>NC_133911.1:7807798-8148512 GCF_964199755.1 Larus michahellis
AAATTTGTGGGTACTTATACACACTCTTTAATTCAGGACTAGATCCTCGCACCCGACTCATGCAAAATAACACTTTGTTCTGTAAATAATTCTGGTGAACTCATCAAATGAACACTGTAATCACAACAAACACAAGTTTCATAATTAATCTCTAAAAAACTCCACAGCAAATACATTGGGATATGAATTAAAACAAGAGAAATATTGTTAGCATAAGACACTTCAAAATGGAAATTTTTTTGGAGGATTTTGTTGCCTTGAAAGTGAGAGGTTATTTCAAATATAGAGACTGACACAAAAGAAAATATGAAATGAGAGGGGGGGGGAAAGAAGGAAGCAAAGCAAGTGGCTGAAAACTATGATGGAAGGGAACATGGGGAGGTGTGAGATTAAATCAGCCAGAAGATGTAGATAAGACAAGAGTTGCGCTGGGCTTTGAAGATGGGGATCTTGAACGTAGTGGCCAAAGATTAATAGTTGCAATTGCAATAAGGATGAAACAAGCTTTTGATCACAGTGGAGTGCATGCACATTCCTCCTGCCTTACTTATCTGTGACATATGGTTTGATTTCATATGAGAAGCACTGAAAGAGCCTTTTAACACAGATTTATAACTTAAAATAATATTTGTTCAGTATCACTGAAGTAAGAGAATGATCTTGAACTGAACTATAATAGAAAACACACCCCAAAGCCATGCTTAGGTTCACCTCAATCTTTAGTTTCTGTTTAATGGAAAAACTATCTACCAACAGCGTGCTGGAAAGCATAAACTGGCATCAAGCTATAATTGTTCCACAAAGTTCTTACCAGTCTAGCCCTGGACTGAGAAACCTGGATTCTGCTCCAAGATCTTGCCGCTGACTTGTTTGGATATCTTAATTAAGTCATTTCACTGCATCATCTGCAAAATTGATATAATGATACTGATTTCTTTCCTATATCTTTGAGTTTTACAGAAGAAAAACCCTTCAGGAGAGGCAGAAACTCTTATTCTCCAACTAGGTAAGTCTGTCCAATTAGTACTTATGTGGTGCTATTTACCAGAGTTTCTGAGAATTTCACATACTGAATTAAAGCAAAGTATCACTCAACTTTCACCTTATCCAGGAAGCTAATTAAATTCTGCATCTCCTTCAATACACGCAGGTAATCAGGCTTTTCTTTTTAATTCTGCTTCTCCTGTTTCTTTTTTATTTTTCTTGGTGCTTGTTCCTGATGCTGATGAAATGCAGAAATATACGTTCCTTTTTTTTTCTAAGCATGTTTTTGGTCATAATCACTTTCTCACAAAGGATGTTCAACCCCTCCTGCTCTCTTCTGAATCATTCTTACTGTTTTATATAATGATTAAGTGCAGAGTGGAATAAAACCGTCAGAAGCGTGACTTTACAATGCGTTTTCCTTACCAAGTTGTTGCTTTTTCCATGATCCTGGCTCAGGTCCTTGACATATCTTAACTCCCTTTTCTACCTCTCCTTTCAGCTAAAAACTGAGCCTTTTCAATGTACATCTTATCTAATTCTTGTCTGGCCTCAGAATCAAGGAAGTTTAAATGTAACTCTTGGATGATGCACATTCATTGGCAATGCAAGATGGTAGGCAGGTCTGAAACATTCTGTGCAGCACTTTGTATCACCGCAAGAGTACTACACTATTTAGAAAGGCCATAGTGCCTTACTCTTCTCGTTATACTTGCATAAATCAGAAATAATCTTTGTTGTAAAATCAGTAGATTAATTACTGCTGTGAAAGCAGAGTCTAACCTTTTTGTATCCTGCTGGTTTCTCTAGCTATTAGTTTATTTCATTGCCTGTCAGGGTTAGTATCTAATGCTAAGAGTGAAATTATTGACTAAATCCGGCTGAAGAAATACTCATAGCAAGTTCCTGTGGAGTGTAACTCATAAGAAAATAATCCATGATTTTGGAATTAAAGTTATTAAAGAGCAGAGAACAAAGCATTGACCTAGTCCCTCTAGTGTGCAGCGGCTGATTATTTAGAGTAATTAGCAGGAAGGCAGCTGCAGATATTATAAAGGCAGTGTCTAATCTAATTACTTCAACAGTAATAGTTTGTAATTGTGCACCTGACATAACTCCTTACACTGAAGCCAACTGAGTAATCGCATGGGGTTATTGGACAAAATTAGTTGCTTCTCCATCTGGGAGACAGTCATAGGCTTCATGCTCTGATGGCTTCTTCAAAAGGTTTATTGAATGAATTTTTCTGTAGTTTGACTGCAGATCTTCAAGGTGCATAGCTCAGTTGTGACCGATCAAAGTAAAAGGTGGCAGCAATCTTTTCCTCAAAAAATCCGAAGCCAGAATGCTAGACTATCACAATGTTGTAGACAGAAGCATAAATAAAGGGCGGGGGGGAAATCTCAAGACATTACAGGCAGTCAGAAACGTGCACTGTGAGCATGCATATGGCAATTGTGTCCATTCCAGGAAGGAGGTGACTCAGAGGAGAACAGGTGTTTCAGCTGCTGTCACTGCATTTGCATGAATAGCACAAGACAAAACACCTCCATTGTGAAGAGTGGGATTCTCTTGAATCTGTTTCCAGAGCCATGAATAGAAAAGTCAGATGCCATTCAAACAATTTTAAGGAGAAACTTCAGTATAGGAGTATGGTATAATGATTGGAGTTTTGCATAAATTTGAATCTTGTGTACTTTTGGGTGTGCTTTACTTTTTTCATTTAAAATCATCATACTCATTGCACTCCAATACCCCATACTCATTCAGCTCCACTTTCATGATGCCCTTAATAAACAGAAATAAACTAAATTTTTGAAACCTGGCTTTGGATGGGTTGTACTAGCACCAAGGGGTGGGGGGAAGAAAAAGAAAAAAAAAAAAGAATGTGATCAGAAGGCACTTTTTCTGTGCCATACCTGAAAGTATTTGTATTCCTTTCAGCAATTTAGAGTACTGCTCTGTGGACTGGCGTGTCTGTGAGAAAGAGAGTGGGATATGTGTTAATGTAATCATTCTAAATGTGGAGTGTTAATAAAATGTAGATATACAGAAATTGGAGCTTCTAGAAAACGGACAAAATAGACATTCAAACTATTGAACTGGAAGATAAAATGCATTAGAAGGAAAATCAAAATGACCTCAGAGATTTCATCCCATAATGAAATCCTGCCTATTCAGTGCCCAAGGGCTATCAAAACTCTACTTTGGCCTTGACAACAGGAAAGAAAGTACCATTCTGTATTCATGAGTGCTTTCCGTGGGGCACTTATGCAGATTTCTGTATTTATGTTAAAAAATAGCTTTTGCTGCCTCAAGAGGTTGAAGAGTCAGAAAGCACAAGATGAAGAAGAGTAAGATACTGCATGATTTGTTTGAAAGTAATGCTGGCAGTGACAGCTCTATTAAGAGGTTAATATATAGTCCTGTTATCGGTAAAAATTAAAGCATTTATCCAAGTTAAAGTAAAAGCTCTCCCATCAGTTCTTAACTGGTTTGCTAATCCAATAGATAATGTAGCGAAACCAATTTAACTCAATGAGGCTTCTACTGTTGGTACAACAAAACACTTAAAATGATTGCTCTGATTTTAAATACTCGGAGTCATTAACCTAAGAAAGCACTTCACATTAGGAGGAAAATGGCACCCCTGCATATTTGTCTATGAAGCAGAATAGAAAACAAAAGGCTTACTGAAAGTTACTGAGAATATTTTCATTAAAGAAAAATCTGAAGCAACTCCCTCATGCCCTCTTTGTTATAGGAGCTTAAAACACTTGCAATGGTTGAAAGCCTATTTGATGTTACAAACATATATAACTAACTAATACTTCTTAATGAAAACTGAACAAAAACTTGGCAATGAATATGTCTATTTGGATGGATTTGGTAGCTGAAATGAGAAAGGCACTCTCTCTTTCTGTCTTTATAGCTTGTGTCTTAAATGAACTGAATTTGAGGATCTAAGCCCATGGTTACATAATGTATTAGGGATCTGTTCTCTCCTTATAGCAGCTATATGTCAGGGCTATTCCTGTTACTAAGTCCTGCACGGTAAAAACAAATCTGAGAAGACAGTCAAACCCAGGCTGTCAGAAAATATAGCACCAACAGAACTAATAAGATGTTATTGGGAGTTCACTGTTCCGCAAAAAGATTGGTCCAAAAAAAGAAATCCAAATATCCTTCACTTCTGAGGTATCCAAAACCTTTAGATTTACTCTAGATCACTCTCAATTTAGGACCAGCCAATACATAGGACTAATTCCACTGAATGACAGATCCTCTACCCCGGTGTCCAGTCTCCATCTTTTGGTACAGAGTCTGTCATGGAGCTGCTGAGTATCTGTGTCTTTTGCTGAGATCAGTAATGCTCAGCGCTTTCAAGCATTCTTCTTTGTGTTCTCAAGTGGAGCAAAACCAGACAACGTCACAAACCAAAGTGATTTTATACTTGACGGTCTCATCTACACAAAATAGTTGTACTGATTTAACCAAATGAGTTTCACACGCTCCTTTTGACAGTACTCTCATTTCAGCTCACACAGAAAAGAGCATGCAAGCTACTGGCAGAACTTCCCTGTGTAGACACAGCCTATGAAATTTCCATGAGGGGATTCACCAAAAATATTTTAACTTGTCTTTTCAGAACTGTTTAAATACTTAATTGGAATAATGCTTTAAGATAGTAAGGAGAAAGGTGCTCAGAAAGGTAAAGAATATTTGAAATAGGTAACAAATATCTTTCAGGCCTTGAAACTAAGTTGTTCAGCAATAATTAGCCCTGCAACTAGTCCAGATTTCACCTGATAAGAAGAAGATTTCTGATAGTGTCCTACAGATGCATTAAGGGACAGGGGATGTAAACAAATATTTGTATTATGAAACTGACTGTGCATTCTTTATTTCCTGATTACTTTTAAACAGTTTTTATATTCCTGTAGTAACCATAAAACATTAACCAATAGTGAACAATTATCTTCTGGTTAAGGTAAGAAGATTTCTCATACAGTTTGTGTTCCTTGGGAACTTTCATAAACAAAATATTGCCCTCTGTGCCACCTTTGCATTAGGATGCAGTATTTTATTGAATAGAAAGTTACCTCTACAGTTACATTCCTTAATTTGTTGGTTCAGTTTACTTTATTGCAAATAGATGAAGGGGGTTTGGTTGGGTTTTGAGTTGGTTCTTTGTGTAAAAATACTTTTATTTTACTTGATGAAGAAATAACCAGATGGGGTAAGGAAGACATTTTTCTTTACATAATAATAAATAATTGGCCAGCTTTAAGGGGTAGGTATGTGGAACAGGTGTAGCTGGAAGTAGCAAAACAATATATAGGCCATTGAGCTATTCCAGTATTACAATTACTACAGTCTTAAGATTAAATAAAGATTGAGTGATGAAATAGAGAGTAATCTATAAAACATCTGGTGTAATAGTCCATCCAGACGGTTCTTCCTTTATTGCTACATATCTTTCCGAGTTAGACAAACACAAAAGATCTATTTCTGTACTTCTTAAACTTACCACGTTTTTTTATAGATATATTTAAGATTATCCTACCCTCATCTTTCCAAGTTGTGTGAGCAACTTTCACATATACAAGCTCACATATGTATATATATGAAAGGCAGGAGGATTCTAGATATTGCTTGTAAACTATAGTGCATATAGTATTTTAAAATTGAACCTGTACTTTATAAAAAAGAAACATTTACTATGTCAGCTATGATTATTTTCAGATTTCCTACAATGGTGTTTCTATGCATGCTTATCGAAGGATCCATCAGACACTTCTTGGATTTGGAATATTTTGAACTAAGAATGCCTGTCTTTCAATCAAACTGAATGCTGGCTGGACCATTAATGGGAATTTAGGGCAGCACAATTAAGTTTGGTCCAGGGAAAGCAATAAAAAGAGGATTCTTGAGGAACCAAGGTGAAAGCTTGCCCCTCAGGGTTAAGTCTTTTTTATTTAAAATTTTCACCATTTGCTTCCACCTTCTGAAATGACAATTGCATGTCTTCAATGGTAAAAACATTCATTTTCTTTCTCTCATAATTTCTTTCACTGTTATCTTTCAGAAGACGAATCGTTGCTTTCTAAAGGATTAGGACCAGGTTATGCAGCAAGAAAGGAGCCCCTATGATTTACAGTGTTTTATGTGCTGGTAAACACATACAAAAGGAAAGTGGGCAAAAATTGTCTTTCTACAGAGACAGGTTATTTAAATATCCTGAAAAAAAAATACAGAAGCATAGAGGTTTGGTTTTATTTGCTTTTAAACGTATGTCATTTGGGCTACCCATAGAATTTTTTATCCTCCTAGCTAATGTGGTGTCAACAAAAGTGAGTTAGCTTCTGGGTGCTTCTATCTTATATAAGAAAGACAAGCAAGGGGCGTGTTGACTTAAAATAGTCTTGAAACATTATTCATTTTGTCTATTTTAATATGGGCTAGAAAAACACTAATATTCAATCCAGCAAGAAAGTCTGCAAAGAATTACCATGGTGATTTCTGATGTTATGTAGGATATATGCTTTACTCCAGTTTATGTTAAAACATATTAATGCCTTGCCTTAGAATTTTTATCCAAACTTAGTGGCATTTGGCGTAAATTTGTTCCCACTGGATTCAATGATTTCACTGCCATTGATTTCAGTAGAACCAATAGCTTGTCTCTTCCTTGTTAAAAAAAATAGGCTGAAGAGCAGCCTGCATGTCTGCACATGTTGCTGGTCTGATCTGCTAGGGAAGACATTCTATGGGGATATATTTTCATTCTAGAGCGACACAGATCTAGTTACTCACATTTCTCTCATATTTGAAGACAGCAGCCATCTCTCTCCACCTACCTGTTGTTTCGTTCATAGTCTGCAATCAGCATTCTAATCCCTACTAAATCTTTAAAACCTTGGAAAGTTGACAGGTTCTAATATAGCTGAAGATCTTCACTCACTACTTCAAGTAATAACAGGATACTCATCTTTTACTGAGGTAAAACTAGTACCGATTGCCCCCTTTTTTCCCTCAACAGTTGTCTTTATGAACTAGTTGTCATAGTGATGCCTTAATTGAGGCATTTAGGAGGGAGAAAAGGAGAGGGACTCTTTTTTGGTCAACCTTGTCAGAAACATACAAGTACTTTGTGGAGAGAGCAGTTAAAAAAATATAAGAAAAGGTAGAAAAATTTGCAAGTCCTGACACCCCGTCATCAGGTTTAAAAACTTACAACTCTTTATCTTTCTGTCAAAATTTGTAAGAAGAACTTTGTACATAATCTATTCTGTGAGGAGTCCATATAGTGCAATGATTCTTCAACAACCTTCAGTAGTAGGAACATTCCCAACAGTTTTAGTCATTTAAGCAACGAAGGTCCTAGCTGAGTCACAACTTTATGAGTTCATTAAACTATCAAAATTAAAATAGAGAGCTTTTCCTCCCCATTTCTTATACCAGTGGAAAGGGGAGGTGTAAACATCAATATAGCAAAAATAGCTCCCAAACTACAAGAACAGTCTTCATCTCTGCTGAATTCCTCACCTGTGAAATAAAGTGAACCTTAACAAATATGTAACCTTTGACCTTTGTTTCTAAAGAGATATATTTCTTTCAAAGGAAAGCCTTTTGTAAGCCAGAGAGAGCGCAGAGACAAATCAACTGGCAGTGACAGTGAGCTAAGAGCCTCCTAGCTACGACTGGTAATTCACGTTATGCTTTCAGTCTAATAGCGCCTTTGCCTCCCACTCACATTTTAACCAGCAGACCTGGAGTGTTTCTCTCAGTAATCTGCAATTCTCCTACTCCCGGAATGAGACCTAAGCAATAGCACCTTAAACATTAAACTCAGTAGTCCTTACTGGGTTAAATGGCAGAGATTTTCCCTTTAGGATCTGGGATATATCATGATAACGGTTATTGGACAGACTTTCTAAACTAAAGTATAATTAAGTCTTAAAGGTGAAGACAAAGCACTTCAATGTGAAAATCTCAAAACAACGAGCAATCAATAAGCATGACTGCTTTAGTCAAACACTGATCATCTGATTGTCAAGTCTAACTTTGAATTAACTTAAGACATTCTAACAGATTTTTATATGTATCATTACATTTCCTTGAAAAATTCTCTTTTATTGCCATAACAGTTCCTTAGTGAGTGTGAATATCCGTTTCAGTCAAGATCCTTCGGTTCCTCAAACGCTGGGATTCAAGAGTATCAGTCAAAGACAATTTTGTGATCTGAACTACAGAAAAAATAAACCTTGCTAGTCAACAAATCTTCTTTTCTGTGATGATTCTCAGTTATTTTTTATGTGATATCTTGTTTCAAAACATTCTTCATCTGATTTTATAACCCTTTCTTCATTAAATGAACATTTTAATATGGTAAATATCACAATGCCAATGTTGCAGAAGTGCTTCATAAATATTTAAAGAGTTGCCCCACTTGTGACTTAACTTGTTTTAACCAAAAGTAGTGTTCACAGGAATAAGGCACCATATTTCTTTACTAACCCAACTGCATCAACTTCATATGCTGGAATACAAAACATGGCTTTTTAACATTAAAACATTCTTTTTAATGGCTATAAATTAGTTAAGCTTTCTTTTATACAACCAAAACACCCAGCACCATATTTAAATCTCTCTCCCATTGTTTGCAGCCTGGATTCACAGACTCACATTTTTTGGGTCTGTACTTATCTTTAAAATACCAACTTGTACAAGTGGAAGCACATAGTATGAATGGGTAAGCATTAGGATACTCTTTTTTTTTTTTTTCTTTCTGCAGCAGTTCTTGCTGGCAGAATAACAATAGGTTAATATAAAGCACAAGCACTCAAACAGATCTGTATATCAAAATGTGAAAAAAGAACTGAGATTATTTGTAAAGGAATGTTGGAGCTATTTGCAAAAGTTAAAATGCTTTTCCATTAGACAAATGCATCTATCAGTAGATCAGAAAGAGGCAAATGCATGGTGGAAATAATAGGCACAAAAGCTAAAATGTAAGAAAATTCAACACACACAATCAGTTTCAGGTGCAGTAGGTACCTTCCAAAAACATGCACTACTTACAAACTTTAAGGAGGATGAGTAGAGACGACAAGATAAAATTTGTTTGTGCCTCTTGGTTATGTTGAAGTCCAGCTTGAAGTGAAATGGTTCCCTCTAACCTAAAAACAAACAGGAAAACAGTGTAGACTGTTAGTTTTTTCTCTTGGTTTTGTAGATATTTGTGCCAAAATACTAGTTACAAGTACTACATCTGTGATATCAAATTATTTTTACAGTATTCACCAAGCTATATAACTTTTCAATCCAGAAATGTTCTAATTTCCTCCTGGCTGCAGTGTCTAAAATTATATTTGACAATTATCCTTTGAGTGGTGCGTGTAGAGAAAATACTCTGAGAGATTCTGGAATATAATTCCTTTCACTGAAAAGGTAAAAAGACACTACTTTCTTCATGTGAAGCCTGGAATAAATTAATGTCCTGGTTTGAGGTAGAACAGAACCAATCATCTATCGTTCATTTAGCGTCCAGCCTAGCCCAACCAACAACAATTATTTTGGTTTCATTTTGTGGATTCAGTGAGGTATTTAGGTGCTTCATTTTTTTCAAGCATGCACACAAATTATTCTCTCAAATATGGGACAAGACAGCAAGGAACGTATATCCCTACAACTCAGTTTTCCTATGCAACCACAGCCTGTTTCTTTCAAGACACCAACTAAAAACAGAGATAAGGAAGCTTATGACATTCTTGTTAGAGGCACTAAAACAGCTGTACTGCGTAGTCTAAGAGTTTCCAAACCCATTAAGTAGCAATTGTTTTTTAGAATTTTAAAAAGGAAAATACAGCTAGAAAAACCTTGCACTGGAGTGAGATTAATAGATATTAATACAAATATCTGATGCCTAAAGCAGTACTTTAGATTAATCCTATCATTAACCCCCCAAATTTTTTTCCCTTTAAACGAATTTTTAAAGAACAGTTCTCAATTAAAATAAAGAACTGGCACTTGTAAGCATTGTATATACAACTATGTCCCAGACAGTTCCCTAGGAATATCTTGCCATCTGCTGGAAACGTGCAGATATACATGCTCAAATAAATGCAGGCTTCAAAGTTACTGTCAGAGGCAACGGTACAATGAAGTAATGAAGGAGACATTAAGTTTGGAAATCAACAGTCTGGACGTTCATAACCTTTAGTCAAAAAGACAATTCAATAATGAGGTAACGTTAGACCACCAGGCTGCAGCAGTTGAAATGCCAGCATCAGATTCCTTAGCAAATCAGTGTTCTCCACTGCCACTATAAATCTGTTGAATGTAGTATTATATGTGTGAAGCCAGATTATCACCATGGCCCTACCTGTATAAAACAGGAGTAACTGCACTGTAGATGAGGTGATGGGATAATAACGCAAGCTAACACAGAGCCTAAGATTGTGACACATTTCAGTAAGAAGTCTCTGCAAATTAAGTATGTCCTCCTTAAGATAACTTACACTAGACTTCAGCAGCTCCTGGTTAGTATTGGCTACTATGGATCCTGGTTGCTAATAAGACACACGGACAAAATAGAAAGGCAAATCTGCATAGCTATTTCCAGTAGGAGGTAACTCTTCCTTCTTTCTTACAGAACTTAATTACCAATAGTGGTAAGGAAATCACTATTATCCCATCTCTTAAAAAAATTCTTTTAGGCCATGTAACAGAGATTTGTGATTTGCCAAAGCTCATCATATAAAGAAAGGAATGCAAGAATGGGAAAATCCTATTTTGTTGTGCTTGATATGATAGGACTTATTTTCAAAACAGAACTGAAATACTTGAAAAAAATCTTTTTTTAAGCCTTCTCTCTCTCAAACAGATCAGTTCACTTCGTAGTCTGCTCTTCAGCGTAAAAGATCTGATATCAAGAGATAATAATTTTAAAAGGAACTAAAATTTTAACTGCAATAAATATCTAATTTAAACCTGCTGTAAAATAAAATTAAATTAATAAACCTGGAATAAAATAAAACTAAATTAGGTGTAGTGGACAGCACTATTGGAACTTTTTATTAAACTGAGGATGGTTTAGTAGAAGTTTAGTGCAATGCCCTGCCATCTGGAAAAAAAAAAAAAGGAAAAAAAAAGAAAGCTCAGGAATACACCCATGATTTACAGCTCTAGGATTCGGACTGTGTTTCAAAAACAATATGCTAGAAACAATGATCATACAATATGTTGCATTTTCAAACCAGTTACAACCTTATTAGCTAATGCATGTAGCAAAGCTGACATCCTCTCCAAAAAATGCCATCTGCCCAGAAGTGGGAAAAATCTATTAAGAAATTCAAGTGTTTAAACAGTCTTGTAATATAGGAAAATAAAAAATCAACTCAACATAAGACTTCTAAAATAACAGCATTCGTACCAAGTGATCAACTACAAAATATGTCTGCAAGACATAAAAAAATTATTATTGAGATTGTTGATTTTCTTCAATCACTGAAAATGTACCTAATCTTCCGACGTCAGTAAGTTGTCCAAGGAAAAAATAACAATAAAACATACAAAACCTCAAATGAGAGTTCTGAAGAACTGCACTACCTTTTATCTCCCAATCCAACCACTCAAAGAGCTGAAGTCATCTAATTGACGTGACAGGGAGATCAAAGTCTAGCGTGCTCTGAAAGAATTACTTTTGTAGACATATCTTACATAATGTTCTCCATTTTAAGCAGAGGAAATCTGGAACACATGAAGATTTAAGGCCCATTTTGAAACCATATTGATATTTTAAGATCACTAAAATAAAATTAACAGTGGACATGCAAATAATTCAGATTAAAAACTGATAAGTGAAACCATTTGGCACATTTCCTTGGCGTCAGAGAAAACATCTAGGCTGATGTGAGTAAGTTTTGCTCCTTTAATGCTACTTAAACTAGTGTTAACTATTATTTATTTGTATTTTAGTAGACTGTAGAAACACCAAAAGAAGGCTCAGGGCTACACTGATGCAAACCCACCAACACATACACATCCATAAACCCCCATAAAGATACTGTGAAAGTGCTAAATGGTGTCTAAAAATATATTGATGTAGGCGTACACAAGGTAATAGCAGGAGACTAAGGATTGATTTTTTTTTTCCATTTTCAAAATACAGATCATGACTGCTCAACTCCAGGAAGTAAAAAAAAATATAATCTAATAGTTGTGACACCTTGGTTTGTTTTATTTTTCAAATTTGGTGGGTTACTGTTGCCCAATGGCAGATATAAATAGGTCAACAAAAGCCCCAAGGCAAACTTTTGCTTGGATAGCTTATTTGCTTGGAAAATCGTTCTAAGGTACACAAGGAAAATAGCTGTTTGGCCAGTTAAAGTAGCACTTCCACTAGGGGACTCTGTGAGTTAACTATCCCACACCTTCACCTGAAGAACAGGCAAACCCCCGATCTCCTTTACACAGGAGACGGCTTTGCTTCAGTCGCAACCGATTCACAGCTTGAAATCAAAAGATCAAAGTATCATTAGGAAAAAACACCAACTTTATAAAGCTAAGGGTATTAACCGTTTCACAGACTTGCTCTTGTGAAACCGTGGTTAATTCAACAACAGTGCTACAACATATTCGTTGTTTTTCTCTCTCCCTTCTGGTCTGACCACTCAGAAGTCTGGAATTGTTTTATCTTTGTCATTTTATTTCCTCTTTATTATCTTGGCCGCTTTTTTCCTGCTTTAATAGTTTTGAATGAAACATCCTAAGGCTGGATGCCGTATTTACACTCACAGGGGATTACATTCCTGTGGAAGTCAGTTTTTCAGGAAGCAATCTTGACAGTTTGGGTGCGGCAGGCGGGACACTGGGTCGGGGAGGGGGGTGGGTGCTGACAGGCTATTTGTTTTGGGGAATGGGCTTTTATTTGTTTCCTTGAGGGTGGGCTTTTTGACGAGTGAGCGATCGAGAGCTGTGCTTTCGGGCGACCACGGGACAGTCCCCTCCTCAGCCCGGCCTCCCCGGGCGGCGGCCGTCGCAGCTCCCGGGCTCCGCTCCACCCCTCGCCTCAGCACCGCCCCGGCCCAGCCCTCAGGCGGCCCCGCGCCCGGCGAGGCCACACCGGGGAGCCAGAGGCCTGCGGCAGCCGGGACGACTCACTACCTCTCCAGAGGGCTCCGAGGAGGGCAGAGGCGCAGGATCGCTGCCTCCACAGCGCGGGAACGGTCGCATCCGACTCTCCTCTCAGGCCTGGGGCCTTCTTCCGCCACGGCGTCTCAGAGGCGCTGCACGGCCACGGCACCGAAACTCTCCGGCGGGGCCGAGGCAGAATGCGGCCGGCAGCGGCCCGGTGAGGCCCCGCCGCCTCAGCGCCAGCCGCCTCAGCCCTCCGCGCCTCTCACCTCAGCCGCTGCCCCCGCGGGAGCGGCGCACTGGCCGCCGATTGGCTGCAGGTGTTCTCCTACCCCTTCCTCCCTCGCTTTTGATTGGCTGAGAGGCTCCTACTCCCCAGGTAACGGTTCCCGGCCTATGATTGGCCGTGGGTGGGCGGGATCCTTTTGGGGATTGGCTCCAGGTGAGTCGGAGCTTGCTATTGGCTGACAGGTAGTGTAGGAGGTGTTCTATTGGCTGCGGGCGCTAACCTTCTTAGTCCGCCATGTTCGGCGCGGTGGCGCCGTTGCCACAGGCGCTGGCGAGAGCGGGGCGGTGAGGCGGAGCGGCGGGTGGGCGGCTGAGGGGAGGACCGCGGGCGAGCCGCCGGCTTCTGACGCCCTGCGCTGCTGCTGCTGCTGCTGCCGCCGCCGCCGCCGCTCGTTCTCCGGCGCCCCGCCCGCAGTGAGGGTGGCGGGGAGCCGATAGTCTGAGCCTAAACTTCCTCGCGGGACTTTGAGCAACTTCAGGCCGTGGAGGTGCAGCCGGGCGCCTCTAGAACGCGGGCGGAGAGCCGGGCCCCGTCCCCCTCAGGTTCCGGGCGTCCCCTGCGCCGGCCGGTTCGCTGAGGGAAGCGGCACCGGTGGGACCTCCCTCGGTCGGAGCAGGTGAGAGGAAGGAGCAGCCCCTGGTACCTATGGCCCTGCTTCCCTGGCAGGGGGGCTAGGGGGCTGTCTGAATATGTATATATATGTGTGTGCATATCTGTAAGGGAAGGAGTAATAAACAAGGTGTTTATCAGCCTGTAAAGTTAACTTAAATTCTTAAATTACCCCTCGGAGTTCCTCTTCTGCTTTTCTTGGGTAAATTTGTAACCAACACTAATTGATAGCAGTCTGCCATGTATATAAAAACTATTTTGAACAAAAATACTCTACTCTTTGGAAGAAAAGAGCCAGAAGCTGTGTTGATGAATAAGTAAAGATTTCTTTGGAGTTATTTTTGGCAAAGAGGGAACTGTTGAATGCTTTATTTAAAAAAAAATCCTTAAATGCTTGGGATATTTCTGTAAAACTAAATCATGTAGGGTATTTTTAACTGGTGTCATTTAATTTCTGTGCGTGTCAATGGTCTTGATTATTTTCCTTTTGATTTCTTGCTGTTCTATGTAAAGCTATTTGTGTTTATAAAGTTTGACACAACTCGTTTGTGTAGTAGAGTGTGTGTATATTCATCCATATTCTGGTTTTCTTTCTGTGCAGCTGGACTGAAAATCATCTGGAGGAGAAACTTATTTCACATGTGGAGCTGTTCACTTTAGAACTAGAGCTGTCTGTCTTGAATGAACTTATTTCTTTATATCTATAACTACATTTAGACTCCTAAATACAGACCATGCCTAGCAGAATGGGCTCAAAAATTGACTTGAACAAAGACTTCATCAGAGTGAAAACACATTATAGTGGGTAAGTCAGCATGTTCTCTCCTCTGTATTGTGTCCTATCTAATTTTGAAGCATATTGAGCAGGAGTTCATAGTCTGACCTAGTGATAGAGTAACCAGGACGTTGGTGGCTCTCTTAATTTACGGTTCGTTTATCTACAGGTTAAATTTTAATATGAAAATTCGCATAGTAAAAATACAGATAAGCTTTTAATGGTGAGAATTCACGTCAAAAAACATGTCTTAACAAAATAGAGAAATTTCGTGCTTTACTTGAAGTAAAATGTACTTCACAAGAAATCCATGTAAATGGGACTGGATGCTGTGGTTCATTGTTACTGCTGCTCAGTAATTTTTGAAGTGTGCGCAGATCAATTAGGTTTTGTTACTAATCTGCACCATGGTTCTGGTTATTTAGTAGATGCATGTAAACTCCATTATTAACTCTCAGTGAAAGATTTGTATGTTATATTTGCCTTTACTAGTAATTATTTTCTGCTCCATAGTTTTTTCCTGCATGTCTGAATCATGTCATACATAGGCTCAGGTTGAAAAGAACACCTGAACTTCAAATACTTGTGTGATGTACTTCTCTGAGACACATGGATATGCATGCTTCTCTGAAACAGGAATAGGAGACCTGCATTAGCTCTGTAAGGGAAGGTGCTATAAACACAAATAGAACTTAATGTAAGCAATTTAGGATAGCTTGCTGGCAGGTACTGTTGATACCGAATGAAAAGAGCATGTCTGTAGAACTTGTCTGCGCAGAAATAGAGGAGGTGATGATGCTTGTGTCACTACTAGAATTCATGTGTAATTATTATGATGTTTTACAAAAAACTACTACTGTAGTTTCTTCTGCAACACTTTATTCAGTAGTTTCCACTTTCTGTGAAGTCTATAATATGTGAATTTACAAACAAGAGTTCCAAACTCAATGAATTTTGGTTTTGTTCTACTGATCAAAGTCTGTGAGTAAGAGGTGACTAGTTTTGGTGTTATAGACTGTATAACTGATTATTTCAGTATGTCCCATTAAAGTACTACGCTCATCTTTTCAACAAATTTGACAAACTGCAGGAAGTCATTGATGCTGGACAAGTTCATTCAGTTAGCTGCTAAAAAATTGAAGTAATAGTACAATGTATCATTTTGAAATCTCAGTTAAAAATCTAAGCATGAGGAAGTTCTGAAACACATGAATGTTGAGTCTATCTCTGTGGAGTCCTAGTATCTTAGGTATTCGCGTTTCTGGGTGTGACAGAGTTCCTAACATAGCATAGTAGAAATGACTGCATAAGTAGATTGCAAAAGAAAGTAAACTTGTGTAATTCTCACTTCATTATTTTAGTTACTTAGTTTATCTAGTTTATACCTGGTTACTTGAAATCATTTCATTTAAACAGAGCAGTGATATCTCTGGTATATTTATTGTATTCAACTAAGGGGGGAAAGAATTACATGTGCCAGTAGCCATTAATTACAAAACTGTTTTCTAATTATCCTCTAGAATATTTCGAATGCACTGACATGACTTAAGTACACCTCTTTCTTCCTGCACTTGTTTCATCAGTTGGTTTCCTTAAGTCTATCACTTGAAGAGTATTTAGAAAACAGGAGAAAGTCAAGTTTTTATGCTCAGTTTTTGTTTTGCATGATCTTTTTTTAAATTTTTGTCCTGCTTTGACAGTACTATGTGGGCTTTTGTTATATCAGGAGTTATTCTCACAAATGCCTGACCATATGCTATGGTTTACATGAGTGGAGTTCAATATTGGGTTCATGTTCTCAAAACACTATAAAGGTAGAGCACAAGAATACAGAATTTGAGTAAGATTTTATCTGAGTTTTGTTGTAATTATCTTTTGAGAATTCACCTCATCAAAGCTTTCTCTCTTAACACTGTAGTGGATGTGAGGGGAAAAAAACTATGTTTTAAGGGGATTTTACTTATTTCCTGATGGAAGAAGTACCAGGATAAAACTTAATTCTTACAAAATATTTTGTTTTTTACAACACTTCAAACACTGAGAGTTACAATAAGGGAACCTGACTTGCCCAAGTAAACATGCATTAAAGACAGATCATTAACACAGTTAATTCCTCCATACTAAAGTATTTTTAAGAAGTTAAACACTGTGAAATGTAGTCCTGTTGGCTTCTGGCTAATTTGCATTAAGGGGAGCATTTTATATGAGGAATGATGATTCTGTAAGTGTCATTTTTCAGCTTAGAGTCCATAGATGGAATTGTTGGCATATGCAGGCTAATGCAGATATTTTTTTGATAAAAGCTTGTGATTTTATCTCATGCAGGGACATCCTGATAACAAACTTGGATGCATCAATGAGCTATGATGAACTTTGTGATGAAGTGCATGAGATGTGTAATTTACAACAGGAACAGCCAATTACCCTCAAGTGGATCGATGATGAAGGTATTGTACTGAAATACTAAAGCATTCTTGGGTTTATTGTTCATTGTGGTACAAAGAAGGGGCACTAAGGAGACTTGTATAAAAACTTTTCATATTGTGGACATACTTTTCATTTCTAAATACCATGGTTCATAAAGTAGGGAGCTTGGAGGAATGAGCCTCAGAACATCAAGATTACCTGACAACCCTCTTCCTAATTCCTCATTCTAAGTTGTTAAGTTTCAACTAATCTGCTGTTTTGGCTGCCCTCATTCCTCACAGGTTTTATGAGTTATCCTGTTTCTGCATATGAGTGACTGTTTCTGTTTATTGCCAAAAGTAATTTACATTAATTTGACTGATTGCACAAACAGATGTTCTCTCTGAACTAATTTAAAGCAAACAATTGCCAATGGCTTAATGGATAAAGCAAGCCTACCAAAGAGCTGAAGAAAATTACTTTTTCCATTGGGCTTCTTTAGTATTTCTGTTTTTGACAAGATCCAAAAATTCTTGGGCTATGAATAACTCACTTGTAATAAAATCCCATAAACATATAAGGAATATGGATTGTTAATTTGCAGTACAAATAATTCTTTTGTCTTTCATGATGCATTATTGCAGTATTTATAGATCATTGAGAGCTATGGTCTTCAAAGATGGGTAAATGCACCCTGGGGTGCATCTTTTTAAAAAAACAAGAATATTTTTTTAAAATAAGAAATTAAGCTTTACTTTATTTAATATATAAATTGAAACTGGTGTCATCACTTGGCCCATATATCATATGGTCATGTGTCACATACGGTGGGCAGGGTGTGCTGAGGGAAGAGTGGGTGTTCAACAAAGTTGCAGGGGTTGAGAGTGGCACCCTCGCTCATTTGCTTGCTTTCAGTGTATTGTGACGTACTGCAGTTTACATGTGCCTGGTTAAGTGGATTTATGGATTAATTATCTAGTTTTAACTAAAATAACCCTCACAACGTAATGCTGCTAATGTGAGCATGAGCAGACAAGAAAATGCTGGAGCTGACACTTCTACTCCTGAGTATGAACTCTGTCAGCCACACTACAAGCTAATCAGATCTGACAAGAAGTCAAGAAGATTCAGAATTATCAAGAATAATATTTTAAATGTTTGTCTTCTCTGACTGAATACTTGCATTTCTGCATGTTTTCCTAATATTAAACTAATGGTATATGTCACAGATAAATGGTAACGAGGTGTGTATAAGGCATGGTGCTTGAGCCCAGGCTTAGTGTGTGGTAATACTTGTGTCTCTGTTTATTTTATTCTTTTCCCTATGAATTTCATCCTGACTAATATCTTGTAATTTGGGGTGGGTGGGTTTTTCTGTTTTATCTATTTCAATAGTTAGGCTTTTTAGAATATACTTTAAATTGTAGCTGGCATGCTGCCTTTTTGAGAACTTTTAAAAGCGCACTTCTCTGAATCTGCTACTACTGAGTGTTAGCATAGAAGACAAAGTCATAGAAACTAAGGCTTAACATATCTTTTTCTGAAAGAGAGGATTCTTTGTGGCTAGGCAGGTTTAATGATTACTCTTTTCCTTCTGTTTGCTTTTCTTCTAAATCTAAGTTAAAAAATGTTAACCTATTTTCCTCAAAATATACAGGCCAACCCTGAAAACTTTAGAGATTTTTAGAGGGAAATGAATTTTACATTTATGATATTTCTACATCAGTGTTGGCATAATTCATATCCCATTTGTGACTTTTGTCTGTGTATCTTATATTTTGCACTTTTTAATCACAGATTGCTTTTCTGTCAGTCTAGGAAGAGAGACTCAACTCAAATCTGTGTGTACCTTCATGACTTGATTTATCATATCATGGTTCTGTAGTCAGTGAAGTTAAGGTAGTAAGATAATGGGCCATTTAACAAAGGATAAAGTAATTTTGAATTAAACTTAAATTTTCAGGTTACTAGAAAGTGATCTTGCTTTTTTCTGCTGTGTGTTAAAGATCTTTAAGCATATCTGTTCACTCTTGTATTTTGTTTTCCCCTTGCAAACCAATATAGTATATATTTCTATCTACTCAGTTTTGCTAAAATTAGAAGGAAAAAAAATTGTCTTGCTATATTCTGGCTTGATAAAATGGCAGCTTAATATCAAATGATTGAAAGAAAACCAATCCTGGAGGCTGGTACGCTTCTTACTGACTAACTGAAATTCTTCGCTTTATTTTTCAATCATAAATTTGCCTATGTATTGCTTTTTTGTTAGGTGACCCATGTACCATCTCATCTCAAATGGAACTGGAGGAAGCCTTCCGTTTGTATTGTCAAAACAGAGACGAAGGGCTGATTATTCATGGCAAGTATTGCCCAGTTCAAGAACCTGTATGCATTTGTTGATAATCCTAATAGCCTCTTAAATGTGACAGTGGAACAACTCCTTTGCCTGTCTAATGACATTCTTCTTTGTGTAGCTGGTGCCTTATAGTTTGATGTTGTAAACTCTTTTAGGAGTGCAGCCCAGAGCTGAAACTGTACAGTGCGCTTTGAGGGGGGGCTTCAAGTTCTAAACTGCACAGATTTGTTAATGCTGTAGTCAAGTATAAGATCTTGCCAGAATGGACCCAGATATCTTGTTATTTCTCATGCGGAATAACTTAAAGGCTTCCAGAAACTGTTTTTGTGTAAATAGATTCAAGAATCAAGGGCAAAGTACTACTGAGAGTCTCTTCACTTAAAAATCTATGTTTTTGTTTCAGTTTTCCCAAGTATTCCAGAGAAACCTGGCATGCCTTGTCCAGGAGAAGATAGTGAGTACTAAAATATTATCAAATTTTAGCTCAGTTTTTTCAATTACATGGAAAAGAAATATACTGAAAGATTTTTCATAAGCTAGTGTTACGTACATGTATGTCTGATTTGTGGTTTCTTAATAGGATTTAAAATGATATTTTGTCAACAGAGGATTTACATAAGTCAACACTTTAGTACTGTTTTTATGTTTCTGAGGATTAATACTGGTTTCCAGTAGCTGATATATTGGGAAGAAAAGAGATCAGGATTTTAGATGCCTATTTGAATGTGGTCCTTTGCTTTTGTGATTCTTCTGGATTCTTAACTTTCAGGGAAAAGAAGTGATGTACTGAAGAAAACGGAGATACAGCTTTTTTCATTTTTTTTAATAAAAAGGCTATTAATCTCTAAAAAAATTCCTGTGAAAGGTAGATAAACTTCCAGAGGAAGCATACATGATTCTTACTAATTCTGCTGAAGTTTCAACAAGGAAATAGGCAACCAGTCCATCTTGTTATATCACATAATGTACAGTGCTTTTATTAAATGTGCAAGCAAATAAGACTGAATTTCAATACTTGTTTGTCCACGAGTTAAAAGTCAAGTGAAGACTGTAGTTGTATCTTACTGTATGTTGAAAATGATTACTACAAAATAGTATGTTGAAAATGTTTTACTATGCTGTCACTTTTCAGTTTAGCTTAATAGGTTGAAAATATCCATGGGAAGATATTTTCAGGCTCAATTTTCTTGATCATTCTGGAAAGAGTGGTTTTAGTTCTGTAGGTTTAAATATTTTCTTGATGTGAATTGTATACAAGGAACACTGCTTTATTCGAGGACCTGAGTTATAGAAGGTGTTATGTCCTAAACTGAATCTTTTCCCTGGAAAGGTGTCAGGTTTGCGTTGGCAGGCAAAAATTGAACCTCTGTATCTACAGAAAATATTGTTAGCAACAGCAAAAGTTTTGGTTTTTCCTGTATCTTGTTACTGTTCCCAAATCTTATCGTAGTAATGATGCTTGAGGATGTTTGGGTAGTTCAATGTCTTGTGTGCCTTTGACTTTTGTGAGAATTGCGGTAAAAAAGGTGATGGATTTGGGGATTAGTTGCCCTTAGAATGCGCGTAGTGTTCTGCCAGGGCGGGTTTTGCCAAAGGTAAATATAAGTGTTAATAATCCATCATAAGTCTTCAGACCGTGTTCTGTGAAACAGCTATCTTGCTTCTAACTTGTTGGATGAGAATTGAGGGAGTGAACTCATATGGGCATCTGTGCTGCTCTGCCTTCCCAATGTAAGAACTGAAAGAACCAGCAGACTCTAGCTCTGCTTCCTTTCCTCTAGCTGTTAAAGAGGGAAGGAGGAAATACTTGTGTTGTACCAACCTAGGCTGGTGCTAGTCCCAAATAGAAATATTTGCCCTTTGTGTGAAAACACAAAGCAAACTAATGTGAAATACTATCAAGAAAAGTAAGCTAACTGGAGGGGAGAAGAGACTGTTGCTTAAAGGGGTATCTCTTCAAATATGTGGCATAACAAAGTTCACTGCAGTTTAATGATCTCATTAAAAGTGTAGATATTTTAGTACAAAAGTTTTTTTGTGTTAATTTGTTAGATGTTTTAGTTATCTCAAGCCATGAGATAAAGTACAGAAGCACATAGATTAGTGTGGCTCAGATGACCTGGTTATTCTGTCTGTAGGGTATTTCTCCCTACATGGTTTTACAGGTCATGTTGAATCATACTTGGATTGTTTAAAAAGCCTGTTCAGTAGGATGTGCTTGGGAAGTGATTTGTGGTCAGGTTTCTTGTAATTTAATGAATTAATTTGGTGCATATTACCTCTTTGCATCCATGAGGCCTGCATGGAAATCTGGTATTGTGGCCTAGTTGTAACTATTTTCAAATTGTTTTACAACAGACTTATTAAATGCATTGGTGCTAATTTAACATAAACTAATGCATTCAGCATTATTGTGTGTTAGCTAAAGGCATGCAACAAACTGCGTTGCACTTAGACTGCATGGAAATGTTATTGATGGTGGTGATAAGTTTATTTAAAGGACTGTTTATTTTGACAGGACTGAAGTATTGTCCTTTTGTTCAGAAAAGATTCAGTATGTTTCAAATTCTTGTTTTATTTCATGTGACTTTATCACAGAGTTACACTCATAGGAGATCCTTTTAAGAAATAAGAATATTATAAATTCACTTTTCTAGAGCATCATGCTTACAGTATAAAGGAGCTTATGAGTTTGCCTCAAGTTATTTCCAGAGACAAACAATTAACTAGTTGCTCTGTCCAAAATGGGCCTCTACTTGAATTAGCAGTCTCTTAAGTGTGGACCCCTGGTTTGTTACAGAACTGCAGACAGTTTAAAATGGAATTTTTAAACAAAACTATTGACTTGCTAAATAACTTGTGTTTCAGTTGCTAAATAATTTCATTGGTCAGACTTGTTCATATTAGGTCATGGAGTGACTATTTCTAATAGTATGTGATCTTCTGAATTGCAAATATTTAGTGGTGAGTTCTTGTAGAATTGTAGGTTTTTCTTCCCACTTTCTTCAAAAACATGATGTTTTGGAAGAATGTGCAAAAATGCATACTGAATGTTTTGCATTTATGTTGAAATCTAATAATGTAATTGCTAGCTGCCCTGGACCTTTGTGAAACTGATATGGTTTTGAGATTGTACCAGCCAACAAAGCTTGAAATAAATGCATGTAATCCATTAATGGAATAAACCACGTGACTAATATTTGATTTCTATTTGCATTCCTTAAGAAAAGTTGGGGGCTTTTTCTGTGCTTGAAGAACCTACCTTCTTATATTGATGCGATGCTGTCTGCAAGATAGAAATTGCAGTCTCCAGCATCTGAACCTGTACTGTCTGTATTCCTTTTGCTTCTGAATTCTTGCACTTTTTGGTGGGTTTCTTTTGCCCCAGACCCAGCTCCCACTATAAATGTGCATCTGCTTTTGCAGAAAGGGTAACTTTTACCTTCAGCGAGACAGCCCGTCCCCAGAGGGTGGGGTGGCAGCACTGTTGTGTGGGTGAGGTGGCAGGATTTCTAAAACATCCTGCATCTATTCCCAGACACTGAATGTGACCTCTCGGAGGCGTTTCTAGCATCTGCTGGCCTGGAGCCCTGGGTACTTTATCGCAATGTTTCCTGATAAAGGTGACAGACTTTCAGGCCAGTCTTTTATATTTAAAACATATTTTTACTTTTTTAGCAGATTAACTATTCTTTTGGAATTGGTATTAAACAAGGTGTTTTCTGAAATGTTTAGGTGTGTATCTCTCTTCTGTGCTTTTAAGTGACAGCCTTCCTGATACGCTGATACAAAGCGTGGTATCTGATTGGCAGTTTTATAAACTTAGTTATTGTCGCCTCAGCTTATTTACACTGACAGATCTTGATCTGATTTATCACTCTTGGTGCTGCAGCGCATTGTATAACAAAGCATGTCCAGCTGAACAATTTCTGTCGATTAGTAGGACTTCCCTAATGGAATTGCCGGTTTTATCAGAGAAATACTTGGGTTTGTGACATCAGCTCCTTGACATCCATGCCATGTTTTAGTTTGTGCCTCAGCTGCAAGCTACAGCCTCTCAAGGGAGCCAGTACCACCCGTGCCTGGATACATGAGGCAGAGATGTGAAAGGGAGAGACGGGGGTAACCAGTCTTCCATTAAATATTTGCTCTTAATGTTCGAGCTGATCCTGCCTATTGTCCTTGGTATCTAATGGTATTCAAACAGCGGCATCAGTGGAATAGAGGGAAAATGTTTCATTTCATACCTACTACATTGTAAAGCGTAAAGAATTAGATGCTGAAGAAGCTAAAGAATAAAATCCAGTGAGTAATGCATGCTTTTTCTGTAGATTTTATGTATCATTATTGTGATTGCTGTTATGAATTGAGGCTGTTGATGCAGTATGTGTGTACGTGTGGTGCAGTAGATAATAGAACTCAGCATTTTGGTTATGATACAGTTGCTTTGCCTACCACCCTCCTTTGCAGCCATAGATTGTTACAAATGCGGAGGTTCCTGCTGCCTCTTGTGCGTAGGGATGTGGCTGAGAGACCTCTCAGAAATGCTGATAAAATTGCATTGAAAGGACTCTTGGGGAATGTATTTTAGGAGGAAAAGAACAGAAGAGTGAGTGATGCTGCTGCTGCTAATAAGGGAGATTAATGAAAGAAATGTATCCAAAAAATCCTGACGGTATGTGTTCAGGGCCTGTTTATTGTAAGATTGCTGATGTAAAGCTTAACGATTTAGAAGCGTAATTTTCTAAGGCCTTTTTGTTTAATTGTGTTTAGTGGGTCGTCTTAGATGGATGTTTTAATTGTGAAATAATTGTTTTGAATTAAGGCTTACTTAGTTTCTAATATTGTCAGAATAAACTGTGCTAGTATACTTCTGCATTTTTACATCTGAATGAACAGATACGTGTATTTAATGTTAAAATTAATTTTGGATTTGGGTAGCTAGTGCTAACAAATTTTAGGGTTGTTTTGCTGTTGGCTTCATTACATAGAAGAATGCAGACTAGGAAACCTTTACATTTCAAGAAATAGAATGATACCTTTTTGATGTGTAAATACTTACAGCATTAGCATGACAGTAGACTGTATGTTTTTATTTAATATTTCTGGCTGATTTTGCTGCCTCTTCTTTTTGGTGATGATCACACTGTTGTGGATGTCTCTTACGTTCTTTGTTTATCTGCTCAGTATTTTAGCATTAGGTGTTTGGACTTCATTTTACCCCAAGCCATCTTTCTTGAAAATTTCATTATAGGATTGTGTAAAGGTATCTTACTAACCTAATTACTGTTGTGAGCCTTTTTTTAGGTATATATATTTGGGTTTGCTTTATTTTCTGCCTGATACTACAAAATAGCTCTAAAAGGCTTCTTGCTACAGTAGTGTGGCCTGTAAATATTTTTCTAGCTCATAAGGCAGGTTTTTCCCTTCATTTGTTACTGTATTGGCAGCAGTGATTAGGTTATTCAGAGCACGTGAACCAATTTCATCCCCCAATGAAGAAAGGAACTATTGCGACCATAGAGACTATTCTGAAAACATAGATTGGATTGCACTGGATAATTAGGCAATTTTGAAACTGGTAGTAACCCCTGCCTGGTTTTTAGTAATTGAACTGAGACAGAGGAAAATCATACTATTTTTAATGCAAGATATATCGTTGCCCAGGAATTGAAAATAGCTGTGTCATAGTTTCTCAAGAATACCTGAAACCTCTTCCTCTGTCTTAAGTGTGTACCATGTTTTTTTCATACGTGACATATTTGAAAAAATGTACATACAGATTATGAGACAGTGTAGGTTACTGAAAGCAGGATTGTAGTTCAAGGTCTATTTTGCTTATAATCAGTTAATGTTTTTAATTCTAAAATTCAACATTTTTCTTAGCTATGAAATATCCAATGAAGAATAAAGAGCTAGGCCTCCCCTTTGATAATGGAGGTGTGAAATCATAAAGTGTGCATTTGATTGTGGGGCTTGATGTCTTCCCTTACTTTAAGATACTGTATGTCTTAGCAGATGTTTGTATACCAATTTGTAAACTATAAACTAAAAATACTTGGAAAAAGGAATACTTGAGCTAGTTTGTAAGGTGTTATAACAAATAGCCTGTGTTCTTATTTTTTATTTATTCCACCCCCTGCCTTAGCTATTGCTCCGAAGGTAGTATAATCATGCAGGACAGATGTCACCTGGTTTTAGAAAACTTCTCTTGAATGTAATGTCTAGACGTTACTCTGTTGTCTCTCATCCTTCCAAGCTATATACTTCTCATAAGTTGGTAAATCCACTTTTGATATAAATAAAGGCATTTGGGGAAACTAAATTGGCAAGAAGGTGATGAAGCTTTTTGTGTTATTTGTTGGAATTAGTGGACATCTGCGAGCCTGTTAAGCCTTTATTAGGCCTGTCTCTTTCAGTAGCTGGAAAGAGCTATTTAGTGTGTAACCTCTTAAATGATATAGTCGAGGTTAATTATATAGTAGTATACTTGGGGTGCTGTGTAATACTTTTTAAAATTAGTTGCTCTATGCAAGTTATGGTTTTTAATGTTTAACTGAGCCACAGAAATAGCAGTGGAGGCCTGCAGGGCAGATAAGTGGGCTCTTCAGCATTTATCTCTTGGATTTTTGAGTTGCTGTGTGAGAGAACCAGATTTTGTGAGAGATTTCAGGAGCTGCTAATTTGAAATGGAGAATACTTCAGAAGTGAAACCTTGTAAGTCTAAGTAGTGAAAGCAGTTTGCTAGCCACTGAAGACTTGCTGTCAGGACAAATGTGGATGGTAAATAAACCTCCTGAAGTAAAAAAAGCAAAAAGCAGCTAACTTAAGGTGTGCTGAAAGGGTGGTTTTCAGAAGAGACATGTGAGAGTCCTAATCATCACTGTCAGTGCAAGAGTTAAGCGTTGAACAGACTCTGCAGTTCTGCCCTTAAACCACAGGGGGAAGGTAGTGACTTGGCTAGTTGAAAAATGAAAAACTGAGATTCTCAATATTGACTAGAAAGCACCTCATTTGTAATTCTTAAGTTCCATTACTAATTCCTCTGCATCTGTAAGTGCTTGTCCTTTAATTATTAGCTGGTGAAATATTTAAAAGAAAACCAGAAACTGTTTGAAGGCATGGTCCTCTTCACTTTTACAGTAACATGCTCGTTCTAATAATAATAATGCTATTATATGCTTCTTTCAAAAATTTAGGTTATCTACCATGTTTTTCAGTAAAGCAGATACAGATGCCCTGTGACTAGCACAGGACTCCCTGTTCTTTAGATTGTCAACTCTGATAAAAACTATTATTCTTGCCCATAGGGATTGCAAAGAAAGGAGAGCCTCAGGCAGGCTGTGATAAAATTGATATTGTAGAGCCTGAAACAATAGGTCTGGGATTGGAACCCATCCATTAATTTCAAGGTGCAATCATTGTTTTTAACAATAGCACTACAAGTGTCTCAATGTTACTTTAAACTTGTTAGAAGGAATACCTATCATAAAATGATTTTACACAGCAGATCTTGTATTATGCAGAGATGATGGAGAGCATGGTAGAAATCAAAAGGGGTTTAGGTGGGAAGCAGTGTGTAAGCTTTGCAAATCTGCTATAATTGTCTTCCTTTCCTCTATGGGGTGAGTTGAAAGCCTGCTTCCAAAAGCTGCAAGACAAATACCATCATTAATTTGAAATATTTTAACGTGCTTTCTTTAACGTCTTAACTATAATTTTCCATTAACAGACCAGATTAAGGGGCAGGTACATAAGACTGTATCCTATGCAAAATTTTTCCCTATAAGGATGAGAAGCTCTGGGATAGGAGGCTGCTTTCTTGGGAAACAATAATCTGTGCATCATAAAAGAATTAACTGAGCTGGAAGACTTACTCAGTTTGCTGTTAGAATTAGTGTATAATCATTAATCCAGAACGTAACAGATACGATGAGTAACTCCTGAAACTATTCAGATTTTTTTATTTGGCTACTGTCACTAAATAATAAGTTTAGTGATACTTCATATTGCTGCAAACTCTACTTCTTATGTTATACTTGTGAAATGTATAAATGCTATATCCATATAGTATATGAGGAAGCTTAGGAGGAGTAAAAGTACAAATAGGAGAATTTCTTAGATTAGTTTTATTGAATGATACAAACTGAGCCCAAATCATAGAACTCACTGTGACATACAAACATGGACATTGTGTGAACTTATTAGGAAGAAAGCAAGCTGAAATTATGTAGCAGAAGAAAGTACTGCGAGGTACAGATGTGTCAAATCTGTCGGACTGAAAAGCGATAGATCTGGAGAATTAGTGCTGCTGCGGGTTAATCGTGGCCTCTGTCAGACTGAGGCATTGCATACTTTTCTGGGTATAATATTAGCAGGCGATTGATTAAATTGGAAGGAATTCAGAGGAGGAGTCTCAAGAGTCTGATTTCTTAGGAAAGATAAAGTACACCTTTATGAAGCAATAGCTAATCTGAGTTTCTGTCATTCTGATAATACTGGAATGATGTAAATATTGGGGAGGGAAATGGAACTGTTTTAGAGCGGGACCATAAGCTGAAGTAATGGAACCATGCTGGGAAAGAAAACAGCCTGACTCAGAAAATGTGTCCAAACACTGAGAACTGTAGGAACCAAATAATGGTTTCAAGGGCATTGTGAAGGCTGCCTTATGGAAGTTTTATGAATTTGAAATAAATGTTAAATCTATTTTGAATAGCTGGTGGGCTTTTTGAACAATTTTGCATTTTTTGTGATGATGTAATCAAATAGGTAGTGATGCCTATCACTTGAGGGCAAATAAAGTAATTCAATAGGCACTGGAAGAAAAATAACATCAATTTAATACAAATGGTAGCAGCCAAAAAATAGGAGCTCCATGCTTTTCATGAGAAATAGGCATGAACAGCCCATGATAAACGCATTGCTTAAATTCAGGGAGGTGGGGCAGGGTGCTTTTGCTAACTTAATTTCAATTTCATTTGAAGAAGAGGTTCTAGAAACTTTTGGTAGTTCTTTGATTATTAGCCTCATGTTCAACAGCAGTTTGAAATACAAATAGAATTGTACAGGTAAGGAAGGATGAAATAAATGGAAGGTGAGTTGTACAAGGTGGGCCTTCCTTGCAAAGAAAATGGAAATCAAGTTCATTAGTGTATGTTTGAAAGATTACAAAAAACTTCTGTAGGTCCTATATACGGGTCAGTGTATCCTTATATGTTTAAAACAAATCAATACTTTTCAGCAAATGTCTTGATGCTTGAATACCAAATTTGTTTTCACTTAATTGACCAAACATTTTTGCTTTGACTAGATAATACGTGAGTAAACTCAGGGCTGTTAGTCAAATTCTGTGATTGACCTCACAGTTGGTGTTCTAGAATCAGTGTGGCAGTGAGTAGACCACCTGAACCTGCTACGATTTCTCTATCAGGTCATTGGGAGAATCCTACTCGTATGGTAGTTTGATCCCAGATTTATCCATCTTGGTAACATTGTAAGTGTATTCAGTTGTTCAACTCCTACGTGTACAGCAGTCTTTAATGAAAGAAACAAATTGTTGAATGTGATGTGGATAGGTTAAATTGTGCAGCCTTTCTTTGCTGAAGGTGACGCTCAGTTTTGTGTGAGGTTCAAGTTATATTTGTCTGTTCCTGTGCGTCACCCAGCTCATGTGCAAGCTTTAGCCATGGGGCTTACTGCGCTCAGCAGCCTCACCAAAACAATTACAGTTCTTATACTTGATATTAAGGCAATCTGGATCAATTAAAAACGTGAGGTTTGCTATATCTTATTATGAGATTTTTTTAAATCTTTCTCTTTCTTGTTGTTTATTTGCCAGAAATGTGCCGAGCTAATTGCATGCATTTGTTCGCTGTGGTTGTTGGAGGGTTACATTTCAATTACAATTTTCAAGAAATAATTCTGCGAAAGGTGTTGGCTACTAAATGTTTCAATATATCTTTTAAAGTATCAGTGGATTTTTATTTTTTTTTTTACTGAAGAGCTGTTAAATCAGATCCATGGATATCTCCTGGTTGTTTGCTAGCTAAAGGAACTACCTTGCGTGTTATTCTGGTAGGATGCATTGTTGTCTTCCATGCTGGGTGCTTCTCTGAGGTGTGTCTCTGAGGCCTCACCCACAGTACTTTTCCAATTGATCAGTGCCTCTGTTGATCACAAGTACAGGGAAATTTTAAAGACAACTTCTGTATTGTCTAAATGTTTTATTTCTTATATTTCTGTGAATAGAAGGTATTTTTTTTGTTTGAAAGTGAAAGCTTGACCTGTAAAAATAGGTCTTTTAGATCCCTTGTTTCTTAATTTCCTCACATATTTTGAATGCAACCAGTATTTTTAATCACAACGCAATCCAGATTTTCTAAAAGCCATTCATATGAGGTTTTTAACTTAAAGACAAAGAAAGAGCCTAAGGTATTAACAGGTGTGATTGATCTAAAGGGGCATACAGCACCAGTGCAGCAGAGACTTTCAAAACGAGATGTTACCTCCTTTTTTTTATTGGATGGCTTTGTCTTTGTAAATGTGACTTATCACCTTGCAATGGCACGGAGCCACTTTAACAGGAAGATGTGAATATGAGCAACCAAGACATAGTGCTTGATTTTTTTTTCATAGAGGTTGATCTGATTTTGTAGTTAACTTTAGTGTCTGTTGAAAAAGAAAAGAAGTATGGGGATACGGTTCCCCAGCTGCTAATCAGTTTTAAATTAAATAAAATGATATCTTCTGACCATTTTAATAATGGCAAGAGGTGAAAGCACTTAATACCTGTATATTGTTAAGGATACTTTCTTCCTTTTCTAATTTCTGAAAAGGAATGGCAACTGCATGTAGCAGCTTATTCATAACTGAAAGAAGGGCCAATTAACAGACCATACAATGTATGTCTGTTACATGCTTCAGAAAGCAGTTTTGTTATTTTGGTTTAACTATTTGGGACATACTAAGTAACAGATATGTGAAACAACATACTATTAAGGTTCTTCAGAACTTACTTTCCCAAAAATTTATTCTGTCTTTATATTTGATTATTTTCATATGTTATCTTTTTATCTAGTTCAGAGTCAATCTGAAATACCGGTATCAATTTCCTACTTGTAATTCACGAGTTGGTTTTGAAAGAATGCTTGCTTGTCTGCTCAGCCAAACATTAAAAGAACAAAACAAAAACTGGGCATTCTCATACTGTCCAGCTGGGAGGCAATGTAATTGGCCTGTAAACAAGTTGCATTAATCTGAGAAGTGATTTGCAGCAATAGCAAATTATCTCTGTGCTTAGTATAGTAAAAGACTTTGTAATAGTTTGATCACATAAAAGCAGACTTTGGGATTGCATTTGTAAATCCAAATGCAGAGGAAATAGATTTTAGTGGCCATCTTACTGCCATTTGTGTTGTAAACCACACTTTTCAGGCAACTGATGAATTCTCTTACGTATTCTGGAAAGTACAAACATTTCTAAACTCTCAAATGGAAAAATAGTATTTTGGGCTCAGGGGCAGGTTGGGACTGTCTTCTAAATTTTCCTTCCCCAGTGCTGGGAAAGTATGGTATAATTTAAAAAAAAATAATTGTGTTGCCTTCTATTTCTCCCTACTTTACCAAAGGCAAGGTTCACATCCTTTCTGTGGAGTTCTGAAGAGGACATTTTGAATTGGGAGAGTATCTTCTGTAGATGAGTTAATTTGGAATGAACACTGAACAATAGACAAATTGCTCATACACTTATCCATGATACTTTTTTTGTCTTTTATTTTTTTCCTTAAGTTTTTTCTACAGTTTTTTTAAAATACAAAAAAACCCAACCCTAGGGAATGTCTTTGAAAAAGAACTATTAAATATATTTACAAGGTTCATTGTGCATTACTGCTAGGGATGTAGTTGCACAGCTTGACAACAGAGGGAAGAATTGCACAAGAGCAACAGCCAGTTGTTTCACACTGCTTTTTATTTAGAAGCAGCTGGTTAATTTTGTTTCAGGCTTTCAGTTTGAGTATTTTTATTTCCCTTGTAATCTTAACTTGAAAAACAGTCTTTTTTTCATCCAATTTTCCAATCTTGGAAGTAGATAAAGTTCAGTACATTCGTTGTAATTAAAATATGTATTTGTGTTCCCCAATAAGAACTTCTTGTCCCTGTTAGCAGCTTAAAATATCTTTTTATTTTTTTCCTCTAAAGTTGTGCACATATAAAAGGAATATTTAAAAATTTTTTTTGCTGGGCAAAGGCTTGTCTTTAATATTCATGAGAGAGGAAAGATTACTTTGTTTAATTAGGGATATGATATCTCCTTCAGCCTCCAAGCAGCTAACTCAAAGTCCTTAATGAGTTAACTGATGTGAACTGTAAAATAAATGAAAAAGTAGCCCTTTTCATTACGCATGGTAATTAAATACTCATGCTTTTCTGATGGCATTCCTTTTTCTATGTGGCTGGCATCAATCATGGCTGTAAAAACTCATTTTAGTTTTTGGTTATCAAGAATCATGGAATCCGTTACTTGTTTTATTCTAAAGTGTTCTAAAAACACGTATCAAAACATTTTGTTTCAGGTTCAGAAGTATCTTTTTCCCATATAAAGTGTAGGGATGAAGTGCATACTGTGATTAGAGCCTGGTTCACACATTACACAGAACGCTGACAATAAATTGTTTGTTTCTTATTTCAAGATACATAATGCTGCCATTTTAAGAATCTGTTTTTTGTTCAGGGTGGTTTCTTTGATCTAGTATAGCTCTAGTTAGGATTTTCTGAAGCTGATAATATTTCAAAATAATATTAAAAACCCAAACTCCTTTTTATAATCTACCATTATCATTAAGTGAATTTTTAGGGAAGATGTCCTCATTTCATGAGTGCATTACTAGATATGTAGAATACCCATTTTAGCCCACTTCTGTAGGCTGTTCCAGGCAGGTTGCCCAGGATCATGTCCAGACAGCTTTTGAGTATCTCTGCAGCCTCTCTGGGCAACCTCTTCCACTGCTCAGTCACCCTCACTGGGAAGAAGTGTTTCCTGATGTTCAGATGGAACAGAAGAACCTCCTGTCCTGTGTTCCAGTTTGTGCTGATGGTCTCTTGTCCTGTCACTGGGCACCACTGAAACCAGTCTGGCTCAGTCTTAATGATACCTTCCCTTCAGGTATTTGTATTCATTGATGAGATGTCTTTGAGCCTTCTCTTCTCTGGACTAAACACTCCCAGTGCTTTAGCCTCTCATCATATGAGAGATGCTCCAGTCCCATCATCATCTTTGTGGCCCTTCTCTGGACTCTCCCTGGTAGCGCCATGCCTCTCTTGTACTGGGAAGCCCAGAACTGGACACAGTACTCTAGATGTGGCCTCACCAGTGCTGAGTAGAGGGGAAGGATCACCTCCTTTGACCTGCTGGCAATGCTCCTCCTAACGCAGCCCAGGACACAGTTAGCTGCCTTTGCCACAAGGGTGCATTGCTGGCTCATGTTCAACTTGGTGCCCACCAGGACCTGCAGGTCCTTTTCTTCACAGCTACTTTGCAGCTGGTTGGCCCCCAGCATATACTGGTACATGGGGTTATTCCTCCCTGGATGCAGGACTCTGCACTTCCCTTTGGAGTTCCTGAAGTTCCTGCCTCCTCAGTTCTCCAGGGGTTGAGGTCTCTCTGGCAACACAACTGTGTGGTCTGTCAGCCACTCCTCCCAGTTCTGTGTCATCAGTGACCTTGCAGAGGGTATGCTCTGCCCCATCCAGCTCACTGGTGAGGATGTTGAAGAGGACTGGAGCCAGCGTTGTCCCCTGGGGTACTCCGATAGTCACTGGACCCCAACTAGACTTTTTGCCAGTGACTGAATATGGACTACAAAAAAATTATTGACAATACTAAGAACATACTATTCTGTTGTAGAAATTTAATTTCATTTTCTAATGACAATAATAGAACTTGTGATATAAAGGTGTATTTTACAATGATCACTATTTTCTCATTATTTTTTTTTTACCTTGGCCCCTGTTAGAGACAGGGAATAGGATTCCCTTCGACCCCACACTGAATCAGTGGCAGTCATTGTGGGAAATTGTAGGGGTTCCTACTTCTTAAAGCGATGCTATATTAAGTTCAGTTTTTGTTAGACTGTTGCCTCACAAGTACATGATATAAAACCCTGACTTTGATTTAATATTTATCATTAATTAGGTAGTGACTTGCTCCTTTATTTACAGACTTCATCATCACAAGCTGCTTGTTAACTTACCGTTCACTTAATATTCCTCATGTCAATGATAAGCTAATGTTCAGAACACAGATGTATTAGGTTGCCTCCATATGGTGCTTTGTCTAATGAATCAATTAGCTATTTTGGAAAAAAATCCTCGTGAATTTTTTTTCTCTTGGTGAAAAGTCATCCTACAAATGGTGGAAAAGGTTTTCATTGATGTTTGAGCATATTTTTAGGCAAAAACTTTGCAGTAGTTTTGCTATGTTCTCATTTAAATTTCATTTGCCCTTGGGAAAAGCAGGGGGGTTTGTTTACTTTAAAGTTTATAGTTGTCAGATTTTGAAGAGCTATGAGTGAAACATACAAAGTGATACCCCTCTATTCTAGTCATTTTGTCTTTGCCGCTTCTATGGCGTGCAGTCTTTCGGCTCCTTTGAGAAGTTGAGGGTTTTTTCCGAATTGTTAACAATTCATTTAATAGTGTAATGTCTGTTTCAAAGGCTTGCAAAGTAAACATTTGCACATGCAAATAGAGTAACATATGAATGTTTGCAGATTTGGCGCTGTAAATTTGTGGAGTCACAGAAACTTCAATACTTTTATATGCCTTGCTTTTGAAGGACAAAAATAGAGTATCTAAAATCAGAGCCAGTATTAGTCAGTGTTCACACATTGTATGTCAGTAGCCTGTGATTTTGGTTTGCTCAATATTAATTTAAAATTTTTCAACAAAGAAACTATTTATTACTTGTATTATCTTTCAACTGTGAAAATGTTTTGTTTTTTAATAAAAAAAGACTTCATCTTTGATAAGGTGTGGATGTTTAAAACTTAACTGTTTAAAACTTGAAAGACAGAAACGCTAAAGATTTTGCATTAACTTCTGAGGATTATAAATGTACAGTTTAATATCTTGTCAGAATATAGCAATGTTTATCAATCAAGACTGCCAAAGTTTTTCTATTAAATGTTCATTGCTGTGTTGTCTGGGGCATTTTAATTAACATTACATACTTTTCTACATACAATATTGGCTGTTATAGATAGTTTCACTTGTATTAAACTGATTAAAGGACAGCTTGAACAGCTAATGTAATATTGGACTCTCAGTTTAAAAGCAAAAAAAAAAAAAAACCCAAACAGCACAACCCTCCTCCCCTGTTCTCCATCAGATTGAGATTCTTATGGAGAAGTTGCACCTTTTCGAAGAGAGAAATAAAGCAATGTGATAGACCCTGTTGTGTAGGGTTGGCTGTGTCACCATTACAGCTGTGAGCTGCTCTAAACAGCCTGGTATTGCACAACACATTTTTCAACACTTAATATTAAATATGAAATTCTCTAATTAGCCAGTCACACAGAAACTGCATTTGTGTATGTGAAAAGTGACAACAAAACTAACCTGGAGTAGCTGCTAGGTACTGTCATGTGTTGCACTTCGGAAAGTCTGCCTTAAACAGGTTAAATGATTGCTTATTACGTTTAAAATAGATTAGAAGTAATTGCAGACCTGCACTTGAACTGTTTCCATAACAGAAGAAATATTGTTTAATATTTCTTGGTAATGTTATTGGTATTGTTTATTATTAATATTATTGGTAATGTTTAATGCCAAGATAAAAATGAGATCAAATAATGTAACTCTCAAGACTTGTAAAATCTTTAGTATTGCATATCTAAAGCATTACTAGCACCAAACATCTGTTACATGTTTACACATGAAGGTGACATGGTGAGATCAGCATGGTTGCTTTACAGAGGAAGCTGTTTCTTTAACAGTTATCTGCCCCTCTCACCTGGGTTTGAGCAGCTGAGAAGCTGTAACAAGATTATCATCATGTGAGGAAGGAGACAGGGACGGAGAAAAGGGAGAGGCAGTGGTGAAAAGCACATCCTGCAGGAGCTGTCATTTACTGCTGCCTTAAAAAAAAAAAAAAATCAGCAGGGATTTTAGCTGTGCGTTGATATTTAGAAAAGCAAGATTGTTTTAAGTCACGACTTGCTTAACTGAATGTGTCTGGTATCGCTGTGCTACCATGCTGCTTCCTTACACCTTTCTAATTTCTTTCTTAGAATCAATCTACCGACGTGGAGCCAGAAGATGGAGGAAGCTGTACCGAGTGAATGGGCATTTGTTTCAAGCCAAACGTTTTAACAGAGTGAGTACTGTTGCTTAAAATGTTGGGTTTTGGTAATGTCCTGTGGTGATTGTTTTCTCAGTCTGTGCTTTTTCTGTATTTGAGCGTTGAAAAGAAAGGAAAAGCAAGATGCTTATTCATGTGACTTCTCAGTCTGTGCAGTGTTATTCAGGTTGTAACAATCAGAAAAAATTGAAAATCTTCGAATCTGAGGTAGAGTTAATAATATACGATTGGTGGTGATTACCTATTTTTGAAGCCTCTAAAAAAAACCTGGTTTAGTGATTGTTTAAACTGATGCATATTTAGATCAGCTTTTCTCCTCCTCATTCTTGATGTGACTTTGATTGCTTGTTAGTGTAATCTTTTACCTTCAGTATGTTTTGTGATTCTTAAAGACTAGAGCTCTTGCTGTTAGCTTTAACTGTTTTGGATCTGAGGTATTACATAAACATACTAAGGAAAAAAAAGCCACCCTGGTTCATTGAGCTAAAATACAACTGATTAAGAATCTGAGTTAATCCACATAAGCAAGTGAATGTAGCTTTAAGGCTGAGACACCTCCTTCACTTATCCCATTATGCCGAAGTATTGCAGCATATATTCAAATGTAGTGTGCGCTTTGGGGAATTCCATGCAAAACTGAGTACAGTGAGGCGAGGCAACTTCTGCGTTCAGCAGTAACTTTCTTTTTTAAATGAAATCAGCATATTTTTTTTTAATGCTCCCCACCCCAAAACTGCATTGAAAGAAGGAAAAGCCCCATAAAACTCAGTATCTTATCACTAGATGTGTGAAAAATAAGCCGTATATCTGAATTATAACATGCATTTGTATAATGTGGTGCACCAACTCAATTTTTTTTAATTTATAGCATGAAAGATATACTTGTGCTTATTTGCTACATAGTTAAAATATAAGTCTTTGAAACATTGTGAATGCATACCTGCCACATTAATAATCCATAATGTTACAGATAATGCTGTTTTAATGGAAATTAGGCAAATAGTAAATTCACACATAAAGACTCTGAAACCTCATTAGCGTGGCCACTTGTCAGCAATTCTAAACGAGGCTACTTTGTTATAACTGCATACAAATGAAATTACATACAGCCAGAACACAAACCGTATCTAGCTGAAGTTGGTAATGAAGGTGACATGAACTGTAAAATGTGACATTAAAATGTATAAACTAATAATACATTATGGTCCTATATGTATTACTGAATTAAGTACCAAATTTTAATGTTGACTGAAGTCTTAAGTCTGGAGTATTACCTTGTCAATTAATTCTTTTTTCAAAATAACCTTTTAAAACTTCAAGTAAGTGAACATAGGCAAGAATCTAAACTTTAATCTTGTTGAACATAATGTAAAGGCTACCTTTTTGTTATTGCTGTGTGTGTTTTGGAGAGGTATGAGAGGGATACCTGTATTACTGAAGGCATTTGGGAGCTGCCCCTACCTATGTCCTTTTTTTTTTTCTTTTCCTTGCTTTCCTGCATCTGTCTGAAGTAAACAAGATTATTTTCTTGTATGTCACTTTTAGGGCCGAAGACATTTTCTTTAGTCTTAATCAGACTGAAGAAAGTCTGATGGACCAGGAATTTTTGGAAGAAGTGGCTATAGATGTCCAAGGCTTCCTGTCTTACTAGGCAGTGTGTTTTTCGGGTCTATTTTCCTGGGCAATGCAGTTCGGGTTTCTCCTGATCAAGGAGAACTGGCTGTACAGACGAATGGGATGTAGTTGATTTTTGTTTTCTACCTATTTTGTTTTCCATGCAGAAAATATTTTTAAAAATGATCCATTCTTTGATCATTCTAAAAAATTTTTTCTTTTTTTTTTAAATGCTATGGGTAAGGATTTATAGTAGCTTAATGCTTTTGGGCAGGACACCGTGTGTGATTCATTAGTCTGAGGATCTGAATAACCGCACTCTAACTTGCCGTTTGCTGGGAGGAACAGACTTTCAGTGTTTCGTGGCTTTGGGACAGTTGCAGGGTTCTGCCCAAGCCTGGAATGGGGGATGAGTGCAGGGCTTCATTTGCTGCCTGCGCAACGATGGGCAGTGGCTCAGCCTGGTACACTAATTACTGGAGAAAACTTGCAGATTGGGAATAATGAGTAAGTTTTCTGTTGGCAACCTGTGCACTCTGTAGAGGGATAACTGAGACTGGGTGACTTCTTGGCATGTAAGAATCTCAGATTGCTCCTTGGCACTTGGGCTGAAGTGGATAAAATGACTGCAGCACGCATACACTGGAAAAATTATTTAAAGACCTGCCCTGTTAAAGTCAGCAGTAGGATGCCTGGCTTCTTAATTTGTCCTTGTTTTGATTTAAGTTATTCAGATGCCATTTTGTTGCATGTCTAAAAAAGGCTGTATTTTTTGATATTAAATAGTGCAATGTACAAAGGTTTTATATCAGACTTCATAGGTGAGTTTTAATTATGCAAAGTTTCTGCTGATGTTCTGCCACTGTTAAAGTATATGGGTGCAGATATAGAACATTCTTCATACTTTAACTTGGCTTTTGTAACTTTTTGTGCCACTCTTCTCCAAAGCAGTCAGTTTGGGTACTTTTTATGTGTAATTGTGTAGTACAAATTCCTGTCAGTTTTGTTTGTGTAACCTCTGTCAGAACCTGAAATTCAGAATAAACTTATTCTCTACGAATGATTTGCTAATGTTGGGCTGTAATGTCTCCCATATGCTTGAGATAGTTGTTTTCTTAACATTCATTAAAAAAAGACTGCATTTAACTGAATTCGAAGTGTGAAGTGTAACCTTCAGTTATTAGGAAACCGTGGATATTCTAGAAGAATTATTGACCATCTGTTAGGAGGTGACTAGGATGGGTTCTTGTAGGGTGGGTTCTCGGATTCTTAAGTACTCACCTACAAGAAAGCAACTGATAATTGAATTGATAATGTGCATTTTGGCTTTTAGAGAGCGTATTGTGGCCAATGCAGTGAAAGGATATGGGGGCTCGGAAGGCAAGGCTACAAGTGTATCAACTGCAAATTGTTGGTCCATAAGCGTTGTCATATACTCGTCCCACTGACCTGCAAAAAGCATATGGTAAGTTTGCATTCTGTATAAAGCTAAGATGTTTCATTGTGTCCTGTGTCGCTGTTTCTAGATGTGCATCTGAAGTAATTAAATACTGCACGTGGTTGTAGGCTTATAATACTCAGTGGTATTGGGTTTTCAGGTTCTTAAATGTCTATGGAGGACAAGCCTTTGGATTGTGAGCAGTAGAGACAAAGTGAGAAAAGAAAACTTGTGATATGACTTAAGTTTGAGCAAGCTTGAGTTTGACTTCTCCAGTAGACCTATTGTATTTTACAGATAAATAAAGAGATGTCATTGACAGTCTTAGTGTTTGTTCCTTTTAGCATATGGGAATGCTTTAAGAACTAAGGCACTACTGTGGTCTTTGCACTACTGCTTGCAAAAAGGCTTGTTGCTTTCACGTTCTTCTTGCCATTTCATTTTCTCCAGGACTGTTCTCATCCTCTCCATTCCCCTCGTATATATTCCAGTGGCAGCTCTAGCGTCTTTCCCAGGCTTTAATCATTAATCTGTATCCCTGAATTTTTTTATTCCTTCGCCATAACCATCACAGACTATAGCCAGTATCTTGATGGTGGTTGCATCTAAATGTTGTCTCTAAATCAAACCAGTATTTTCCTTTATTGGGATTGCGTATGACTTGCCTTGACATTACTAGATTCTTTGCCAATTTATTCATGCATGTTGCCATACCTGCTGGAGTAGTCCTACATGTCTCATTAGCTGCTTATTCACAACTCATAATCATATGATTCTATGATTATCAGTTGTGAATGAGACCAGGGTCCAAATGTGCTACAAAACTATTTGGTATTGTGATCTTTACCAATTTATGCAATACTCTTGCAGAATGAGTAACAGTTCATGTTTTTTTAAACAGGGAAGGAATATGCCAGTGCACTAAATAGTGTGTAACATCATGCTGCAGTGCTTACTTTGTTGCAGTTCCCATGTGGAACAGAATCAGAAGTCTTAAATACAATTAAAGTTTGAACTTTGCAACAAAATATAGTAATCTTACTTTTAGAAGACAGCTAAACATCTGGGGTAGGGAACGGTTGGCATAGCATTTAGGCTTTTGGTAGGCTGGTTTTATAACGCATTATAAAATTTTAATATTTAGAAATACTTTCTATAAAATCCCGTTTACATTCTGGAAGATATAAATGTAAGGTTCTCATTGCGTTGCAAGACACGCTCACTTAAAAGGGACTGCATAAACTGGTGTTTTTTTCCTATATAACTTATTTTTACAAGGATTCGGTCATGCCTTCCCAAGAACCTCAGTTAGACGACAAAAATGATGAAGTTGACCTCCCTTCAGAAGAAACTGATGGAAGTAAGTACTTTCTTCTTAAGTTGAAATTCATGTGTTTCCCCATTTGGAGGCCTGGTTTCCACTCTACCTGTTTGGGGTTTTTAAAGCTTACTTTGGATTACCTCTAGTGTAGTCCCATGGACTAAATGCTCATTAGGGGCTCAGTTACAGTAAGTGTGTGCTTTTGAAGCATATCATCTGGTTTGGTTTCATCCTGAATTCATATGCTCTGAAACCATTCCAGCATGTCAAGTTAAGCACAGAGCAATTGGCAACAAGAGATTTACGTTTTAAAACAAACAAAACCCCTGCTCTTCGGGTCTGAACTATGATGCTAATACCAGCACACCCTCAGACTTTAAGTATTTCTTAATTTTGTGTGATTTGGAGTATTCTTTCTAGGTTAATATTTTTGATGATTTGACCTGTCTTGTGTTATGGGCCCACTTATCATACCCATTCTCCAAAACGGCTCTGGCCTTGTCGGATTCTGTTCTGGGCTCAAAGGTTCACTGATGAATTTCTTACTGTCTCAGAGTTGTTTCTGCAGTGCCCTTAGGATGCACTGTCAGGATTACAAGAATAAAGTGGAAAAACTTTATAAACTGTCCTGTAGTATTTAAAACAAACCGCTGACCCGAAGCGGCTAAATCATCTTTCCATTTATCAATTTTTAAAATTATTTCTAATGAAGGCCTTGATAACCATGCTACTTGTTTGATTCTTTTCCAGTTCCCTACATCCCTTCAAACCGGAAACATGACACCATTAAAGATGACTCTGAGGTATGTTTTACAAATATCTTTGTAATTCACACTTACACACTCTTAATCATACAACTCTATAAAAGAGCTAGTTATTTGTCATATTTTTTTCAGCTACCTTTTAAAAAAAGAAGTCTGGGTTTTCTTTCTGAAAACTGGTATTTTTTTTCAAGCACTTCTGTTGGATTTTTCAGAAGTCTTCTGTATACAGCTCTCTTCATCCCAATCATAAAGTGAGAGTTTTTCTTTTTTTCCTCCCTTCCATTCATGTTGGAACAACAGTGATTTAACAGAGGGTTTGACTTTATTGGTCCTTGCAACAAATGGTGGCTTTGACATTGTCTTGTCTGCTCTCTAATGGATGTGTACCCTTTATCACCCTCAGGCTACCTCCACAGGCTATCATTATGAAAGTTGGTTCAGTTTGATGATACATTAACTATCCAGCTCTCTGAGATGTTTCCTATAAATAATACCTAATAATTTATAGACAGCTCCTGTGGGAATACAAGTAGAATAACATACACTTAAACTGTGTTTTTTCAGCTCTTTTGTAGTAGACAATCTGACCCAGTCTCTGTATGCCAAGAATGTTACTCCCTTAAAGCAGTTTGAGAAATCCCAATACACTAATTCTAAAGGGCTTCAAGACATTTCTTTTAAAAATGCTTCTGGCATATTTAATAAATAGGCTGCACTCTACATCCACTAGCAGTTAGTTTGATATCCCACTTTTAACAAGCCTGCACCTTTTTTCCCTCTACCTCCACTACAATACTTGTCACTACCATTATTTCACACTTGAGTAGCTCCTGCTCTTGGGTAAGTGACTGCCTTATTTTCGGTCACGTGTTTTTAGATTTTTGTCTCAGATTCAGACAGGGAAGGGTATAAATTTAAAACATGTCAGAGAATTTTAATTGTTATGTAGAATTGCTGACTTCTGCTATGGTTAGTACTTGGGTAGCTACTGTTTGTGTTTAAATTTTGAGGTGCTCTTTGTTCAACTGTCCTGAATTATGCTGCTCTGATTTTCCCACCTTGCTTTTGAGCAATAAAAATAATTTAAAAGTATCCTACAGAGAGGAAGTGGCATTCTGGGAGCTATGACCAGAATCTTTAAGCTCAGAGCAATCTCTTCTAATAGCAGTCAATCCTAGATCAAGATTCTTTATATAAGTACTTTCCATAGTTCAGCAGAATGCTGATCTGTCTACAAGTGTAGTATGAGGTCAGATAAAAATAGGCCACAGAAGTATGTCAAAGCATTGTATATATTGGTAAAAATGAAATGTCAAAGTACCTGCTGCATTTGTCTAGTTCACCTGTTTGATCTTCAGTCTCACGTGTTCCCATGTAATTCCAGCAAGTAGTCAAGATAAATTTTATCTTTTTAAATAATGAATTCTAAAATAACACTCTTCATAGTGGAGTATTTCCTGCAAATTTTCACATTTGAGAAATTGGCATCTGCTTCCGTATGTTCCCTATTAGAAATATTCATTTTCATTAAAACTGTAGTGAACTTGATACAGACAGCTGCTGCCTAAACAAAGACAGGTGTATACATTAGCAAATTATTGTTTCCTTTTCTGTCATCTTTTTAGATAGCCTTTATTAATTTGGACTGCAGTGTCTGTCAGAACATGAAAGATGCTCTTCGCTTAGTACATGGCTTGTGGTTCAAGAATTTGAATGAAACCTCATTTCTCAAGGCATTGCCCTCTGTTTTCTAGTAGGGAATATTTAAATGGTTAATTGAATGAACTACTGCCTGGAAAAACACAGTAACTTAAGTAGTTAAGTAACTAGTTAAGTTACTAGTGTTACTATAACACTAGTAAGAGCAAAACCGATAGCAACCAAATACTTCTGAACAAGTGTGTTATAATCAGCCATTCAGATCTGTGTGCCAGTGACAATGGGAAGCAAACTCAGCAAATTCTGTCCAGTGGTTAAAGACCTCTTTGCTTTGATAGTTACTTGTTACGAAAATGTCATCTGTTTCTAGCATTTGTTTCTTTTTATACAGGATATCAAACCAGTCATTGATGGAATGGATGGAATTAAGATTTCTCAGGGGCTTGGACTACAGGACTTTGATTTAATCAGAGTTATCGGACGTGGAAGTTATGCCAAAGTTCTTTTAGTTCGGTTAAAAAAGAATGATCAAATTTATGCTATGAAGGTAGTGAAAAAAGAATTGGTCCATGATGATGAGGTAAAATTCTGTGTTAATTGTATTCTTTACATATTGTAAAAACTTAACAAAAACATTCAACTAAGAAAGCAACTAAGGTTTTAGACAACATTTCTGTAATAGAAATTTTACTGACTTTTGAACTCATTTGTCATCAGCTGTCTGCATGAAGCACCAGGATTAAATCTGAGAGAAATGTTCCTTATTTTAATAACAATTAACAATTATTAATAGTCTTAGTAGAATGCATGTGAAAAATATTCCAACCTGGTTGTGCTAATCTGTAAGTGAAGGAATGGGTGGAATTTGGGCATTTAATTTTGAAAGAAAACCAAGATATTTTCCAAAGCAAATGAATGTAGCTGCAAAGTATTGTCCCTACTTCAGAACAGGAGCTGAAACTGTGATGTTACAGTCACGACTATAGAGGTTATGTGTGAGTGACACAGTCCTCTGGAATATTTTTTTTCCATGGGTTTAAAAAAAAATTATGCTACTACCATTTAAGGTCATTATGGTTTAACTGGCTTGTAAAAAAAAAAAAAAATCTGCCACAGAAATCAGTGTTGCACTTATCAATTATTTTCAAAATCCTGTTGAAATTTTTTTTAATATAGGATCTCAAATAAGGTGGCAGGGGCGGGGAGGAAGGAGGGGAAAAAAAAGCCAACCCTTTGTGTTTTTCCTATAGTATTCATACTTCTTGAAAAGTATAGATTTTATATCCATTCTATTTTTTTCATAAATGTGATGAACCAGTCACAGCAGGGAAGGCAGGTAGATTTGCATGACCTACACTGCCATTAGACTGGAACCTGCTGTGTTAGGTAATGGGACAGGGGCTGGGGTAACTGGAACGTGTGTGGTCAGACCACAGCCCTGATAAACCCGCGGCGAGACCTGCCAGAGCGATAACAAGCATTGTCAGGCTCGACTGTAACCTGCAGTGTGACGTGCCGCTCCATGAGTGGCAGTGTGTACGACAGGGTACCTATGGTATGACACCTTCAACATTTGAAGAGTAAAGAAGTGCTGTGTCATCCTTGTGGGTGGAATTAATAACACAAAATAAAAAAGGAGGTGGACGATCAGTCTTGCTATATAGGGAATTTCTTATATAGCTGTTCTTACAAAAGACAGTGAATTTTTCAAATATATCGCAATTTTTAAGTTGCTGGTGTTATATTGATTTTCTGCTGTTAGGAAGACTGGATTTCTTGAAAGTAGGATGTTGGAAAAAACCCAGCACACATTGTTTTAAGTACTATTTGTGTTGGTAGTTTCAATCTGTTTCTCTGGCTGCCGTTTTTGTCATTATTCCAGAGGCTAGCATTAGGAGACTAAAGTTGTAAAGTTCTTCTAAATTACTTTGGCTTGCTCATCTATTTGATGTTTCTTTTTAAGAATGAAGATTAGACTGTTGCGTGCTTTATTTAGTGTTCCCTTTTTAACATTTGCTTTTCCGAGAGGGTAGAAGCTAAATAAAAGTATTATTTAATGAGTTATGCAGTTGTTCCTGGGAATTGGAGGTAGATGAGAAGTCCATCTCGAACAGTGGCTCTCATAGATAACTACATAGAAGATTGAGCTAACTGGTTTTTCTTTTCTATAGGATAGGCTTTATAATGAAATTCTGCGAATTGATAGGAAATTCACTGAATTCTGTGAATGCATGAGATATTGGAAGTAATGGAGATTTCACCTAGTGTTTCATAGAGAAAGAAAATTAATTACATAGCGAGTATCAGTATGTTTAAATCAGTGCTTTCCAGGTAATGGTTGATATGGGAGAGAAGTAAATATTTTTTTCTAAATAAGATTGAAGCAAATCAAATACCTGGGCTTCTGCTATTAAATTTTTCTAAGCTTAATCTTGTTAACAGTAGTGCACTAGTATAATACTAATGTACTAGTACACAACTGCAATAATGAAGGAGTTTATCGACTCTTTAAAGAAGCTCATTTGGTAAGAGCAAAGAAGTGGACGTGTTTAGTGTTTTATTCAAAATTGTGGTTTTGGCTCATGTTTGGACCCAGGTTTACCCTTCCAAGGTGTTATGTTTTCAGGAGTGCCTGAACACAAAACCTAACAGATTTATTTAATTTGATGGTGACACTTCTTGATTTCCTCTGAGACTTCAGTTTCGCTAACTATTCTTGGCAGGAAGGCCTGGTTTCGCAGTGTCTGTCTTTGGTATCTCCAGATTGGTTGGAAAGCTGGAAGTATCTGTTGAAAATGGAGAAATTTTTAGAACAATTATATTTCTAGTTTGTTGGCAGGGTACCGGGTGTTTGCAGGGTGGACCATGATCAGTGTATTGTGTGAAGAGTGAATGTCTACTGCTAAACCCTGTTTTCCGTAAGGTTTAAATTTTGTGTGGTTGTATGAAAAATGATTAAATGTTTTGTTGTTACGGATCTAAATTTTGCAAGACTATGCTAGTATCATTCACATTTTGATAGATTTTCATTTTATGGTATTGCACTGGGTATTCAGGACTTCTCCTTGTTGAAGTATTCAAGGTGGTCTGCAATACTTTTAAGAATGATTTTGGTTGGACAAACTAAGCAGATTTTGGAAGCTGCATTGAATTCATTTTGAGTTTCAGATGAGAAAATGAAGTTCAGTCTATTTGAACCTTTTAGAGACTGGAGATTCACATTGCTTGTGTTACTGGCATGAGTTGCTTCAGCAGCCTTAGAATCGTTTATCTAAGATAATTGAATTTATTTCTCTGAAGCAGTATGAGCAGTGTATCAAATGTTGCAGATGTGTGATATTTTTAAATGGCTTAACTGCTGTGTGGACCTTTCTACATGGTCAAGAAACTTCTGAATATATAATTGAATTGAAATGTTTTATAACTACTTCCAGATTTTAGGGGGTTTTGTCTTTCTGAAGAACATATGTAACAATGCCGGTATATATAAGGGAGCATAGATGTTCGCAATTTCTTTTCTGGGAATACCCACAGTGGTTATCCAGCAGGAGTTCTGATTGTTCAATTACTCTATTTCAGGATATTGATTGGGTACAGACAGAGAAACATGTGTTTGAACAGGCATCCAGTAACCCATTCCTAGTTGGTTTACATTCATGCTTTCAAACAACAAGTCGGTAAGAAAGATCTGAAATTATTTTGTTTTGAAAATCTTGATCATTGTACTAACTGCTTCTCACAAAACAAACATAACCACTGCCATCACATAGTCGGTAGTTTTTGGAAGGAAGCATTAGGATTTGCAGGGGTTGACTACTGCAGCAAAGCTGGTTCGAGTGGGGCAGCCTCGCCAGTCCGGTGCGGAGAAGGCGGCAGGGTTTCCGGGTCCAGATCCAAAGGGAGAAGATGAATGAGAAGAAGCTGAGCGCTGTGTTCCCAAGTGCAGGCTGTGTGGCTCCAGGAGCAGGAGGATGGTAGCAGGGTGAAACAGAATAGGTTATAATCCCCAATTCTCCTGAGGAGGGCTGAGTCAGTTCTCAGAGGGACAAACTGTAGTTCTGTTCTTCAAAATAGCAGAAGAGTTGGGCTGCTCAGTAATAATAGTTCTTCATAATAATTTAAAAACCTACATGGATATAAAATATTTTTCATCTATATGAGGCTTATGAGCCCTTAGCACATATTGATGAAGTAAGTGATTTAATTTGAAAAATACTTAATAAACCCTTTCTACTTTGAAATACTAGGTCTTCTTGTCCTTGTGTGCACAATCCAAAGTAGATTATTTGCTGCTTATTTTGCAATTGGAATATGAAGAAAATCCAGAGAACTCTTATGCCCATGCTTATGTATGTCACCGGGAAATTTGGATTTGGGGGGGGGTTGTGGTTTGGAGTTTTTTGTTTTCACAGGCACCTCTTTACTGTTACACTTTTACAATGCCTAGTGCCACATGTATTGTAATTAGAAGATAAAAGTCATTCTATCCAGCTTCCTTAAATGGCATGCAGTGTAGAGTGCAACAGTTTTAAGAAGTTTTCATGAATTATCTAGTCATTTATCTTAAAGAATAATTGCTTGTTCATTACAAAGTGTGTCACCAATTTTTAAAATACGAAGGTATGCAGTGTACCATTTCTTCAGTCCTCAAACTTTCACCTTAACTTTGGCTATGACTATGGCTATAGTCGTAGGAAATAGCGTTTTCCTTGCAGAAAAAACAAAGCTGAGATAAAGGAAGTAAAGAAGCTGTACGAAGAGTGTTCTGAAGGTACATGGACTGGGGAGTATTTTGGAACAGGGAGAATGAATGATCCCCAGAGGTGGCTGACTAAGGAGTTGACCAAAAAGAAATGTCTTGCAGACCAAAAAAAAATAATAAATCTTTAGACAACTAACAAACTCTTGTGAAGGGCCCTTTAAGCTAAACCAACATTCACAAACACCTTCTCACCAAATACTAAGTAGTAATGAACATCTAATACATCTAATATAAAAGTACAAGTGGTTGGCCAGGGCGAAGTTTTGGAAAGATCCCTTGCATGCCACTTTGGGAGTTATGCTGACATAGTTGAGGAGCAGAAATAGAGGGGAAAAAAAAAATGCTAAACACAGTCAAAGCTTTCTGTATTCCCTTTGCATCTTTAGGAGTCCTGTTTTTCCAGCCTAGCTGCTCCTTGCAGTGAAACTATAGTCTTACGTTTGTAACTTCTGGCATTTGCCATGGATATAGCCATGAGTAAATTAATCAACATCAGATTGTGTTAACTGGCCCGAAGAAAACAAGTTGTAATATGCAGAGAACAGTTTGTATATAAGTGTATTAATAGGGGGGGTAGTTCCAAAGGAACATGTTCTTTCTCTTACATATTTTTTCTCTTTAAAATGTTAAATACATTTTTAAGATGAAAGAAATGTGGCTAATTGATGCTAAATGTAGCTGCTTATATTGTTTCAGATACTAGTGATGCTTATTTTATTATTGTAATAAAATTACATCTTTGGGCTTGCCCAGAATTGCCAGATAGGTGTCTTCCAAGGATGGCAACAATCTGAAACCTCCATCCTGCAAACCACTGCTGTTGGAGTAAATCCTTCTAAAACCAGCAAGGACTACCAGTATTCCTGCACTTAGGTGCTTCGACATAGCTTGAGACAAGCAACTTTAAATTGCAGGTTCTGAATGGTGTTAGAGCATTGTAAGCTTCTAAATAGAATAGGAAAGTTGGAAGCAGAAATTATCAGGAATGCTGTAATAAAATACGGCTTTTATCTGTCTTATTTATTGTTTATTTAATTTTAGTTTAGCATTTATATTCTTGTGGAGAAGCCACTGAAAGACTTGCAAGCTGGGTTGTGTCCAATAATTTTTCCTGATTTACCTTTTAAGTTTTTAACTTAAGTTTTTCAAATGAAGAATCCTTTTCAAAGGGAAAAAGAAAGTCATCTTTAATTGTTACCAATTAGAATGGTTTGAGGGACTGGAACATGTGTTTTCCAAATGGAATGTTTTCCAGTATGCGAATATATGGAAAGGAGTTTTCAGCTCCTGGAAAATGAGGTGTTTAAAGAAGTACAGCCTCCCAGACAGCCGCCACCTTCATCAGAAACTCTCTCTCAGCATGTTTCTGTCCTGGAGGTCTCTCTGACCTCGGCAGCATCGCCTGGATCATATTTTCCCAAGGACAAAACCTTTCCTGCAAACTGTAATGAAGCCTCTTTATGTGCCTGATTCCACCTATATTTCTTTTCCCTACTGACTTTTCTCTGGTTTGTTTTGAACAAGTTTTTGAAACAGTCTTCTCTACAGAGGAACTAATAGGCCTCAATGCTGCAGCCTTTCTGTGCCTGTGTCTTCTGTTCAGGGAATATTCTTCGTAGAGAGGAACAGAAGTGGGTCCACTGCACCTTCTTTTAATTCACATTTTTCTACAGATAAAGAGGTCTTGTCAAAGTCAAGGGAGAGTGGGATTTCATTATCTGTCCTTCTAGCTCACCAAATTCAGTTTTCATCTCTGATAAATAATGGACATAGGTGAATTGGGTCTCTCAGCCCTCAAATTCTTTAGGCTCAGTCTACCTATACAAAGAAAGCAGAACATTTTTTTTTCTTCTAGGAGTGACAGTATGTTTCTTAACAGTGTATCAGGAGCAGTTCGGTGATGATCTAACAGGGGTCTAACAGAAATAATTTTGTATATGTATATTAATAATATGTTAGATCATGTAACTTTAATTGGAAAGAGATTGTTATGTCATATGCTATTCAGATAAAACTTACGGGTTTTTTCGAAAGTAAATCTGGTTACGTCCCTCTAAGTGAGTCCTAGGTCATCTTGCTCTCAATAGATCGGTTTGAGTGTTTTGGGAACTGAGCCATCACAAACAGCAAGCTTCGTAGTTATATATTTAATTACTGTCATAAATCCTACAAAACGTATTGATCTCTGGAATATTGCCAGATACTCATTAATTATTGTTAATGATGAAGTAATTTTTAAAAGATGGCGGCCTTTTAATGGCAAAACTACATGTCATCTGCAAAGCTGTTTGGATTTGATGCTGCAGCTTCACTATTAAAAAAGAACAATACTTAGTCATGCAGAGTAACAATAATTATTACATCAGGGAAATCTGTGTCAGGTTACTGATTGATTACCCTTTAAGAAGGGTTTGAATTCAACTCGGTACCTCTTTTAAAGTATTTTTTTTAGTCTTGAAACCTTTATTTTAAATAATCAGCATTGTTTTGGGCAAGGCTTTTTTTCAGTCAATCAGGTGTTGTTTTTGAAAGCAGTGCACTCACTGGGCAAACTGTATACCATGGAATTTTATTCCATAAAAGCCAGAAGAATCAACATCATGGAATAAGAGATAGTAAGGTAACTAGCTGGCTGTTATGTCTTTTTTTCAAATGAAAAACAATTTACCTTTTTTGGATAAACTTTCATTTTTGCCATGTGTCCATCTTCTGGCATACTTCTGTGGTTTTGCTCTTATTTCTAAGTAACTTTTTTAAAAGTCTGTGTATCATTATATGCTATGGGGTTTTTCATATCTGTCGCTGAGTGAGTACGTCATATTAGGGAAACACTGATGTCTTTTGTACTGTTTCAATAGTTGTGCAGGTTTCACGGCAAACAGCAGCCCATTGTATGCAGCTGCCTCTCCTTTACATTTAGTCTGGCATTTAAATAAAGGATGTGATCAAATAAATACCCTCTTTTTTCTCTTAAATAGTTTCTGTAGCTGTAAGAAGTCTAGAAGTCTAATTCAAGAGTGGAAGTGAAAATGGCTCAAATTGGAAGGATAAGAATAGCTTTGCTTCTTGAGAGTTTCCTTGGAATCCATTAATTGTATTATATACTTTCAGATTGTTTCTTGTCATAGAGTATGTAAACGGGGGAGATCTTATGTTTCATATGCAACGGCAAAGAAAACTTCCTGAAGAACATGCAAGGTATTTCACCGGCACAGTTATAGCAGGGTTTTTTGCATTGTAGTTGCTTAGTGTTGTATGAAATGCTTTCTAAACTTTATTCCATAAAAGAATATGAATAGCAAAGAAAGAACAAAAGGCTGATTCTTAAGTTTAGAGTGTACTGCCCCGGGAAGAAATGTTAATTTATTTTTTTAAGGATATATATGTTGTTCTTTTTTTTTTTTTTAAAGAAAGCAAGCATTTGATAAGTAGTAACGGTTATTCCTATTTACTTTTGTTTATTGCTTGATATTCAGGTAATGCTTCCTTGGTAGAAGATGTAACTATTCCACTTATTTTGGTGTTACATTGAATTAACATAGTGTTGGTTGGAGAAGACAAAAAAAAAAAATCTGTTTTGCATGACTTTGCACTACATAAAGTCTCATTGTAACTCTTCATAGGCTCAAAATACAGATCATCTATGTCCTACTTGGATTTTTCAGAAAAAAACTCTGTAGGATAAAGAATAAACACTTTCTTAGTAGAATAAAAAAAATAATTTTGCATATTTAATTTAAGGAATGGTTTTATAATATGAGATCAGTGTCCTTATGAATAAGTGTAGCTTTTTGGGGATACTGTTGATAGCGAAAAGCTAACTCTAAAACGATGTTTTAAGAACAGGTATTTTAATTGCACTAGCTTTTGGACAATCTTAATGCTAATATGAATTTTTTTCTTTTTCATTTCAGGTTTTATGCTGCTGAAATTTGTATTGCTCTAAACTTCCTACATGAAAGAGGCATAATCTACAGAGATTTAAAACTAGACAATGTCCTTCTAGATGCAGAGGGTCACATCAAATTAACAGATTATGGCATGTGCAAGGTAGGATTTTTCTTACCTTTGTTTGTCACTTTGCCATTCAGTAGCATAGCTCTGGTTACGCTTTTAAGTCAGCTGCTGCATCCAGTGATAGTAAGAGAAAACTGAGAAAAGTTATCCTTATTATAACGCTAGTGTTACTGAGCCTGGAATTTGGTTGTGGAAGAGGAACTTTAGTCTGAAAAAAGACTCTTGAATTTGTCTGTGACGTTAAAATGCCAGGCGTGAGTGACTGTTCATAGTCTGTTCATTTGACCTCAAGTCTCCTTGTTAGTGCCACGCTGTTTCTGGCTAGTATGGGAAATGGGATTAGAGTCCAGCCTATTTCTTGGTGAGAACAAGTTTCTGAAGCCAAAACCGCAACTGGTGGTGTGTTGATTTTTTTTTAGAAGCCCAGTGATTGAGTATATAATACAAATTTTTATTTCACTTATTTCAGAACGTGGTTAAGGCATGTTACGGTGATGTAATGAGGAAAGCTTGTCTCGTTCCCTCCCTAGAATAGATATTGCACCAATTTCTAAGAATGCTGGACCAAAATGTTTCTCCACCACCAAAGTTCACAGGTTGCAGGGATGCAGCAGTTATGTAAATGTTTGATTCCTTTATTCATAAAATAGAAGGTTTTCCCCAACATCTGTTTGAAAAGAAAATCCAAGTTGGTTTTAATCTGAAATTTTTTAAAATGTATCTGCAAATAGGAAGCAAAATGTTGTTACAAATGTGTTGTGACTCAGTTTTAGTCAATTTGCTGAAGATAAGCTGTTAAGTCGTAAACCACCTTTGAGCACTACGAGTATTTATTTTGCTCTAGCACTGCCTTCTTTTTTTAAAGAAAAGTCTTTAGTCTCTCTAAGTAACTTGGGCTTTATAAGTCTAATTAAGGGAAATTTCCGGAAAAGGAGGTCAGCTTTTAATGTATGAACTGATTTATGCACGTAGGAAGGTTTGGGCCCTGGTGACACTACAAGCACTTTCTGTGGGACACCAAATTATATTGCACCAGAGATCCTCAGAGGAGAAGAGTATGGTAAGCTGTGACTAAACAATTTGTAGTTATAATAAATCGCAAAGCAAAGTTCTAGTTGTAGGCTTGTTCAAATCCAATTATTTTTGATTTCCACATTTTTGTGCCATGATATGTTGGGAAAACTGAATGCATATTGTACAGTTTAATATTTTCTGAAATGATAAGTTATTTTTGTTTTTCTCTTGCAATCACTCATTTCAGCTTCTTTTAAATAATGCTTTCCTTGAAAAATAACTACTGAATGATACTGTAGCAAACCCAAGTCTACTCCTTGAAGAACTTGACATCCCAGCTACTATTGCCATCCAGGCAAGGTTATAGAATGCTATAAAAAAGTTATTGCTCATGCAGAAGTATCTGTGAACTGATCTGATCAATAGGTTGAATCTGTCATTTAGTTATAAGATACTGCAATGTTCAACTTTTTTTAAAAAAAAAAAGTCTGAAAACTTTCGGCTTGAATACACTGAATTTTCGTTGAAGAACTGCTGGTGGCAGAGGCCTACAAACTCCTAGACAGATTACCTTTGTAATCCCAATTCAGAAAACTCGAGCCTCAGCCAGTGCTAGTGGAAGTCGTGATGTCTGTGGCTTCAGTGAAGGTCGAGAATTTCGGTACTCTGTAGAACCAGACCATTAATCTTGACTTATATGAGAGAGAACACCCACATTGAAGGAGCCCTGGCTGAAAATCTGCTCTGCAAATATTTTCAGGGTTCAGCGTGGACTGGTGGGCTCTTGGTGTGTTGATGTTTGAAATGATGGCAGGAAGGTCTCCATTTGATATAATTACTGACAATCCAGACATGAACACTGAAGATTACCTCTTCCAAGGTAGAGTCATTTTGATTATTTTTTTTTTTTCTCGGGGGAAAAATAATGAAAACCACTTCCAGTAGGACAGTTGGGTTTTCCTTTTCCATTGTTATCGCATAGCTGCCTGTAGATCTACTGTAGATAAGGGGCTCCAATATTTCCAGTTCTTCATCCCAGGAATTGACTTTGAACTCAGATAAAACGGTCTGGAATTAGGAAGCTGCCTTCAGACAATAAAATATTTTTTGTACAATGTCCACAGTTCAGAAATAACAGGCAGAAATTGCATGGAAAGGTATCTTTGTTAGAAAGCAGACCATAGGCCAAGAATTAATTTTAAAACTCAGTGCTACATGAGAGGATAGAAGGATCTTTCTTGACAGAACTGTAGTTCAACCTGAAATTTTGCTCCAGATAACTTTTTTTTTACTTCTGATTAAATTAATATAACTATTTTTTAAAACAGTTTTGCCTCTCAGGAATAGTGATGTATGAATTTTTCTCAACAAAAGTAGTAATATTTGCCATATTTATTACAGTGGAAACTCTGTAACAGTCTGGGGAATTGTGAGGTTGCCCACTTCCCGATGGGCAGAACTTCTTTAAACGAATTACTGCCCTTATGTAACAGTCTGCCATTGTTGTCTCGATGAGCCTTATATTAAATCAATTCCTGTTTAAAATCACACTTTTCCATATACTGAGGACATATTTAAATAGTACAGTGTTTGTATTGAAATCATGGTCAATGTCATAAACCAAAAAACAATATTGCTGTTTTTAAACCTGTAACAGTTATTCTTGAGAAGCCAATCCGGATTCCAAGGTTTCTTTCTGTCAAGGCTTCCCATGTGTTAAAAGGATTTTTAAACAAGGTAAATAACATTCTCTTATTTTTAGCATCTAAGATCTGGAAGTCAGAGCTTCCTGTTGAAAGCAATACAGTTAAGAAGTTAATCTACTTATTGTTAAGAAAATCTATAAAACCTTGGTATCCTGTATGTTAAAAAACCCCACTTCTTAGTTGCTAATTTACTGAGGGAATTCCACAGCACAGACTTGATTTAATAGCGTGCACCTAGTGGGGAAAAAAAATAACTGTAGGCTTGTTTATAAAGTCTTTTCTGTAACAGTTATTACTTATTTAATTAAGCTGCTTGAAATCTGTAGAACCATTATCACTTTTAATAGAGAAAAGAAGGATATGAATTATATATTACTAAATAATCCAGATTTTTTTAGTTCTAAGTTGTAAAATATAACTTTAAAATGAACTTTCAAACAAACTTCAGAAAAAAGAATGAAAATGCCTTGATAGCCATAATATGTGTAATTTAGCAGCAGCGTGCACAGCAATAGGGAGTGCTGGAATCACGTATGTGGGCTTCTGACAAAGCTGGGCCGTGGCTGGCTTCGGGGGCGTAACACGAGTTTCTGTGTCTTCCGCAGGATCCCAAAGAAAGGCTTGGCTGTCAGCCCCAGACAGGATTTTCTGATATCAAGTCTCATACGTTTTTCCGCAGCATAGACTGGGATCTGGTAAAAATACTTTTGTTTATATGTGTTCAAAAGGAATAGATTCTTTTCGCTTATAAATTGTGTGTATATGTAACAACCCCATTAAAAACAGTGAAAATCAATTCCATAAATGTAAAAGCTGTTTTGCGTTCTCCAGGTGACATAACATAATGGAAACAAGCTTTCTTTCATGATCAAAAATTTGGCTTGCTTCTGAACTGTAAGAATGGCTACAACTTATGGGTATCACTTTTAAAATACATGAATTTTAAAGAACATCTTAAAAAACATATTAAACCATTCTTGGTGGTCATTTCATGTAGTCCTATTAGTAAACATCTCGAGCTCCATTGGAAAGGAAGTGTGGACCAGCAAGGACAGCCTGTTGGAAGGAACACTTTCCAGTACCTCATTCTTTGCTGATAGAAACCTGTCTGCCTCGGCAGGAGGGTGAGGAGTTGATGAACCCAGCCAACAGCCTGGCCGAAGGGTCATGAAACCAGTGTAGATACAACCATGGAAGATGAGGTGCTTCGGATCAGGCAGCGTTTGTAGTCTAAAAAAAAACCAACCCACATAACTGAATTTATAAATTATATAATTTTTCAAATCAGTAGGATTACTCAGGTAGGTAACAAGGTTTAGTAACATGAGTAGGTGTGAGTAGGATCAGGTCCTTTTTTAAGGATGTGGCTTGAAAGCAGTGTGGTTATTTAAAACAATTCCGATTGTTTTTCAGGTTTTCCTTCTTACTGCTGGTGTGAGGGGAGTTTTTAGTTGATGGTGGAGTACATGACTTGCATTTCAGTGGTTTTGCAGGCATAAAATTTTACTGAAATTGTAGGTTTTCTAAACAGTTCTGATCTTGGTAATTGTGCCTACTTCTGTCTTCATCGTAGAAAACCATCACAGAAATGACATTATGTTTATTGACACTTGAGCAATAAAACAATTAAGTCAGGAATACTGCCTTAACAGCATTACATTCTTTCACTGTTCAACTAGGTGTTAAAAAATGCACATAATATTTTCATAGTGGTAGTAAGCGCACAGGGAGTGTAGAAACTGGCAGGCAGCAGTGCTTGTAATAACATCAAAGAAGTTCAGAGGAGAGAAAACTGTGTGATTACATTTTGCCTTTGTACCCTGCTGTTCAGACCATCGTCGTTCACATTCTTCAGAGAAGACCTTCACTACACAAGGAGCTGGTGTTTTAAAATACCTGATGCTTACAAAATTATTCATATAACGAAGGCTGTCTTGATTTTGTCAGACATGCCTTGTTTTATTCTCCCTTAACCCTCAGTGTTGTTTTCCATTGTTAGCTGCCTAATGGGGCTCTAACGCAAGTGCCTTGAGTTTGTGGTAGAGCAAAACCGCCGTGTACTGCAGGGTTTCTGTTCCGTTCTGCAGGGTTTTTTGAGAGAGGGGGAAAGGGAAGATTATTGGATTTGTACTTTGTATAAGAAACTTAACTGCAATTGGTACTACTTGGTCAACGTTTATACTGATTTGAAGTTTGATTATTTATATATATTTTTTTAACCTAGTTTTTGGCTGAGAGCTTTGATATTAAATATTGGTTTTTAAAATAATGGAAACATTTAGGTGGTTGTCTGCTCTCTTGTGATATGATTTAGGACAGTGCTGTTCAGGAGGATCTAAAATGTCGGATAACTTTTAAGCTAAATTTCTAATAAGAGTTTTGGGAAATATATTCAGGAGACAATGAAAAAATATTTGGAAAGCTTTTTTAATTATTAGAATTTTCTTTGAAATGCAGGTGATGAATAGAAAAGATTTTGACTTAAAAGCTTTTCCAAATCTTTTCAAGTTGAAAGACAAGGAAACAAGAGTCTTAATGCTGACTAACGTTTTGGTTTTTTCCTGTGTGAAGCTTGACTTAAATGGAAAAATTAATAATGGTAAAGTGAACACATATACCATAAACATATTTTTTTTCCTAGTGTTAGTCATCTGAGTTGTTTATGGCACAGCTAACACTTTTGGTTACTCACTCTGCATCTAGGATGGCTTGACGGCATTCGGGGAAGTACCAAGACCACCTTTTTTTTGGATTGTTTCAGTACATGAAACCTAGTCTTATCCTAGTGCCTGGTTTTATGGTATTTATCCTTTATATGCCGAAAAAAGAACTACAGAGCCATGGCTACTGTTATCTGCATACAGAAGCAGTAAGGTTTTTTTCTAGAGCTGTACCAACATATTTTTTCACTCGTTTTTCTCACGTTAAAGGCTGCAAGTTCACTATATGGCTTATTTGAGTGCTGTTGTGCTTCACTGATTATAACATAAAAGAGACAGTCTGATGTTTAGCATCTAGTTCAATGCCTTGCTGTTGAAATGTTAATGCAACTGACTCATAATGACAATCTTACCACCCTACTTCAATTTTGAAATATTCATTTTGCTGTTTCTTTCATCCTGCCATTCTTGTTTGGGAGGCGCTAATTTCGTCTTCCTTACAACTTTCCTTTCATGAGGCTTTCCGAGACCTGATAACTGATGGGATGTTGACGTATCGAGATTCACTACCCAGTTATAGTTTCACGATTTCCTCACACCTCCATCTGTGCTCATCATGTGCTTTTCTTAAACCCGGAATGCGTGATTTTTCTGGGATTGATCACCTTTTTGTTGTTTACTCTGTGCCAAGCGCAATGAGGTGTTCTGGCTCAAAACCAGGTTTCCTGCCCATGTTGGTAATACAAGTAATCATTTTGGTCAGTCGTAATAACTTTCTCTTACATTATGCTTACCTGTTTGGTTTTGGTTTTGTTTTTTTTTTTAAAAGTTAGATTATGGAGATTGTAGCTTTGGCTTTTTTAACTGAATATAAATTTTAGAATTAGTATGTTGGTATCTGTGCTACTGCAAATTTGGCTGCATGACAGACTTTTGTCTCCACTGCTGTGGTGATAAGACCTTCAGGTTAAAGGCTAATACAAGTAAGTTACTTACTCTGTATAAACATGTTGCAGTTAATCTGCCATAAGTTTCCCTTCATGCTAAACACAATCATAGCTTTTCCCATACTTGTATGTTTATATTCCTAAATGGCAAGGGGTTTTTTTTTTACAGTCTTATGTCCTCCACAGCTCTATAGAACATTAAACTCAAAATCTGAGTCTTAAGATCTAAACTGCAATTGCAGTTTTTATTTATGACCTATGATATATCAGAAATGAGTCACCCCTAATTGCACACAAATGCTATTCCTCTGGAAGAAAAGTAGATGTATTGTGGTAACTCTTGTATCGCAGCCGTAAGCATCTGTGCGGGAAGTTTTCAGTCCTGAGTGTAATCTACTGAGTTAGAGAAAACTTAAATGGCTGAATTATTTATGGATTTCTATTTTTAAACGCAGAGCACTAATTATATTGGTGTCTGTTGCCTGGCTTGTAATGTATATCACTTAAGTATTGTGACATTTCTCTCCAACACCATTTAATGAGGTTGTTAATTATTACAGAAAATGTTACTATAGTAACTTATTTCTGGTTTGAGTACACAATTTTGTTATTCATGTAATTTTGGCTTCCGTTGTTAGTATTGTTTTGAAACACACAGAAGCCTTCCCTCTCTTCCTATAAAGTATATCAAATTAAGAATTTTGGAGTCAATACAGTTTGTATTTAAATGGGAAAAATCTACAGTTTACTGTTGGATAGTCATTGACCTGCTTCCATTACATCCATTACCTGCTAGCTCTAGACTCCCAAGGCTGGGCCAAGTCGTTCATTCTCAGTGCTACCAGATGACCCTCCTGAGCTCTGAATTTGTTACTGAATTTCCTGTACTCTGACCAGACCGTTCCATGTCATTTGTGGAGTTCTGTTCCTGTCTTACTGGGACCGAGGACTTAGAGACTTCGTATTTTCAATATTTTACTGCAGAAAAGTTAGTACTTTCCGTAAATCAAAGTAAATACTGTGATGTGGTGAGACAGATCTCCAAATGTGAAGTTTTAACCTTGAGTCTGTGTTGGAAATTCACTCATATTTTTTTTTTAGAAAAAAAGGGTGGTGGAGACTGTGTATCCATAGGAGATTTCTTTTTTGTATTGTTAGGGTGCTTTAATTTGTCATATTTGGCTCAAAAGTAGATAAAGCCTGGAAATGGCTGGTAGATTGCTGGAAATAGTAATGTAGAAAGTGAATGGAAACCTAAACAGTGGTGAATTGTTTAAATCTCAGAAGAAAAACTTCTGTTTGGTGGGGCTGATTGAGGCAGTTCAGGTTTAATCAGTGGAGGAGAATGCGGGCACTCTGCAAACTGCAGAGCTCCCAGTTCTGTAAAATGGATCTCCCCTTACTGGCAGCCTCACCGTAATTAACAGAAAGTCGGGCTTTGCTTTTGCATGAGCAGATACCAACCAATGTTTCAAAAAAATGAAGAATTACAACTGGTACTAAATACTATCTAGCATGTAGTATTTCAAATTTGTGAAACAGAAAGAGAAGGCTATCGGCTGCTCTCCCAGCAAAAGGCATGTAGTGGTTGGCTAATAGCCTGATTGTGGTACTTTAATTTTTAAATGAGAACTGTGAAAATGAAGCTTTGTAAGGAATTCCAATCTCTGTACAAAACCACATATTAAAACAGGCTTGTCATTTAATACTGTTATCACTGAGGATGTGTTGCATGAAAACAAATAGTGATTTTTCGATTTTCCATTAGTGTCATTAGGTCTCTTCTGTAGGGAGTTTTGAATGTTGATTTTCTATCTGATATTTCTCTAGAGGAACGGTGACCTCCAGTGGCCAGCAAGGCTAACCCAAAGTGTATGTCCCACATAGGCCATAGCAGATCAGAATAATGATCAAGGCTGGTAGCCTGTCTCTGTCAAAGCCAATCCTCGAAGCTTCAGAGGAAGGTAAAAACGGTTCTAAACACTCTTAGCCTACCACGTTTCTGCTACAGATAACTAACTCTGATTCATGTAGGGGTCAGGTTTATGTCCTGCAGCCATGGGTATTGATGTAGATTGTATAGATGTACAGTTCAAAAATAATGGTCAGAAAATTTTGTAACATTTTGCATTTTAAACACAGGTTTTAAGTGCAAACTTCTGTGGTGGTAAATTCCTTAATAGAAATGTAGGGAATAGGGGGGATGTAAGTGGATTTTGCTTCCTGTGATAAAAAAATCTCCACAATTCAGAGAAGGCAGGAAGAATTCATTTAATCAAAACTTCATTCTGAAATAATGAGCAATTTATTCTTGAATCAATTGAATGCCTATTAGTATCATTACCAAAAGGACAAGTTTTAGTGGTGAATGAGTTACGTGATGTAATCAGAAATCTTATCCTCACTCACCCTGAAAACATCTTTTCTGCACATACATAAACCCACAATTTTACACTAGGTTGAATTTAAACTTTTTACAGAATTTTCAAGGAATTTAATGAGGATCTTCATGTTAGAGTTATTAAGCTTAGTAATGACATAGTCTGACTTGCTGTTATCAGTGAACGCGAAGCTCTTGTTTTTGCAAAGTCAATATATTTGTGAAATGGTCTATGGCCTGTCTAGAAGTTTTGAGTATCGTTAGCATGAGGGTGTGAGCTCTGTTACACAAGTTCTGGTTGAGACTCTGTGTTTGTATCTTTAAGCCACACTGATTGTTTGGGCTTTTTTTGAGGAAAGGGAGAAAAATAAACTGTTGCTATGGCATCTTTGCCCTTTCTGATCTGCCCGAAGGATTCGCTCCAGCAGGAACAAGAACATCACAGTTATCCGGTGCGCTCACAGATGTCTCTGGGCCATTCTGTTACCCAGCATTTACAGCTCTCCCTCCTTCGCTTTGCTGTGGCACCTCCAGCTCTGCCCCAGCAGCCTTCTATTGCCAGGGGATTCATGCAAGAAGTTTTGTAGCTCTGTTCCGGTGGAGCTCTGTGAGATTCTTCTTTACAAAGCCATTGGTGGTGGGATGCTGATCCTGTGTAAGGTCCTGGAGTTTCTGCTTGGATGATTCCCTGAACAAAAAAGGCACGCGATAGTGACAATCAGACTTTTGTAGTATTGGAAGCCCGGATTTATTTACCTTGTGTTTTTTCTGTGTCTTCTAATTAATGTTTAATTCAGTAATGTTAAACAGGAAAAACAGATTCCGAACTGCATCATACCTAGGAAATCACTAGTGTTTTTTAAGACTCTTTCAAACAACTGTGGAAGCAAAGAATGTAGCTTCTGAGCTTCACTCTGAAAATAGCAACGCTGACTAACGTGTTAGGAGCAGTATTCAGAAAGGGTGTCAAGAGATATATGTGCCAGTGCTGAAAAACAGGATTCTTATAATTATTTTTTGCATTCTTATCCAGAAACTCTTCTATCATTTTCTTTCTACAGGCAAAGTAATGAGTTGAATCCATTTATGGGTTCAGGATTGGTGTATGTAGTCAGAGCCTCCTTAAACTAAAGGAGCTTTGTGTGAATGCAGCACACCAATTAAGCAAACGTTTTGCAGAATTGGCATTTTAGATAGTCATAAACAGAAGAATTGTGAAAATATATGGTTATCTATTATGTATAACACAGTTATGGTTATAACAATTGCTAAATTGGCAAGCTGGGGCCAAATTAAAATTTTCACTTTCTTCAATGCTCAATAACAGCTCTTGAAGTGTTGCCACAAGAATTGCGTTCTTTTTACAAAGCATACAAAATTTACCAGCATCTATAAATAATTATAAAAATGGTAAAACTACAGTTGATAGAAAAGCACATTTTATGAGGCAATATATGCTAGCATCTTCATTGAGATGGTCTCTTTAATTGCCAGTTTAATCATTTGCCGTGCCTTGCTTTGTAACGAGCCCGCTGGTCTTCCGGTTGCCGTTGGGTTTCCAGTGAACCTCTGTCTCAGTCTGATCTGTGGCTCATGAGAGCTGCCACAGTCTGATACCAAAATAATTTTGGAGAATGAGACTCAATGGCAGAACTTTTGAATAGAAAAATTAGGAGACTCAGTCAAATATTTAAAAGATAAATAATAAGCATTGGCGTTTTGGAGATGAAGATGAACTTTCCAGGCAATCGTAGCGTTTCTCGCGGTACTCCCACAGTCAGTGTCTCGCAATTGTGAGTCTCCAAAGCCATTACAGTGGCTTTTTCAAAGAAGCAGTTGTTCTCAGACCAAATGGCTGTGCAGTACTGAGTAAACGTAGAGTATTCAGGAGAGCTCAATCAGTTGCTTGTAATTTTGGACTTGATGGTCCTTAAGGGTCCCTTCCAACTTGAGATATTCTATAAATTTTTAATGTCAATTTGTGAGCTAATTTAGACTCAGTGTATGACATTTTCTTATTTAATGCTTCATGAATGTGATGGTTCTTTACTTATTGAGCTAATAAGATTTCCTCATGGAAAAGAGTTTTGCCATACCCCTCATTAATATGTAGATGTGAGGATCTTGTATTTAGAATGAAAGATACTATTAATTGGTTTTAGTTCTACTGTTTTTCTGTCATCTCTTACTGCAGCACACAGATACTTTGTCTTTCTTACTGTTTCTAATAACTGAAGCATTAGAAGTGCATAAAAGTACAGCTTAAACTTCTAAAATGTTATCCTTTTTCATCCATAATTCTTCCCTAGCATTAAAGCATTCCTTGCTACCTTTGTCATATTCCATCCCTGAATTTCATATTTTTGGTATAAGGCATTACCTCAGGTTACTGACAGCTGTGGACACTAGTATTTGGCCAGTCATCTTTCCATAAAACACACCGACGTTCATAGAACAAACTTAACTAAACCCATATGTGTTAAGCAATGGAGTGTCTTGGAAATGCTGTGAGTTTCTAGTTAGACTAAAAGTGTTTGAGAAGTGAGCTGTTCTCGTTGTGTGTTATCAGCACGGTTCAGTTCATACTGGTTTTATTACTGAAGTTCCAGTCCTTGATGTTAAGCTGAATTGTTTACCTGTTACTGACTCTCCAGGATATAATGCTTCGAAGTCGTGTGTTTGCTTGTAGGAAGGAGCTGAGCAGTAGCTGTCACTTGGCGGCTGCGTGGCACAGAAAACTTAGTTGAATGTTCCCCAGATGGTCCGGGAGGGGAAGAGGCAGCTAATGCCAGTTTGCAGCCTTGCGGGGAGTTTAAGCATCAATTGAAGCAATATGTTGTACTTGAGATTTCTTTTTTTCCTTCCCTCTTTCTTGTTATGAAGCAGAAGAGAGCTTGCTTTGGCTTCTTAGAGAGTACTTGTATTAGGGTGCAGTGTGAAATTGCAAGTCATGATGAAGGCGATTCCGCTCACAAAAGCGAGGGGTGTATAATTCGTAACTTCAGGAAAAATGTGAGAAGTATAAATCCATTTGAATAGTTCTAGTCAATTCTACAAGAGCTCCATTGGCTTATTGTAATATAAGATGTTTCATATTCTGTAATATTTCAACTGCAAGACTCAGTAATATGACAGATGTAACATGTAGAAAACATAGTATTACATGTCATTTGTGGTAAAAAGCTGGCAAGAACTTAGCTGGCCATGCAAAATCACAAAACGTGATTATCAACTGGTTTTGATATACTGGTTTCCAGTCTATCAGCTGGATCGGTTCCTTGGGGGTCTACCAGCTTCCCAAAGTTAAAACTTGTATCTGTGACTTTTCCCCTGGACCTGAAACTGTGACTACTTGAAAACAAGCTGAAAAAGGTGGAGGAGTTCTTGCACCATTTTTGGAACTGCCACAGGTAGTGATTTAAATGAATGATGACAATTAATCTGTTATCAGCTCCTGGGTCACTCAGACCTGTGCCAAAAGCTGGAGGATTGTAGGGATTTCCCTTAAACTGAAAACTATAGGTACTGATGAACATGCTACTGGTATGGCAAATGAGAAAAGGGTCTTAATGACAACCACTGCATTATTTGAGTAAAAAAAAAACAAACTAAAAAAAACCCCAAAAAATCCCATGTTTTATTGACTATCCCTGGTAAGGAAGATAAATATGGGGTTTCGGTTCCTGTAGCAGGAAATACTGTATGTAAATGTATTCATGGTTAAATTTCAATTGCAGAATACAATTCTGGGCTGCTTTAGCTATTTTATAGATTAGCACTACTTGCTTTTAATGATTGCTTACCCATGTGGCTAGCATTGATTGGGATGTAAATATTGCTCACTTTTTTGTTCCATACAGGAATTAACATTAACAAATAAGTCTGGTTATGTTGATTTGATGTAATCTAAGAAGCTGCCTTTACAAGAGGTAACTTTTTAGAGGAGCTTATCAAAGGGAAAAATGAATTATATCCTCGGAAAGCATCTTGGCTTGAATGGAAAACTTATGGAATGTGTTCTCAGTTTAAGAAATGTTGAGCCAGACGTATGTAGCAACAATGCTTTTTCTTAATATACAGGCGAGAGACTCAGGGAAACACCTTTTTCTATGGTCTTAAACTTAAAATTTTAGTATTTTCTGATCATTTTTGAAGGTTTTATATTTAAAATACAGCAACAGGATAAACAGAATGAGCATATACTGTTTAGTGTCAAAATCTACTTGGCTAAAATTTAATGTCACATTTTATTTAATGTATTTATATTTTCCACCAATATTAAACTCAACTGTAGTGACTATTCTGTGTACATACTCTAGAGCCAATGTGTGTTGTTGTTCTTAGGGGATTTTGTAAATGTTCAATATTTTAATTTTCCCCTCCCCTGTTATATTTTTTTTTTCTCTTAGCTGGAAAAGAAGCAAGCGACCCCTCCCTTTCAGCCTCAGATCACAGACGACTATGGTTTGGATAACTTTGACACACAGTTCACCAGCGAACCTGTGCAGCTCACCCCGGATGATGAGTACGTTTCTCTTTGTGCCAAATACAACTGCATATTAAGAAATTAATTTATAAATTACATGAAAATTACTAGGAGGAGACTATGTAGTTAGCATTAGAACATAGTCAAGTTACAAAGGATTTCAAATTTACTTGATCCTACACATCTTGCATAACTTATTGTACTACTTCTATATTACAAGACTGCCTGGTACTGTAATAAAAAAACCAAGAGGAAGCTTTATATGATGGGGGAAAATGTCAGAGAAAAAAAGGTCTTGTGGATTTCATTTGCCTGGGAAGCATTTAGCATGTGGCTGGTGAGAAATGTGCTGCCAGAGCCGAAGGACACCAGTGTGAGAATTCACTGTCACAGGGTCTTCCTCTTGCTGCGTTCTTGGGTAGCAGGTCTTCATCCTCAAGTGACTATATATTTGGAGATCTGTGTGCCAAGGTGCTCAAGCTTGAGTTTTGTGAAAGTGTTACCTATAGATGCTAGATCCATAGTTCACAACCTACGCGCTCTTGGGAAGGAGCCCAGCGTATGTGAAATGAGGAGCTGGATGGAAACCAGAGGGTGAAGTTACTGCCTGTGAGACACCCAAGAACTGCGAGGCGTATTCGTGCTTTGCAGGTTCTAACCGACAACAAAATTACAAATAGCAAGTATACACGCACCTATAGCGGCAAGTTTTATGAACATAGAATTTCTTTTAAGGTGCGATCTCTTTTATATACATGAATTTATAAATCTTTCCTTGGATTTTGGATTTCCTGTGCATACAATATATATTCTTTTAAAAAAGTAGTAGCTTTGTGCTCAACTCTTACATAGTATTTATCTTGCATATAACATTAGCAGCCCTTTCTGACAGCAAAATGTATATTTCTTATTTGTAAATTGGTATTACAAAAGATCTGTCATTTCTTATATGCTTCTTTTTGGGCCCTCTATGTGTGTTGCATAACTGGAAGGGCAGAAGAAACTTTTTGAGATGTTTCAGAATTCCCAGTCATATTGCTTTAGATAAAAACATTAGTGTTAAGTATTTGTATGTTCAGAGACTTATTTTTTCCCATTTATTGTTGTTTCTGTACAATTCCCTATACATCCATTTCTGTAAGGTATTTTGTTTAAAGAAAAAGTACAGCAACAAAAACAGTATTTGCAATTGATAAAACTAAAACAATGCGTCTGTTTTGTTTTTCAGAGATATAATAAAGCGGATAGATCAGTCAGAATTTGAAGGATTTGAATATATTAATCCATTGTTGCTGTCAACAGAAGAAACAGTATGAAGGAATGACATCTTCGTTGTGGACAATGTGAATGACCTTTAAACTTATCCTTAATACAGTATATGCATGCGAGGCTGGGGAACTGTAAGATTTTGGACGGAGACCAATGATTTAAAAAAAAAAAAAAATTGCTGCTGAAAATCAAAGAAGAGAAATAATGATTTTGGTGGGTGTCTTCTGCCACTTAGTGATTCTTAAGTTCTGGGCACTGACACAACTGGCTTCATTAATGAAGGAATTTGCATTTTGTGCCTGTTTCATGAAGGATTGAAATGTTCATTGCATCTCTGGAAAAGGAGATTCTGAACGACTTTGAGAACTACACACTTTCTACAAACATTTGATGCAATGAGCTACCAATTGAAGAATATTACAGTGTAACATCCTGAAGAATAAAATATATTACGGTGGTGTTGAAGCTTATTTTTGATGCCTTTTTTCACAAGTGGTACCTGTCTAAACGTCTCAGATATATTTAAAAGGAGTTGTGTTTTATTAGCAATCAAAACATAAATTTGGGTACAAGATTTAAGTGCCTAAATGGATAAACTTCATTGAAGAATTATTACATATTTGGAACGTTCTTGAACCTGGTAAGTTCTGCTTGTTAATATTAAGTAACCATTTATATATGAAACATACAGTTCACAGCTGCAGCCTAAATGTTCATTTGCATCTTTATAGAATTTGAAATGCAGAGTGACTCAGCAATATTAATTCCAAATTAGAATTTACAGTATCAATTTCAAAATCTGTTGTTTTAAACTCCAAATTTACCAAAATGTGTAGATTGAAGAAAACTAAATTTGCACACAAAGGATTTCTGAAAATACTTAAGCAGTGCCTACACCTACAATGATGTTGTGTTGTATATTAGATTTTCAAAAAGTATTTTTTATCAACAACACGAATATTCAGAAATAGAGCAAAAGCATAATAAAGCATAGCCTTAAGTTTAAATAGTGAATCTAGAATAACCATGATATAAAATACAGTTTCCTGATAAAGCACACCTCCTACTTATGATAAACTGTCTGCTTACAATTACTCAGTGTGTATTAACAACTAATCATTCTACATAGAGAATGGGATGTTTTGGTAAAATGATTTGCATCAAAGTAGTACTTTTTTTTTTTATGGAAGAAAAATGAATACCTAAGAAATAGGATAAAGCGAAAGATAACTATCAAATCCCTTCTCATGGAAACTGGGGGGTGGGAGAGGGGCGCTGAGGGGGCAGGGGAAGGGTGTATTACATCCAAAAGGTTCACAACTTACCAGCTTGGAAAAGTTCCTGTGGCTGCATTTGAGGATTACTAATTGCGTTGCTATTGAACCTTCAGACGCTTGGGAAGATTTACCTGCCTCTGCAAGTAACAAGAGCAGAGGCAGGGTTTCTTCTCGCTAGATTTTTGTTTCACTCTATTGTGGGGGTTGTAGAGATGGGGGGGGGGGGAGGTCAAGTGGGAAGGAAAAAAAAATGAGAAACCCTGTGCCATGACATCTCACCTAATTTGGTGTAAAATGCAGGATAAATTGCAACGCTTTCACTTTCTTTACATTAACATATGGTTTTCTCAGGGTACAGCATTGCATTAGGTGCTGAACATGACATCTTTCGGATTCACATCCAAGTCATGAGGTGCTAGGACAAGACTGCCAAAACATTGTTTAAAATTATCAATTAATCATTGATTAACAATCTACATTGTGTATCCCCTCATTAGCCACAGTTATGCAGACCTGTGGTTATTTAGTTATATTAATCCCATTCAGATTTAAGTTGTGGGTTTCTCTCTGCTGGACTGTAGCTTTTCATATTAAGCAAAATGTGTTTTAATCAGCACTAAATAATTTAACCAGTAAGAAGTATTTGCCTCAAATGCCTGGAGTTTAGATACTTTATCTACTAAAGGAAACATTTACCTTTTAAGAGTAATCTGACATTTTTTAATTAATCCTTTTTTCCCTTCTCCTTGGCAATTACTTTATTTATCCTGAATGTTTTTTTCTCTCAGTGTTTTCAGCTCCCCTGGTAATAAACTAATCAATAGTTATCAGAGTGACTGCAGGCAGCTCATGAATGGAAGTGTGACAGATTAAGCTGTCCTTCGACATGCCAGGGCATAGGACTTGAAAATGGAAATACTAGACATATGAGTTGGGGTTTTTTTTAACCTTTTTTTCTAGGTTTCAGAACACTTTGGGTGGGAGGGAAGGAAGAACAGAAAGACACATTTGCTAAACAAACATTGTAAAGACTACTTGATTTTTATTTAAAAATTTACAGGCATTTACAATGTTGCTGTGTTGCCAAATAGTTTGCTGGATACAAGTTTGGTTGCTCATGTGCAAGTGTTTGAATAATGTTCTGTTCATGATGAAGGGGAAATTTTTTATATAAAGTACTTGTTTTATAAATAAAAGAAAATGAAGGATGTAATTAAATGTGTGGTTTGGAAAAAAAATCCTAATATATTACAAATGGATCTGGTAATGATATATAGTTGTCTTATTTGAAATAGTAAATGAAAATTCTAGCTAATTTAATGATTGTAAAACAGTAAATATGTTCTTGTAGTTTTGTATAATTAATTAGTTGGGATCTTTGCTGACCAGTTTTAATTGTGCAGAAGATGGTATACTAATCCATAACAGCTAAGATCATTTATATTCTTGCACATCTATTAAAGACTTTAATGAAAAAGTTAATAGACTGTTATTATTTATCGGTAAACTGAGCTATGTCCAACTTGCACTTTTTAAAGAGACACCATTGTAAATTAAATCTACAGGATCCTTCCTCTATTTTGATACTGTGCTGTGTTTATTTTCTTATCTCTGGAGTGCACCTGAACTGTATGTTTTTGAGGGCCAGCGCACGGGTTTGTTGCGACAGAAAACCATTCAGCTTGTTAATGTGAGCTGCACTCTTCGCTGTGTGGGAAGGCAGTTGTGATCAAAGTCGCTGAAACCGGCACAGTTGTACTACTCCTGCACATACAGCCTTGCCCCTTTGAGAAGGAACTCATCAGGACTGTTAAGGCTGTGACTGGAGACATGGTATATTGCCTGAAGGGGATACTCTGTTCAGTAAACAATTAACTGTACTTGGGGGGAAATGAACAACCTACTCCAGTTTATTTCATCCCTTCTGTTTGTTGTTACTAAACCATCACTAAATGTCAGTTCTTGTCATTCATGGAAAAGGTTGCTTTCTCTCAAGCTTACAAACTGTTTACCTGCTCCTATTAAGAAGTTACCAAAATAGAAGAGGAGTTCTCTGAATACCTTCTAGCCAAAACAAACTTTCAGGTGCTCTTTATTCTCAAACATCGGTGGCTTCAAGGAGAATGGGTTGGAACTGGTACAAAAAGCAGCTGTTTTGGCTGACTGACTACATTAAATCTTGTGAAACAGGCAAGAGGAGTGTTCTCCTGTTAGTTGAGACTAGCCATGTTGATCAAGTGGATGCTGACTTAGAAACCTACAAAGTAAGGTTATGAATTTAGCTGTGTTCCTTCAGGAAGAGGGGCAAAAAAACCCCCACCCATTATTTGGTCTGGGTTGTGTTTTCTTTTAATATAGATATACTCACAGAATCAACTGTACAATCACACAAGTTCTTACTTAGGTATTAAAATAATAAAAAAATGCTAAGCTTGAGTGACTTTAAGCTTATTTTCAGTGTACCTGTTTGGAAAAAAGAGGTCAGTAAACTTTTAAGTTAGATGAAATAATAGTTTTCTTCTGTTCAGCTCCTTTTTTCTACACTTAAAGTGAGAACAACCATGGTCTGTCAGACAAAACAGGTTCTTCAGCAATTCACAACAGTATACTTTTTCAGAAGTACCTAGATTCCAGGAGTGCCGAGGTTGACTTCCTTGGGAGGCTCTGGGACATCCTCCAGCACCAGTTTCAGCACTAGAACTATTTTACATGCATTTGAGAGGATTTAAAATAAAAAGACCCCAAGCAGGTGGCAGCTGAGTTTCTATTGTGTTATTGGTTTGTGGTCCTTAAGCGAGTCTGAGACGAGGACGTGCTTCCCTGAGAAAGGTTCATCCTTGGCCTTGTTCCTTTGCTTTTCATTCTTCTGGATTTACCATGTTACATCATCTGCACTTTCAGACAGGCATCTAGCCAGGTGGCCATCAATATCCAGTTGTGACAGTCTGCAAATAAAGACAATTTGTTCACTGAGAAACAAAGTCAAATCCTTCTATTTACACTATTTTTCACTCCCTCATTTCCTACGCAATGGCAGAAGTGTTCTAGTAGCTTAATGGGTAAGTCATTCCTGTGCTCGGAAGCACTGCGGTCTGCCACAACTCTATCTAGCAGCAGGTAACAGCAACTACTAGTTTGGTAATGGCACTTTCTCGAAGACAGCGCTCACACTCTGTATGATGAGGACAAGTAATGCTATTCTTGGAAACATGGGGCTATTGACACAGGATAGAAAACTGTTACCTTATTCCACATCCAGTTTGCAAATACAGGAAATAAGATTCCTGATCGGGGAAGGATGTTCTCTCATGTTGTAGAGTAGATATTTAATTGGTGGGAGGGAGAATTTTTTTTTTTATATATATAAAGGTAGCCTGACAGCAACTGAAATGAGACTGAAGTCTCATTTAATTGCACTAATCAGGGCTCACGTAAGGAAAATCACCTTTGTTCTGTCTTGCCCAGACCTTGAAAGCTAAATCTAAAATTAAGAGCACAGTCACTCAGCCAAAGGCATCCAGCACTTGCTAAACAGGTAGTGACATTTAGATCTCAAAGAGAAAGTGGCAGGTATAAGATTAATTCACCTAGCCCTAAAGTTAGCTTTTAGCTATCAAGAATACTGCACTGGAATGGTTTTTGGGTTATGATACCAATTTTGCAAAAAAGTCTTTAAAAATGCTAGTTCTGTATATACTAGCAAGGTTTGCTTCTTTTTGAAGCAGTATAATCTAGTAATCATGATCTTCTAAACTGAATTACAAGTAGGTAATTCTGATACTTATAAGTACTTTACAGTAGAAGTTTTGTCTATTTTCATTATTTCATATATAAAGAATGCATCCAGAACCATTTGGGGGTTTGTATACTGTGAAGTTATTAAAAATAAATTAAAAAAACCCACAAACTTACGTTCCACTAAAACGAATCAGACACATTGGACAACTGTCAAGAGTTGAATCCTGATTTTCAGTCTTCTCCTTGCAGCTTTCAGTTCCAGGTGTGCTCGCAAGAGGAGGCTTCTCTTCTGTAGGCACGTATCTGGCCTCACCAAATGAAATGTTCCCTTGATGTGTTTGTATTTGAAGCTGTTGCCCATCATCTCCTTTTCTGTTTTCCCTGCTGTTCTGTACCCTCCCTCTGCAGTGCTGTTGAAAGGTAAAAGCTTCTGCAGAGCTTTGGGACAATACCAAGGGGTGTGCAGAACTTCTGTGTTGAGTGAGTTCACATGATTTAGGACTTAGATCCAGTTTTGAAATACCTTTTCTGTCTTCCCCAACCGTATTTTTGATTTGATCTGTAATAGTTCCACGGCATGTTTTCTCAGCTGTAGAAGGTAAACTTTTCAGTTCATCTGCTTGGCCCCATCCTTGGTGTAAACGATCAATGTGGCTCTGTGTCAGCTGATGGGAGCTAAGATCCTTTGGCTCTAGACATTTTCCTTTGGAAAAAGATGGGAACGATACCCACTGAAAGTCTTTCATTCCAATTGTGAAGACATCCTGTTTTTGTAGACTCTCTTCCTCAGAACTCTGTGACACACACACACACAATGTCTTCAGAGAAATGCAGCTCAATCGATACATAAAACCAAGGCTTGAGCATATTACAAATACCAAGAAGGCTAAACTACAAAGAAAAGAACATTTTATTTACATCCATTTGCAGTGCTCGTAAAGCAATCAAGAACTTCCTGGAGTTTATGCAATGCGTGTCTTCCGTTAACATTTCTAAATTGATAAAATGGGTACTCTTAATATGTCCCATAGAGACTAAGGATGAAAAAAACAACCTGCTGCTGTTGAGGGGAAAAAAAGACAAAATCTACTTTAGAAGGACTGTGGGGTTTGTGTTGCCATATTGCCTAACGTTATCAGGGCAATGTAATAGTTGTTACTGTGTAATTAACCTCTCTGTTAGAGTTTGCCTTTCACAGTTTCATTCCGCTAGGAAGATGCTAGAGCTTAGGAGGAGTCCATACAGTTACGCAGGTTACCTCTTTCCAGCAAAGTGTTCTCAAGAATTTACCACACTGCAAAAAAACCCTAGTAGTTGTCCTTATACTACCTGCCACGCAATGCTAGGTCACACCACTACATGTAAAGACTGAAGAGCTGAAACCCAACATTTATTTAAAAGCTATTTCAGACTGTTTCCCCTGTTAACATCATCGTTCAGACTGTCGCTATTGTAAGGAGTACACAAAGTGCAGACAACAAGGATTCAGCACACTACCTTTCCAAAGAACTCTGGAAAACTGGGCACTGTTTGCCAATTTGTGCACTGTAAATCTTGACTGATGTTTTTCAATAACAAAATCCATGTTTTTTCACACTCATTTAAGTCTTCTTTTTCAAACCAGGAACAACTGTCAGACGATGTCCTGTAAGGAGAGAGACAGTCCAATAGTTTGAGAGGGTGGGAGAGAGGGAAGAAAATACTCTGCATCACTATTAGTTTGCCTGTTAATTAACTTGATTTACCCCTCCTGTAATGCTGATGTTTCAAAAAAAAAAAAAAGGTAGCTATCCTTAACTGTGATTTATCAAAGCAGAAGTTTTAAAATTAAAACCTTCCAGTAGCTGACAGTGCATCAACCTTCAGCCCAATTCAACGGCTGAGTGTGGTGACCCCTTTAATTAATGGCTAAGCACAAGGTAGGGATTTTATGATTGAAAATATGTATAACTTTTCCATTTGTACAACATAAAACTCCATTCTTACCTATTTTCTTTTCATCAAGCAGCACTGTATGTGTTAAACCAAGAATAATATTTGACAACTTTGCCATGTGAAACCACAAAGGGACGTGAAAAAAAGCATTTGTCACTAGGTGCAAGTATGCAACTGCAGATTTTTGAGTTTAAAAGAGAGGCAAAACAGCCTGTGGTGGAAAAAAGATTTAGCTGTTTATAATACTATTTGTTTACCAAGTGAACCTCCATCTAGCCTATGGCAAGATTTTTCTAGAGCGGAGAGACATTATTTAGCCTGTAAACTAATTTTTACAGTCTGACGTGACTTACTAACTCATACAGCTATCAAAAAAATCCAATTTCTAAAAAGAATATCTAAAAGCCTCACTTTCTACTTGTAACAAATGAGATGTAGGTATTTATTACTGTCTTCAATTCCAAGAGAAAAAGTTAACTAGCCACTGTTTTTTCTTCTCAAAGGCTGAACTTGACACCTGCTGAGCACAGAAATCATTGAAGTGTTTGCACCGAGAATGACAACTGCACTGGCTCCCATGTATGCTTGGCCTTTCCCATAGTGTCATTTGAAATTACTGATTATCTTTCTAAACAACTTGATCTAATCCATCCTAGAAAGATTTAACTAGAAAGTAAACATAAAAAGGTTTTTATGCCAGTAATGCGGTATAATGACTTTTCAAGAGAATGATGGATTATTAACATCAGAATACTATTTCCAGTGTTCCTACTTCTTACTGATGCATTTTCTTGGGTCACCATCCAGGAATGATGCTGCACTAAGGAGAAACTAGAGACAAGTCTTACAAGCCCTCAAGAAGTGGCGCGATCAGCCTTTCAAAGCCTGTTTTTGGAAGGGGCACAGCCGACGGTGTGCTCGCTCATCCTAACAGGACGAAACAAGAACCGGACCGCTCTCTACCTCTTCAGCACGCCTTTCTTCAATCCTCCCTTACTCGATGGCTGGAAAACACAGGAATGATTTCTGGTCTCCTGTGAGCCTTATTCTGAAGAAAGAAAACTTAGTTTTCATACGTTAACATTTCTCTTGGGCCCTGTCCTTGCCAGTGTTATTCTGTGCCAAGAACGAGCCGGGCCCAGTGCACGTTATTTTGCAGTTGTCTTCTCGATTTCTTAAAGGCACTACGGGCGGTGTTTTTTGAAGTAGCCTTTATCACAGCCAGTAACGTGCCAGAGGCGCGACTATGAAACACTCCAGGTGCGTCTGAGGACCCAGCTGCACCTTCACGGCCCGGCGGCCGACGGAGGGCAGGGCGCTCCCTTCTCCGAGGCACCCGGCACGGCGGGAGCGCCTGCGGCCCGAACCCAGAGGCCGCCCGGGCCCCGGTGGCTGAGGCGGCGCTGCTCCAGACCCCTCCGCGGGAGCCGTTCCCCCACCCGGCCCGGACTCACCAGCGCCGGCGGGGGGACTCCCGGCCAGGGCTGGGCTCCCGGCTGCAGGCTGGCGGCGCCTTTCTGGGCTTGAGGCGCAGCTTGGCGGCTCCTTCCTGAGACATGGCTGAGGCGCGGGCCTGCCCGGACGGGCGTTCTACAGTCCCGCGAGGGGCGGCGCCACCTCAGAACTCCCCCTCGCCTCGCCGGCGGACGGCGCTGGCGTCCACGGGCGGTTCTTCTTCTTCCTCTTCCTCCTCCCGACTGGCCCGCTGCCTCTGGGCGGACCGGGAGCTGGCGGCGCGGCGGCCGGCCCGCCCTCTGAGCCGCCCTGACTGAAGGGCGCGGAGGGTGGGTCAGCCACGGCCTGAGGAGACGTCGGCCCTTTTCCTGAGGGAAAGCCCAGCCTCCTCCTGAAGAGAAGCCCCGCCCTTCTCCTGAGGGAAAACCCCGCCTTTCTCCAGCCCCTCCGCTGCGGTCAGCGCCGCGCTGAGCTCGACGGGGCCTGTAGTACCCTCAGCCGATGGGTGCTTGTCTGCCGCGAAACCCATCCTTTTAGTATTACCTTTACTCCTTAAACTTTATGTATTTGTAGTGTTTTGGTGTATGCGGGGCTTGGATGTGGAGTGGCCGTGGCGGTAACCTAGGGTGCCCTGTTTGTGTGCTGTGGTTTATTGTGTTGTCCTCAGGCTGGGCCCGTGGGTGAAGGCAGAATGTTCCAGGCTTTGGCCTGAGTGGGACAAAATGGCGGTGGGCTCGGCCCTTTTTGTCATCGCTCAAGTGATTTTTGTCCCGGTACCAAAGTTCCGTTTACTGCAGTGTAGGGCTGAAGCCAAAGATTGTTGGTCCAAATAGTAAAGTAGATTGGGAGTGCACCTCTGATCTAATTTCTCTTTCAGGAAAGAATGTGTTGAAGTGATGCAGTTTGTCTTTTTTGGCAGGAATGTCGCTGGGCGAGTTGAAATAAAGCACTTGTTAGAGCCAGGCTGTCACTGGTAGTTTTTGAAATGGATAGACACACTAGCCAGGCTGCAGCCTTTTCAAAAACAGACATAGTAGAGAAATGATGACAGACTCTTCATAATTCTCCAGCAGTTAGATAAAAGGATCAGAAAGTAACTCTGCTGATTAAATTATTCACAACTGATATGAGAATAATTGTACAAGGAAATAAAAAATTCTGTTTGTCTGATAACAGGCGTTTGTGAGGAAAAGCAGGTAGAGTGCTCTTTTTCATAAAACCAATTTATTATTGGTAAAAGATCAATCCAAGTTCATGTTCCTTTTCTATAACTGCATTTTTAGAGCGCTCAGTATCTTGTGGACTGTTTCATCCTTGGACTCCTTCTTCAGACTAACAAGGAGGTGTCAGTATTGACTGCTGCACTGTATTAAGGTATGCCTGTGAATTACTGTGTTGGGCACACAGACCTCGAAAAATCGGTTAAGTAACGGTTAACCTGAGTTTCTACATGTCTTGAACAGATCTGAACCAGGAAAATAGTATTAAGGCATCAGAGTTCATAGATTCACATATGGAATAGATCGGTAGATTTAACCTGAGAAGTGACAGGTACAGCCAGCCACCTCCAACTGTGTTACAGGCTGAAGATGATTCAGTTAGAGCACAGCCAGAGATCTGGGAGGCTCAGTCCAGCTTGCAGCTTTCCTGTATTAACTCAGGTAATTCGTGTTTCTCTGAGTCCATGTCTGTAGTGATGTAATGTCTTTTACTCTATGTAATAACTAACTGTATAACATTAAAAGAGCATTAATGGATTTCTTTTTTGTGTAGGAATGGGGATAAAATCTTAGAAGTGTAAAGTGTTTCGTTGCTAATAGGAACTGTGTAAGCTTCTACACAAGATAGCCCAGCTGAAAAATAAAAATAATAAAAAACAGTAGTCATACTAGAGTGATAGGCATTTCTGCTATGTGATAGGCAGACTAAAATGAGAATGAAATTCAGGAAGAAAGAAATGACAGTGGAAAAGCCAATCACTGTCATGCAGGCTTAACGTTTTCCCATACTGATATTTGTTAAAGCTACTGCAGTACCTAAGAAATATCAGGACAGTTACAAATGGTGTTCTGCCTTTCGTTTTTGTTGCTGTTTAGAAGCTGCTTCCCAGTGAGACGCTGCTGCTTCCAATGAGATTCCAGGAAGCATCCTTTCCTTCTTTGGTCCCACGTCCCCCTTTCCCCCTTTGTCAGGAAAGGCGTTCTCCCAAAAGTTCCAGGCTGAACAAGGTAAGCTGAACAGAGGCAAGAGGCAAATTTAAATCTGAGGATTTTAGGCCTGCTGTGGGAAGAAAGATGGTGATGGCAGCAGACACAGAGCAAAGAATAGCAGGAGGAAGTGCATGTAAATAAAGCAAAAGCGTAGATTGAAAGAGGGGATCTGCCATGTAACTGGTTGAAAATGAGATGTCAGAGGAGGGTAGAAATTTGATTTCCCACCTGCTGATGGTAATCGAAGAAAACAAACTGAAAAGTATTTCATTTTGGGTTTTTTACTTGCCAGTCTTAATGACTGCTATTAATTATAAGACACAGCACTGATTATCGCCACTTGGCGGCAGCAAACAATATAAAAACCTTACTTTTACAAAATCTGAGGGGCACTGAGAGCGATCAGCTTGAGCTAATGTCTGCAGGCCTCTGTACATATTTCTAGGTATATCTATGTTAATGATTGTTTATGCCACAGGGTTTATTCTTCTGTTCCTGTGATGTTTGAGTTAGTGTTTTATATGTCTTATGACCCCTTGGATACTACTTTGACAATTCTCTGCTCCTAAATCATGCATTGTACCAACAGATTTATTTTGTTAGATATGACTTCTGAAACAGCAATCATAAGTGTAGTCTGTTTTTCATGCTGAAGGTGTTGCTGTGTGGCACTGTTAGTACTGTGAGTCACGCATTATAGCATTTGCAAAAGCTTTATTATGGGTGAGCATAAAAAATGGTTATTGTGCAGTAAGGGCCACAAATGAAAGAATACAATAAAGAGAACAGTGAATATTATTACTGCAGCTGCTGATTGTAAAAAGCAAAAGGGAAAAACCTTGCTTCTGTAGCAACTATAGCTTGTAGGTGTTTTTGTATTTTGTGGATTTAACTGAAAACTTGATGCTGTAAGATTTTTTGTCATTGTTATCTGTTTAATGCATACCCATTATACCCTATGAGGGCAGGCATGTCAGTGGATGTTTTCATTCTTGCTCTATCTATCTGCTCTATCTCTATCTGTAAATACTTGTGGATTTGAAATTGGCATTCTAGAAATCCTTGTGGATGGCAGGGGTTGGAGGGACTTTCGGAGATCATCTAGTCCGACCCCCCTTCCAAAGCAAGTTCACCTAGAGCAGGTTGGACAGGAACACATCCCAGCAGGTTTTGAGTATCTCCAGAGAAGGAGACTCCACAACCTTGTCCATTATGTATTTAGTATTCTTCATCTGCATTTTTCCAGAATTAATAACATACAGCATGAAGGTGAAGTATAGAATAGGACCTGTTCTTGGTTCTGCCATGTTGCACAAGATCTTAGCTACTGTTTCCTCCGCTGATACAGAAATCCTACTACTTCTTGCTTGACTTTGGGTCTCGCATAATTTAATAATTAGAATGTTTTGTGATCTTAGAAAAAAGTTCTCATAGAAATGCGAAGAGTAGTCTTTATCATCAGCAGCCTTGACTAGATTTGAGCCAGTGGTCAAGGGATTTGAGCTTTTGGAAGTAGAATGCTTCTACAGAGTATCTTTAGGGATTTCCTTATAAATGGAGTGCCAGCATGTGTAGTTATCTATTCCCTGTAGAGTCTCATCACGCTGCACATGCTTAATCTTTACTTACATGGTCCCTGATTCTTGCTGTAAAGTGGGCCTCAGTTTTAACTTTTGCTCTCAGGAAGCAGAGGCTATTATAACAAATTCTAATCCTTTCGCAATTCCACAATCACTAAAGCCTACAAATTGCCTGCCAAACAAACCAAGTGATCTTTTCCTGGGCTGAGGGAAAGAGTAGAGTGTAAAACGCAGGTGCCAGCATTTGCTGGGGAAGAACTGGTACATTATCAACTAATCCGCCTTCTGCTATTTCTGATTTCCTACCCAACAGCTGCAACATTGAATGAGAGCTTCTGCATTTGGGAAGAATTAGAAAGCCTGGTAATGCAGGGTCTCTATTACAGATACAACAGCTCACAGACAGGGAGGAGATTTTTGCTGCCGGTGTAGAATTTGGAGTGCTAGGCATTTTATAGCCTGGAAAAATTGTAATTTTCAGCTGCTGTTATGGAGTAATCGATGAAGAAGAGATGCCATAGTTTCTGCTAGCTTTCTCTCAGAGCCTGATGTAATTGCATGCATGAGCTATTATTTTTTTGAATGTACTTTGAGGCTAAAGCATATGCAGTTTTTATTATAACTTTTTTTTTTTATGTCAGCTGATGCTTGCAGATAGTTTTAGTCCTTCTGAAATATCTTTGGTTCTGGAGTGATAGCTCCCGTATCAGATAAGAATGTACAGAATAAATTGTGCCCTGATAGAAAATTGAAACGTTATTATGTTTTAATTATTTTATCTAACCGGTTTTTGCTTTAGGAGTATATGTTGATAATTTTTTGTCCTTGTCAAATAGTCTGTGACTTCACTCAAGGATCAGTATGTCCATTCTGCTAAATGTCATAAGGAAAATGTCCCCAAAGATACCACAGGAGACTGAAGTATGAAAGTGAAAGTTCCTGCAGCAAATGAACTGTATGGCGTATCTCCTCTACATCCTAGTGGCAGCAAATGTAATACTGGAAAGAGTAGCTCAATCCTGTTGGCTCACTCAATATAGTGCTAATCACTGTCATAGTGAAATGGGAAAGTCTGACTATTTTCATCAACATAATGTATTACAATTCAAGCCACAAAATTATGAAAGCTGTGTAAGACTTCCTTGAGCATAGTCAGGAGCATAAAGATGACATGCAGTTTCAATTTGAGAAGTGCAGGCTCATTGCTGTTGCCAGAGAAAGTCAGTTGAGTGCAGACAGTTTTGCAGGCTCTCCCTAATTTAGTTGTAGGTGACATGAGGTGGGCCCATGCCAACCTCATGAAGTTCAACAAGACCAAGTGCAAGGTCCTCCATATGGGTCCGGGCAATCCCAAGCACTGATATAGGCTGGGCAGTGACTGGCTTGAGAGCAGCCCTGAAGAAAAGGACTTGGGTGTGCTGGTGGACGAGAGGCTCCACATGAGCCATCAGTGTCATGCCGTCCACTAGCAGCCGTCCACTAGCAGCCCAGAAAGCCAATCATATCCTGGGCTGCATCAGGAGAAGCGTGGCCAGCAGGTCGAGGGAGGTGATTCTCCCCCTCTACTCCACTCTCGGGAGACCCCACCTGGAGTACTGCGTCCAATTCTGGAGCTCCTACTACAAGAGAGATATGGATGTGCTGGAAAATGTCCAGAGAAGGGCCACGAGGATGATCAGAGGGCTGGAGCCACCTCTCCTATGAGGACAGACTGGGAGAGTTGGGGTTATTCAGTCTGGAGAAAAGAAGGCTCCGAGGAGACCTTATACTGGCCTACCAGTATCTTAAGGGGGCCTACAAGAAAGCTGGGGAGGGACTTTTTAGGATGTTGGGTAGTGGTAGGACTAGAGGGAATGGATTAAAACTAGAGATGGGACGATTCAGATTGGACGTTAGGAAGAAGTTCCTCACCATGAGGGTGGTGGGACGCTGGAACAGGTTGCCCAGAGAGGTGGTGGAAGCTCCATCCCTGGAAGTTTTTAAGGCCAGGCTGGATGGGGCTCTGAGCAACCTGATCTAGTGGGAGGTGTCCCTGCCCATGGCAGGGGGTTGGAACTAGATGATCTTTAAGGTCCCTTCCAACCCTAACAATTCTATGATTCTATGGTTCTATGATAGTCTTTTCAATGAAAAGTCATTGCCTTTGAAACCTGCTTCCTCTGGTAGCTTACCAGTGCCTGAATTTGTTAATGTGCAGAGTCCAGTGCACAGCTCATATTTTCAATTCAGCCTTCTGTTTTCAAGTATAAGGATAGATCAGTACCTGTGTGGCTGTATATAGAAAATCAAGCCTTGTGACATTTATATGCCGAAATGGGAAGACCTAAAAAGAGGACTAGGGAGACTGGCATGGCATTTGTGGGTACCAGGTTGCCAAGGAGGCATATTGTATTGAAACAGTTGCCTGGGAAACATTTAAAAATACATTGAATGGAAAAGCATATGTGATGTGCCCACAAGTGTTCTGTGTGAATGAAATGCCATGGCTGATGATGGCACCAAGAGACTGTTACTATTACATGTAAAGATGCTGCAAGTGATGGTCTTGTGTTTTTTTTCTTTTGTGGTTTCGTGTTGCTTTTTTTTCTTCACATACCCCTGTTTGTAGGAGGTGCGCCAAAGGAATATTGTTTTGCTCATGGCCAATGTATTAAAGTAAATGTAGAGAAAGTGGTACGTGCAGTCGTCAGCAGCAGCAGCTGGAGATAGTAAGAGTAATTTGACTTCATTTAGGCAACCTAAACCAATTGACAAGAAGCCTACACAATTCCGCCTCAAAAGTAACAGCAGCACTGCTGAAACTCCTACAATATAAAGATAGATAGTTCTCTGACCATTACCACTTTAATTTGTGCTAAGATTGTATTTGGAGGCTCTGACATCATTACAATAGGACTTATATGTAAACATCATATAAAAGGCAAAGAGTTTATGATCAAAGCAGGTCGGACAGCGTATATGAAAAAGTGTCTCGCTGACATAGGTTTTTGGTTTGGGGCACCCAATTATTGAGAGATAGTACTGTCAAAGAAGAATGATGAAGGAAGGGAACAGTGTCACTGGAAGTAAAATAAACAACTAGATCCACTCTTTTGGTTCACAGAAAGAAAACTTTTTTCCTATGCAGCCAGGAAACAAGGGAGCTAGCATTTGTAATCTATATCCTACCTTGAACAAAGAGGTTCATCTGCTAGTAATTTCCAGATACTACAATGCATCTCCTCTTCACCGAGAGTGACTGGCAAGTGTGAGGCTGGTTAGGATTATAATCTCCCTGCCTAATCCTCCTTTGGAGATTTAGAAACAAATATCCTACTCTTGATTTGCTAGAGGCTTAAGAAGCCTGTTTGGGAGCCCACAGATTTAGCTTGGTCCAGCCTTTATGTGGCAGAGACTGAGAGAGTAAATTTGTTGGAAGAGAGACGCAGTGGAGCAGAGTTCATTTGCTGAGAAGGAAGGTCTAGAGGCCTTTTTGTTAGTAGTAGCTCTGCAAGGATGATTTGCCTTATAGGGAGAAGGCCCCAGGGGCTTAGCTTCTTGAAGATGTTGCCTGTTTGAAGCTGTGAAGTTGCCGTTTACTTGGTAATGTGCGTGCTTTTCCCCAGTGAGGAAGCATTTTGACTGACAGAGGCTCTGCTGACTTTGCTGTCATTTTGGCCAGTGAGGGGATGCTTTTTGGCTGGCTATCTACTTTGGGCACAATCTGCTCAAGGGTCTGAGGTAATCCAACAATTGTGTTGGAAAACCATGAATCAGATGAAGTCTTCTGTGTGTCAGTCAAGTCCTAGTATCACTCATCGTTTTTCTGGCCCAGTGTGTGTTTGGTTAAATCAAGTCCTGATGTTCCTAGGCCCTGGGGTTAGTGTAAGAGGGGTGGGGAGAATCTGCCTTTCATCTTCCTCTCACAATTTTGCAATGTGACTGAAAACTGTTGGAGAGAATGTTTCAGATCTCAAACAAAGATTAGGTTTGATGGCATGAAGCCGTGGGTTCTGTGGCCCAGCCTAGAATTCTGCTGAGGGAGTTGTATAATATCCCCATATTTTAAAGGATTGCAGCTCTGAATTTAGGATCAAATATGGCTTGATGTTTTCGTATTTCTTGCTTGCTTGCTTGCTTGGTGGTTTTTTGTTGCTTTTTTTGTGTGTGTGTGTCTCACTGTATTGTAGCCTATAGTGGTTTGAGTTCCTCCTGTTTGCTGTGTATCATGCCTTCATTTGAAATCAATATACTAAAGGGCTCCACCAAAAAAAAAATAAATTCCGTAAATAATAGCTGTAGTAATTACAGAAGATCACATGTCTTGTTTGTGGGCATGAAACCACAAAACAGTGGGGCAAAATAACCAATACTAGTTAATGTGGTGTGATGGTATCCATAACTAGGATGGTGTATGAAATCAACTTAAAATAGAATGTAATTCAACAGATGAGTATTTATTTATTGCTTCAACAAATGTGGGTAGTAGATTTAGTTAGTTTTGCAATTTTTTTAAGGACTAGCTAGCATTTTAGAAAGGAAAATCTAGTAAAACTGAAGGTATAAGCAAAGCTGTGGAGGCAAGTATAAATTTTTCTCTGAAAAGGGTGTATTTTAGTTGCAATCTGGTGGTGTAATAATTTTGTTGCATTATGGAAATGTCTTGGAAATATGCGGTACGTCCCTGCTCCCCTTCCTAAATTCTTTCGTTTTTCATATTCGTTCTACCTCTGTCCTTCACTAATGCTCAAGCTGATAAAAGAAATACAAAATGGGACTAATTTAGACCTGACAGTAAAATACAATTAAATAAATGGCCTAGGGAAAAAAAGAAACTATAACTCTCCTGTATCAGACACAGGCTGAGTTTGGTTTATTTGTATTTTCTCATACCCACTGAACTGAAACTATCTTGTGGCACTGTCAATGTGAAAGGTCATTTTGCCTGGAATATATCTTGTTATGACAGAACTGCGACACCTAGTTAAAGCTATTAAAGTTAGGTGTTTGCCTTCCTTTGCTGCCAGCTTGCGGCTCCCAGCATCTGTAAATAAAATCCATTTAGACTACTTCAATAAAAACAACTGATGCCTTCCTAACACATCTGAACAATACCGCTATCAAACGGTAACTTCACGCTACTCTTTCTTTCACGAGTGAGTTTAAAATTGGCTGTTCCCCAAATCCACTTTGCCATTCCTTCAAGTTGTCTGTGCTGCTCGTGTAGAAATTTGCTTGCTCCCTTTTAATCAGTGGAAAGTACTCTGAAAGAGATGTGTAGTAGCTGAAACAACACGTTGTGATGCTGGTTTAGGACAGGAAGTATGCTTAGTTAGCTAAAGTAGTTACTCTGTTTTGTACCACGGACTGTTTCCATTATTGGCCTATTTTTTATTAGTAAATATTTTATATTAGTATTAGTAAATCAGTCCTACCATACTGGCATCAGATGTTTTATCAGAAGATTGTGAGGTAAACTAACAGCTTCAGAGCTCTCTGTGGCTGTTCTGTGCCCGGCATAAAATGAGCTGGTTAGCTTCCGTCCAGATCCCACTGGGCAAGAGTCAACATCATAAAGAGCTGCAAAAAAAATGGCACTGTTAAGCCTTAGTGTCAAAGGAAGAACTGAATCCAGGTCCTTACAAGAAGCTGTTTTGGCCTAATTGGATTGGCTGGACATGATGAGATAAGATCTATGACCAATGCAGCTTCGTAGGCAGAAATGTCAAATATAGATGCATTTAAGGGATAGCTGCCTCATATTCCCTCTAAAACCAAATGAGATTTAGAGGAGCCTGTTTGATGTATTCTGCTGCACAAGGTTCAAAAGGGAGAAGTCATCAGCCTGAAATTGTCATCAGTTCTTTTGGGAGTAGGTTTTGGGTTTTTTTAATTACAGAGAAACTAGAATTGACATCCCCATTTGCTAGTCACATTATTTAGTAAGGGATGGTCATTTTTCTGAAGAGTTTATGTGTTCAGCGATGATTTAATTTAGGAATTAATTCAGGGAATTTCTACTGCCTGTAGTGTGATGCAGTAAGCCAGAATACTTAATTACAGTGGTCCCATCTGGCCTTAAAGTAGCCCTTTCTTACCTTATTTCGTATTTATACCTGTTTATGAGATGGAACACAGGTGCGCAAAAATTAAGTATATTGCCAGAGATAATGCAATACCTGGGAACTGAACTCTGGCCTGTTGTTCACTGGGTCTTTGATAGGCATAAGACTAATCTTCCTTTCAAGCAGTGTTTTCCTCCCAAGGGCTTTCAACACAGTGTCTTTCATCAGCTTTGAATTCACTAGAAAAAATAAAAAGATGGGACATCTTTCTGAAAGTCTTTGCCTAATAGCTCGTGCCTTCCAGAGTATTGATAAACACGAGTGCAAATATACAGTCTCCTTTGCCCCAAAGACGTGCTCTGGCTTTAGTACCACACTTCTAATGACAAACATTCACCTAGTTTACCATATGCATTCTTTTATCTTAGCTGTTCTCTGTGCATGTTAGGAGATTTATTTCTACTCATAATGTATTTCATGTGTGTTAGTTGTAAATATTGTGCTCATAAATCAGCCTGGACCATCCAGCCCCAAGGATGGAGACAGCTTACAATAGGTCTGTCTGCTTCAGATTGTGAGACTGTACTCATTCTCTGTTTTTTCCATTGCTTGGCTCTGTTTGTGGCATGTTGCCAGTCTCCTGTCTCACATTAACAGGAATATTATATATTACTGAATTTAAAGTGTTTTTCCTTCAGGACTAGAAGAATGTAATGGAGCATGCATCTGGCAGCATGACATTATTCCTATGGTGTGCAGTGTGCCCTCCATACAGAGAATCACCACTGTGGATTTCTGCTTCAGTCCTCTAGGCATGAGGAGTTTTACTGTGTGCACTGAGGTGGGTCTTAGTCCAGGTTGGGAACACATTATGTAAGGGATTGCACGCATATATACATAATGTGTAATGAATGGTTCTCCTCCCTTCACCAAATTCTCTAAATTAAATACCACAAAAACAGCAAGTCTGGAGTGTAATCACAGAACCCCCTTTTTTTTTTTTATCCCACTTCTGGAACCAGCTCCATCTGTATTCACACCTAATGACCTCACTTTTTTCATCTGGAAGATGGAAATTTATTATACTTGTCTCATAAGATGTTTTTGGAGAATTTATTAGTTCATAACATATATCTATAGGACATACCAGTACTACGGAAGTACGTATGAAACTGCCCCAAAGCTAGGATTGTTACCTCTTATTGTCAGATAGTTTCATTTGGCCTCCTCTCCATTTGTCCTCTTGTTGGAAAGCTTGTCTGCTTGGCGGGAACTACAAGTATTTTCTGCAGTACTCCTGTTAAATTATTACCCTTTTTACTGATTTTAAGGATCTTATGCTCTCAAAATTCCTGTGTTTGCATGAAACAAGGCTGCATTAAATTGCATGGTCTAAAGCAACCAATATTCAATAAGCTTCTGGTATTTTAATTGGCTTGGTTTTGGAAGTCTGAAATGGGCTGAGCTGCAGGTCTAAACTAAACAGTCTGTCATATGAAAAATACTCTGAAGGAGTATATTGCTTCATGGTAGTGCAGCTGAACCCCCCACATTTACTGTAATTAGTGCGTATCACACGTGTGCCTATGCTTCCTATCTTATTTATGTATATTTAAATATGTTTCTAGGTACCTGATTCTTTGAGGCCACGTTAAACCAATGTCTTCTGTTGTTTATTCTGGTCTAATAAACAGACCCTTCATTTGCCTCACACAGTGCATCCCAAAATTATAACCCTACATTAAAAAAAAGTTCCCCAGAACAGTCTGTGACCCAGAGCACATGATGCATTTCAGGAGAGCCGGAAAGGAGAATGGTGTCATCACCCAAGGGGAAACAAAAATCATACAGGAACGGGGAGGGGAAATTTCGGTGCTTATTTTTAGACTGTGTGGGTGAGTATTATTTTTGGTTTTGTCTATATTAATTTCTGCAGAACATAGTGTTAATGTGTGATTAGGCTATCTACGAATGGAGCGTCATAATTTCTAGGGAAGTAATCACTCACTAGCAATCCCTGAAGACTCAATATAGCCATTCGTACCAGGATGAGGTGGCAAAGACGTGAATACAGACGGTGTAGATATGTCTGAGACAGCTATAAGCTAGCTAGTTGAGAAATAAACCTTACACATGGATTTACACTTAATGAGTTCAGAAAAATATATCCGTGACGCTGGGTTGATCTTTCGTGTAGCTGAAGATGCTCTGTTACTGGTATTAATGTGAGTTAGTTTAGAGCTAACTTTTAATACGTGTACGTGGAGCTGTTTGCATGCTGGCGGCTGCGTACCTTCAGCATCTTCTGTATTGAGCACAAGACTACACACTCATAAGTTTCATTGAAGAACATGCTGCTTGTTAATCAGCACTTTATTGTCTCAGTATGCTTAAAATAAGCGTTTTGTCACATTCAAGAAGAAGAAACTTTATTGGTTTGTATTCTGGCACCATGCTTCATGTTGTCAAGTGCTGTCAGTTGGCTTCTTTCTGTAACTTATTTACAGAGAGAGGCAGCTTGAGATTGAAACATTCTGGTAACAATTTTCACCAGATACATATTGGATGTGTTATAGAAGTATCTCCAATGTTACAAAGAACAGGAGACTTAATGGATAATAGTCTGATCTTGTGTGCTAGGGAGGTCCCCTTTAGAGCCTTTAATTGCTGTATAGGACCGGGAGCACAAAGCTAAAATTCTCCTGTTGCACAGTGAATACAGTGAGAGGAAGGAAAGAAGATAGCATCTTATCAAAGGATCTTCTGGTTTCCCTTATAAACAGCTAAGAAGCAGCTTTACCACTTCCCTCACTCAGTATTAAGCAAAGGACCTTTGAGAGGACAATAGATGTTAGGCCTACCAAAATTCTCTTTGGCTGTCTTAGAATGTGTCTGTAGTCTAAGCAGCAGTAAAAGCTAATGCTGCATTAAAGCCAGATGTTTCTAGTTAGTCTGCGATGTTGTCTTTTAATCTGACATGGAGACAGAGAAGTACAATGGAGTCTGATCTTTGCTTCGAGAAACCTGCTTTTCTGACAGGTTCTGAAGCTGGCCTTTTGGCTAACTCTGTGTGAGTCATTTCATCTCTACATCACTCTCATACTTCGCAAACTCATCAGCAGAAGGACTGCTTACTGGCAGTGTTGTACCTTACACAATAAAGACCAAATCTTGTTTGACATGATTAGATATCACTGTCATTAAATTTAATAATTTGCAGAAATTTATAGTCAGAATAAGTGCAACAGGCATGTTAAAGCTATTGTGCTAGCTTATATTGTAAATGGTGCATCAGAAAAGGCAGCAGAGAAGGCCTGATTTTTGCCTTAGCATGGATAGGAGGAGCTAAACTCTGAAGCGATAAACTAGTAGTTCCCAAACCAGTCTGTGGAACCAAAAAATGTATTAATGCCTAAATTCCAAAAATCTGTGAAAAGCTTTGAGGCTTGACTGTGGCAAAATAGCACAGAAGTTTGGGAAGGAATGAGTTGAACAATATGTTTCCTCTGCAGAAGAGTGCGTGTAGCTTTTGAAAAACACTTCTGTAAGCCTATTCAATCTGCTTAGGTTCTTGGGTAGTTTACTGTTGTAAATAGATATGGTTAGGGTCTTTATTAAATGCCATATGCAACAGCATTTTAACTATGGTATATACTTTCAGCCTGTCACAGAACACATCCCATTGCAGCTTTTTTTTTTTTAAGAAAAAAACAACAACAACAAAAAGCCCAACAAAAAAACAAAGAAAGCTTTCTTAGGGCAGGTGCACACAAAATATTTGCATGAGATTTTTGTCTTGGAAAATGCAGCAGATTATAGCTGATCTTGAAATCTTTAATTAGAAAAGAAAGGTGTGAGAATTTAACAAAATGCTACACAGAATTATCCATGTTTCCAATGTTTTGGGGCTGTTTGTTGATTTTTATTGTGCAGCAGCATTTTCAGAAAATTGTGAGGGCCAGGAATGTACAATTAAGTCTTGTTTTGAATCACCCAACTGAGAACAAAATCTAGAAAAAAAAATTATTTGGATTACAAAATGTCAGAAGCATATTGATGTAATTATCCTTAAAAGCAGATACTGTAGGAAATAGGATGGATTACGTTATTACAAACATTCATGGAGTAAAAACACTATTAAAGCATTGTAAAAGTCATACAACCAGTGAACCAAAAGTGTAAAAACAACGCTTTGGAAATGAATATTTTCCCAAGAAAACTTTCCAGTAAGAACCTGGGAAACTGCTCTTTTTCTTGTGGGTGAAAAAAAGTCACATTCCAACTTTAAAGAGACAGTACTTCTGGAGAACATACGTATTCAGAATGTACTCTGTCTCCTTAAAAACTATGAAAAAAAGACATTAAGGACTTAATCTAGGGGCTTTTTTCCAGTGTATGCCTGTTATTCTTTTTCTGGTTTTCCATGTGCATGGTAAAAGTAGATGGGACAGTTTCTGAACTGCTTCCATTAGATTTCTTTTTCTGACTCCTGTGTATTTGTAGAATTGCTGCTAGTGGAAAAATAATAATAAAATCACTCTAGGGAACAGAGTGCACTGCATATTTTGTGGACGTTTTAACATGTACGTCGGTAACCCTTTTCCTACCCTAGCTTTTGTAAGCTTGCTTTTGGTGAGGACTGGTGTGCTTTGCTAACAGACTGCTTTGCTAATGAAATGAGAAACTTTAATGGCTGTTTCAAATCCAATATGTGCTAGTAGCAACTTAATGGTTGTTTTCTATAGGGTTATTTTTAAGTGACCCATAAATAAGCAGTTCCATGGTCTCAGATGTGTTCCAGCCTAAATGACAAATGCAATTGGTCCTAATTGGTTTCCTTGGTAGTTCTCAGAAAGAACCTTGACTAGTTAGTCTTAATATTGCTCATTCTTTTAACTTTTGCCGGTTGTTCTTGGAAGTTTCTTAAGACATACTGTTGAAATAGTGTAAAAGTGAAGTCCCACCCTTTTGCTGACGGAACTGGACCTTTAGTGTAGACAAAGGACTTCAGTCCCCAGGGCTGTCATGTCTGATATCCTTCATTGGTAATAAATGCACAGAAAAGAAGAGAAAGAAAGCGCAGAAGCAGACCCTTCTTGCTTCAGCTCCCTTTCTGTGTGGAAGCACAGACTTGAGCTTATAATATGTACCATGAAGCACAAATACATATATATATATATATATTTAACTCTGTACTGCTGAATATACAGTTGAGAGTGTGGAAGGATTCAGAAATGATGGGATGTTTGTATGGCTAGCAAGAACACCCAGATTTGTTACAGTAATGATCTTTAAAACAAAATTCAGCAACATCAGAGAGGAACCCTTTTAACTGTTGGTGGTGAAGGAGGGACTTCTTTTTTGGATTAGTGTCTCCTGAAGTGTCTTGAACTTTTCTGTGAAGCAGCTAGTTGTGGCCAATATCAGGAAAAGGATAGTGGATGCTACATGTGAGACATTCCAGCAATTCCTGTGCTGAAAATATCATCAACAACATTTGATGTCAAGACACAAAGGCTTGGTCCCAAAATTATTGTGGAGCACAGAAGTAAGCTTTTGAGAGAGGAAAAAAACATGGAATATAAGGCTTGATTTAAGACTTTTAAAAATGCTTGTTCCTGTCGGATTTTTAACAGTGTTATTCTATCAGCATAAATTTATTTTAATCCAGTAGCGGCCGTCCTCCTCTCCACCTTTTTTTTTTTTTTTTTTTTTTTTGGCTTAACTAGCTGTACAAATTACTCAGTTTTCCTGTGTAGAAATTCAAACAGAAAATAATCCAATCCCCGGATTTCTAAATTCAAGTAGCTTTTAAATCAGAAATGGTTTTGAAGCAAGAACAATAATCTTTCTGGTAGTGGGTGGTACAAAGAGACTGTTTTTTCCATTCAAGGCTTTTTCTTTTAAATGTATTTGATTTAGATTGATTTAACTTGGTGTGGGAATTGAAAGTCTGAGTGTGAAACTTCCTGTTCTGCATTGTGGCTTAAGTGAGTTGCTGGATGAATGTATCTTACCATTCTTGTGTCCTCTTTCTTGCATAATGATCCTTGATTCTGATGAGTTTCCATCACATGCGTGGGCTTGGTGAGGCAGTGCGCTCACGACTGGTTAAAAGCACAGGAAATCTGCGCCTCTATCCAGACCTCCTATGCTTTTTGAGAGAATTACTTCGTTTCTTTCTTTTGCCTCAGTTTGTCAGTACACTGTAACTTTTTTAAGTGCTTTGAAACCCTGATGCAGGACTTGTTGAAATCCTTAGATGGAGGTTATAAAATTCTAATATTATTGAATTCTTCCAGGTGCTTCTTTACTGAGCTGGTAAATAACCTCAGTACTTGGAACTGAAAATATTCTACCTTGCTTTTCATTCTTAGAACCCACTTCATTGTTCTTCTAGTAAATTGGTACTTTTCCTTTTTCCAGGACTTCTTTAAAGATTTTGTGGAATGTTGTAAGATGTCTGTGACAGTGCAGACAAATTTGTAATACAGATCTACACACAGTACCCGGAATATAGACGAAAAATAGATAGCTTATGTTAATTGTATAATCCCATTCATATCAAGTTGTGTTTTGAAGCCCATGTCATAAATATTTCTAGATTTATTTTTTTAATACTAAACTGATTGCTCATGTACACTGAACTTAACAGTTACTATTTTCTTATGTTTTTAGGAAATTTTACCGTTCTTTCCCTGAGTCAATTAATATAAACTAGAGGTCAGAACAGCTCTTCGTGATGAAAATGTGCTGGTTTTATCTGTTCTCTCATTTTTCATGAAGAAAATAAAGAAGTAGGAAAGAGTCTTTGAATCTTTTTAGTGTAATGAAAACTATATTGAAAATTATTCCTTTATGTCCTTGAGTGTATGCTGTTTTCAAGGCTCTCTTACTTTTCGAAGAAAGTTTTCAAAATCTTACTGATTATATTGACCTCCTGGATTTCTTTCTGCACTTTAGATTCCTAGTGAGTGATACCTGGGAGCACTAAGTCACAGAGTCCGTTGTTGAGAGCATCCAAGGCAAATCTTTATGCTTTTCAAATAGCATAACTTGTTAAACCAAATCCAATGTCTGTGAAACATCATCTTAAAAATTCAAATGTTAGTAAAGACAATTAGCATGGGTTTAGTGAGCACAAAATTCAACTTTATAAGATAAAGCAGGTAACCTTTGACTTACTAGAGAGCTATACAACCTCTGCTGACGTGCAGAGGCCTTTCTGCTCAGCCACTGACAATACAAATACAAAGCATAACTTTGTGTGAACTACGTTTCATTGACTGATTTGTGTTCAGTTTAGCAATCCCTTGGAGTCAGTTGTCCACTGACCCTGTGCCATTGTCGTGTTTCTAGAGGTTGTACGCTCCCTCCGAGTGTGTTGTATCTAACCAGTCAATACAGTTTTGCTCCTTAGCTCCCCTTCCATTACTCTGTGAAATATTTGCAGAACCTGTATTTCATGATTGGCCCAGTTACTGATTTATCTTCTGTACTGTTTATCCCACTGGGATCATGTTATTTTTTCAGAGATGACCTCCCTTGCTTACAAACCACAGCTAATTTCGTCTTATTTCCCTCCCTGACCCTCCTTCTGGCATGCTAATAGCGATTCTAACTGGCTGTTAACTTCTATTCTGCCGTTGTCACCGAGCCTTTCCAAGTTAAATATTGCAAATGAAAATTAGAATATGCTTGGCACTGTCTTCAGTTGGAGGTGCAGTCTGCACTTTAGGAGGTGATGGTCATTACCAAATGTCAGCTTTGGAGAGATTCAACAGATGGGAATGCTCTGGTTTAGATTATCTGCCCATGTATTTGTTTAGACAGATTCACAGGCACTTCAAATGCCTTTGGAAGCCAGCATTCCAGTGCACTGCAATGCACAGCACTGGAAAGGATGGGAAACATTGAGATATAAAGAAGCGTTTGTAGCACAAATGAAGTGCTTTCAAATAAGATTTTGAAATTGCACACACAGTGCATATTCATTTTTGCTTAAACTGTGTAGCAGCAAAATCCATTAAAAAAAAATCTGGATGGCTGTTCACTCAGGTGACTGAGACCAGTGCAAACAAAATCAACTCATGCCCACCTCTGAAAACAAGGCAATCAGACCTTCTAGTTACTCAGTTACTGATCGATGTCTGTGGGAACAAAGCGTCAGGAATAGTAGCAGAACCTTTTTAGATGCAATTTTTTCTTGCTTGCTTTTCCTAGAACTGGAATAAAATGAGAACAGGATCTGTGGCCTGGCATATCTCCAGAGGAATTGTGGGGACTTTATTAACCAATTATATAAGGAAAAGCATTGGAGTAGTGGGCAAAAATGGCAAAGCATCTATGTGAACTTGAGCTTTTCTAGCCAGCCTTTCCAAGGAACTCATTGTTTTTTGCCGCTGAGTGAGAAGTCTCTCTTCACAGCAGCAATTTAAACAGATAGCTCCCTTTGATGATAGGTTTAAGAAGGAATAAAAACACGGTGCAAAAACTTGCTTAAGATAGGTAACACAGTAGGTCATGACAAAGCTGTCCTCTTATTGCTAGTGCTAAACGTGATCCAGCAGCGTGTTTCCTCTTGTAATACACAGCTCTTTATATTGCTTCATGTGAAGCTCTAACAAAGGAAGTTCTCTCAAGCATTTCCACTTTATGGAAGAAGGAAGAGAGAATTGACTTGCTGAAAATAGCCTTGCCAACCTGGGGAAGAGTCAGAGATTCAGTTCTGGTCCATCATGCCACATGTCTTTGTAATTGTTTGCAACTGATAAAAATGTCAATGACCTCAGTGTAGTAGGTAGGGATGGGAGGCAGGAAAAAGATTACATAAGGATAAATTGCAGGTGAATCCTGAACATACACAACTCCAACGTGGGTAAGACTAAACATTTCAAAGAAAGCATTATTATTGATATTGTTAGTCATTGAGCTCTTTTACATATGAACAAAAAATGAAAGGCAGTATAATTCTGTATCATATGCCTCTGTTTTGCATGCTTTCTTTAACCTGGATGTGCTCCCCATGGAGTTTCTGTAGGCCAGCACAAAATAACCTGCATTGGTCCAAACAGACTGTTAATTTTCTGTGTGTAAGGAGACTAAACTTGACACTTCTGTATCTTACTAAACTTTTCTTTTTAGATTTAAATACAGGAAAGACTTCAAACTAATTTCTCGGTTTATCATGTAAATAATATTCTGAATCTTGGAGGATCATAACTTTTTGTATAAAGTTTCCAGCTGTTTTCTTTTGATAAAAGACTTAGCTGGGCACCAAGAGAGAAGACTGCAGGACTTAGAAATTGCTGACTTAGTCTTGTAATCTTCCTGCACTGCATTCCCATAGGGAAGTTATGCATAGGTGTAACTCTGTACAAGTTAATGTTCTAATCCTTGAATTCCTCTCAATGGCTCAGCCATTGAATTTGAAGAAAATTTGGGGCACCTGACACATTACAGGATCCAGTTTTACATAAAGGCTTTACATTTCTGGCAGACTGTCAGTGTAGAGCTCAAATTGATTAACTTAGTGCTGTTACTCTGAATCTGAGCACGTTGTGTTCTGAGAGCAAACCTGACTGGAAACTCCAGTGACACCTTTTGGAAGGACTCGGAACTTTCAGGGTCCAGATTAGGAAAAAGTGTCAGGATGAAACATGATTTATAGCATCAAGAACTTTCTTTAGTATTGCCAGCTGAGAATGGCAATGGAGTTTGTGATAGCCTAGAGGTTGTATTCTTTGCTTCTGAGCGAATATGCTATCCATACACCTGCTGAGATAAAGGCTTGATGTTCCAGATAACTCTAATTATATAGACAAAGAGATAAAATTAAGACAAATTAATTGAAAATGGAAAATTAGTTAGACAAATGGAAAAAATACATACAGATGGTTATAAGCACCTAAAATCCCATGTGGTGCAATGACTGCTAAGTCAGCTAGCAATTTTTTATGAATGAGAAACCTAATAAGGAAGGGAAACCAGTTAAAATTTGCCCTAGAGCAATTGTAACTTCTACACCTCTTTTTTTTGGTTCATAAACACCTCTGTCTCCTGCAAAAATACTTGTGAGGATACTTTTTAATATGGTTTGCTAAGTTTTGTTGCTTGACTTCATTGTTCCTGCAAATCAGCAAATGAATTCCATTTGCAGTTCAATTTTTTTCTAAGACAAGGAATGTTTATGCCAGATTGCTGTTCCTACCTTTACCCTTAAAACTCACGCACCATAGGAACTCCCTCTCTTGCAGAAATGTACAGCCGTAGCAAAGTGTAATATGCACAGGGAAAGATCTCACAGGGACAGACTATGACTCATATTTTGCTAGTGCTAATCCACTAAGTAACTTCAGACATACATTGAATAGCACTTTTATGTCATGTTTAATTGTTAAATACAATCAGTGAAGTTGTTAGATGTATGTCACAGCCCCTTTGTCTCAACTTCACATGACAATCATTCTATTAATTTCACTCTAGCTGTCCTGTAGCTGATTTATACCAAACATGGCAGATAAGACTTTTGTAGAGTGATTATAGTTAAACCATTCCAGTTTGATGCTGATGTAAGACAAAACTGGGTCTTTGAAGTCAGATTTTTCCCTAGATTAGGGAAGAAGAGAAGGTGTTCTCCTTAGCTGAGGCAGTTGGTGGAGGGTTTTTTGTTTGCTTGTTTATGCAGAAGTTTGTGACCCATGGTAGAGAAGAGGCCACTGCTGTTGCAAAGTACATAAAGAAAATAAGAAGCCTAGAGTAGAAAAAGTCTAAAAATCAGAGAAGGCTATGGAGCTGGTGAGAAAATGAGAGGTGACATGAGAACAGGAAGGAAAGGGGAAGGTTATGTCATTAGAGACTGGAATTCAATGTTTTGATGAAACTCCATGGATACAGGAAGGAGCAGGGCGGGTAAAAATAGCTAAATGAAAATGGTATGAGTTCCAAGAATTCAACTCTCTGAAAAGAAAGAAATATATGTTCTTGCTTAAAAACAGGCGGAAAAAGTTACGTGTTTTTATGAAGCATTAGAAAGAATGAAGGAGAAAGGAAAGGGGCAAAATTTGCTGACTGCAATTTCTTTTTTTTTCTCCAACCAAAACTTGAAATTTTGTGTTTTTATAAACATTTCATCCAAATCCTCAGTGGCACAGTTCCCAAGAGAGAGAATACTTTTTCAGTAAAGTCGTCTCATCAGAAGACCTTGGAGGCTGTTCAAATTAGAGGGCTTTTTTGGGCTGAGCACATGCTAATGCTTACAGACACAAAATTCTCTCACTCCCTGACTGATACAAAACACTACTGATCATTGTCTAAGAAAATGGCCTTTGTGTATTGAGCAGTTTACTTTTCAGGACTTAAATTTGCCCAAAGCCAGCAAGCAATTAGATTGAAGTCTTTATTTTATTTTTTTTTTACTGAATTGTATATGCTTACATCCCCCCCATAGACATTCACGTCTTATCTATAAAACAGGAAGCTGTTACTACAAGAAAAAGAAAGAAAGAAAATCAACCAATTTACTTACTTAGATTTTGTTTTTGTTAATTTCTGAACAGATGGTAACATACCACAATGGCAGTTTTATAAAAATTTCCATCTTTTAACCAAGTGCAGGCCTGAAATTTTTCCCTGGTGAAAATGCGGAGCGTGAGTCATTAAACACGCTATGCACTATCTGCATGGGATTTTCACTTACTGTATTCAGAAAAGTCAGAAAGCCGTTCCATTACAGTAACTGCCTTTTTAATTTTTTTTCCCCTTCACCTGGGCAAATGGCCAATTCCATCATCTCGGGCTCAGCAGTATGAACAAGGAAGGTACAGTCTGAGGAGGGGATGTCATGCACAGATGAGGGGAGAGGCATTGCTCCATAGTCCAAGAGCAGGAATCGATTTCTAAAGCTGAAACAATTGTCAAAAGAGGTGGCCTGAGTTATTATTTCTCCAGTCCAGTCTGAATTCACTAATTGAAAAGTTGTGGCCTGGTTTTACAAGCGAGAGGTTATATTGCCTGCAGAGCGTTCAGCACCTACTCTATCTTGGCCCTAAATTATCGTTATGAAGATAGAGTCTAAACTTAATCTTTGTTTGGACTCCATTTGAAATTTGGCACTGATTGCTGTGGGACAAATAAGGCCCTGAGATGCTGAATGTGATTTTCTGCAGGTCTACTGATTTGACCTTGGAGAGCTAGAGGAGTTCAAGGTCTCCAGTGTACAGTACTGTTCATCTTAGTGAAAATATAGAACTTTGCTGGGGGGTGGAATATAAAGGGATTTTTACATTGAGGCTTCAAGGCATTTGTAAAATCCTTTGGTTCTCCCCAGGGCCCTGACTGCAGTCTCTGATGCCTAGTTCTCATTTACACAATATCTTCCTGAGGAGTGCAGTGCTCATCAGTTTTGTCAGCCTGCTATTTCTTGTATTGGTCTTGGTAACACACGTAGATCAAAATTACCTTGGGGAAATCAAATCACGGTGTGAGATTTGCAGTTTGAAATTTCCTTTGTGTCATCTCAAGGTGGTATCTACACCCATTTCGGTGTGGAGATGTGAAACAGGCATGAGATGTATTGACCCTTAGTTACTTACATTAATGGGTGTGTGATGGATGGATGGATGGATGGATGGATGGATGGATGGGTGGATGGGTGGGTGGATGGATCCTCTTCCAAGGTCCATCATTTAGGAAAAGATTAGTTAATTATTCTCAGTCTGTGTGATACTTAATGACATCTAGAAGAGTGGTGAATGGCATCTTGTTGGATGGCAAGAATAATATAGAACACAATTTCCCCTGAAGAAATAGCTCACATACCTTATATAATGAATGAGCTCATTTTGCCGGTGTTTGCCAGAAACAATAAAAGTTAGAAAATGTCCCAGTAATTAAAATAAAGTGTTACCCAGATTTATGGTGAGAAATGTGAAATGTCAGGCAATTGAGTGCAGCTCCACACTCACAAATAAGCTTCACATTCGTTAGAACAGGTTGCATTCATTACTAAGAACAGTGTGGGTCCAGTGCTAGCCCCAGAAGGCAATGAATGGTTTCTCCTGCTCAGGGAAAGAAAGCAGGGGGAGGGAAAGGTGCCAGCTGGCGTGTTAGTGATGGATCTGGGGTCCTAGTGGTAATGCTGCAGTATGCACAGTACAGACATGATCATTGCTTCAAGATGGGCTTTGGATTACGTGATGGATAGTAGGAAGAAGGGAGAGAGAGTGCCATTCTCAGGCCTGCCGCATGCAGAAGAGAAATCTAGTAGAAATTTTTGAAAGGGTGGAGATAAAAAAGGGAAATCTAAGCAAGGCCAGCCTTTCCTGCAATCCTTCCTCTCGCAGTCACTGTTTAATACTTTTTTTAATATAAATGCTATAGCTATGAGTAGTATAGAAGCTTATGAATGCGAATTCATTGTTTGTTTAAAATAATCTTAATCCCTAATTATTCCAGAGACCATTTTTTTCTCAGAAGGCCACATAAGACATGCAAAGTGTGTCTAATCTATGTACGTACTATGCATATAGACTTAGGAAATACTGAAAGTGTAGGACTGTTGGAAACAGAAGTGAAACTCACTGAAAGTCTATAGTGTAAGCTCATTTGAGCAGTACCCATGCAAGTCATGCTGAAACATTAATTGCCTTTCTGCTCTGTATAGCTAGAAGAGGGTAGGCTGCTGAAGTGTCCTTCTGCCGTGATCGGGGGGTTGTGGTATCGAGAACCTGGTGCCATAACATCTCTTGTTGCTTGCTTTTGCACTCTTCTTTTCTGACATAGCTAATTAAAAATTGAAGAAACTTGAGACATAAAAACTAGTCTGACAATTTAAGCTGTCTAGAACCTAAAATGTCAAGTGTCTTTTCCTGAAAAAGAGAATGGGACAATGTTAAGTCACAGACGTTTCGATGAATACCAGTCTTGTGGAGGACTTTCATTACCTGATGCTTCCAGACTGCAGGTGTCTGAAGCATCCAATTCAAAAACCAGCCTGTCTTGCCCACTGGAGTATGAAAGAGGTCTTATGGACAAAACAAACCAACCCGAAAAACCTTCTGTCTTTTAGTATTAGATTGTCTTCTCACATAAATTTCATTTGGGAATAGTTCTAGGAGTATCAGTGGCTTTTTGTTAGAAAAAAATAGTCATTAAGTTAAAGCAGTTGATTTTAACTCAGTAACAGATTTGGATTCTGATAAAGATCTGCAGGGTGGCCTTAAGTCAGTTGTATATCCTCTCTGTTCCTCAGTTCCACATCCGTAAAATGACGGTATGAATTTGTTTCTTTTTCATTACATGCTTGTAAGAAAAATCTCATTATGCTAATGAGGTGTGCATATGCTTTAATCACAGGTTCATTCAGAAAGCCCAGAAATAAAATAAATATGAGACCAACCCATAAGAATTTGTGAGAGGAGTAGAAATTCCAGATTTATAGGACAGCACGTTCTGAATTACTGAAGTGATGATGCAAGCATTTATCTCCATAGAGTGCCTAGTGCTCTGTGTGTTATTTATAGGAGACACAGGCCTTTAAAATAAATTGCAGGTTCATATGTCAGACCAGCAGATAGAGGATCACTTTACAACAAGGGATAGATATCCTAAATTTCAAGCAGACATTGGGGCTCATTCCCTGCTATGATTTTGGATCTTAAACTGTTGTAAAGTATGGACCAAAGAACATGAGAAAAGAGACTAAAATCAGAAGCCTTAGTGATAACCCAGCTAGCAGATAATAAGGTCTTACAGAGTCTTTCTAGCAAGGGTACGCTTAAGCATATCAATATTATTTGCAAAATATGGATACTGTGATGATGAGAAATTATCTCAAAGACGGAAGAGATTACAAAAAAGATACGTTAATTCCCTGGAGTCTGTAAGACGCTATTGAGGAAGGGAATGTTTGGCCTTAAAGTTGCACATGGGTTTCAGGTGAAGTGGAAACGAGGCAGCATTAATCGTGCCGTCGTGCAAGTTGATACATGCTAGTTGTAGAGCCCAGCTCTGTTGCCCTTTTACTCACCACAGCAGCTGCAGCAGATCAAATCAGTATTCCCACAGCTTCTCTGCATGATAGAGTGTGTGTGGGAGGGCAAGGGAGGGGAGTTAACCCACTTTGTTTTGGTGAAGCTCAAAGCTGAGGTTTTGCTAATCAGTAACTCCTGTAGTGCAAGGTTGGCACACTCGTTTCCTTTGATACTGATTGCTTTGGGATGCGCTAGATGGCTATAAGCCCTGAGATAGGGGAGATACTTTTCTTGAGTCTTAGGTTTAACTTTGTCTTAAATGTGTTGATTTTTCTTCCCTAGAATGGTGATAGCGACTATTTGGTAATAGCCTGTGTAAGAAACATACTAGATGAAAAGCTGCGCGTGGATAACAACAGTTCAGTTGCTCTTTTTACAAAGACAAGGCTTTGGCTTGAGATTCTTATGCCTTCCTCTGTTGGATGTGTATGCTATGCCTTGTTTGGTTATTGCTGGATATACTGAGAAATGAAAGATTCTGTGGTAATACAAATGACAAAAAGACTGTGCAGCCCTGATTCACCTAACAGGACTATTCTGTAAGCTCCTCTGGGAATCCCAAGAGTTCCAGCTTGTATTCCCCACTCTGACTTTTTCCAGTAAATTAATTTTTTTATTGGCAGTAGCAAGCATGTCTCTTTTTTTTTTTTTTTTTTTTTTTTTTTTTAATGAGGTGTTTGGCAACATCCACTGGGGCATGTAGGTACAGAGTGTGTGGGTGGGAGGGGCAGCCCTGAGCAACATACCAGGCAACTTGGGACGAAAAAATTCTAAAAGATGGAGAGCTCTTTCATGTGCTTTTAACAACCTCTCACCTCCTGTATTTCCTAGGATGCCTGATGATTTCTTGCAGTTTAAATGTGAATTTTAGGTGTGAGAGCAAGTCATGTTTTAAGCAGGTCATATGTTCATTACATGTATTAATCATGAATGCATGCCCATTGGTCAAACTCTGGGATGATTCAAGCCAGTTCTTAAGTTCACCAGTCAGACAGCTTTTGTTCTGAATAGCCTGCTGAATTGTGTTAGCGTGATAGCTGCTATCCTGCATGGCGCTAGGGACTTCTGGAGCAAGAAGCATCAGTTGCTATAACCTGAGCTCGAATCTTATCCTAGATTATTATCCCCTGATGATCAGGAATAGAGAGGAATATGGAGATGTGTATTGATCGAGAGGTTCTGTACTTTGGAAAGAAGTAAAAGATACAGAAGGAGATAGGCTGTGGAGCTAAGCTGGACAGGAACTGAGTGCTGTGAATGGGGTTAAGAAAATAGCGATGACTTCTGAATCCATGGGATTCTCTTCTTAGTGGTGGCAGAAGCTGCTATGAACATGGTAAAATATAATCAGTTAGCTGAACCAAACCCATAAAATACAGCATAGCTAGCTGCCATCACTGAAATGATCAGATATTAAACCAATATGTTTGGCAGAGAAAGGAGAGGCAAGACCCTGGAGAGGAGCAGCATTCTAGAGAGAGATTGCTTTATCATCTGTGCCCAGGTAATGGATACTAAAAGGGAAGAAGATAAGATCTCTTCTGTTTTACGTATGCCTGCTTTGTGCATATGCCTCAGAGTATGTTTCCAGCTTTCACAAATTCTGTCATTGTGATTTTTTTCTTCAGGTTATTCCTTGGTCTTGAGTTTCTCTCAAACTGTAGAGTTGTATGTGACACAGTCAAGCTGGCTCTATCTTCCAGGAGGTAGAGCTCAGCCCTAAAGCTCCTTGGCCTTTGTTGTTCAAAATATACAACTTGCATATTTTCATTGAAACCACATAGAATGGCTGGAGTGGAAACTACCTATGAAATGGGAACTTTGCTTTTCTGTCCTCATTCTGGACACAGAGGGTGCCCTGGGAATGCGAGCAGAACCCAGATTCAGTTCCAGCCCTGCTTCCCATGTGCTTTCTTTAGGGTGGAATTCCCCACTACAGTGACCTCCCACTTATTCTGTTATCCAAGGTTATCCTAAAAAATCTTCACCAACTGCCCACTCATGTAACTCAGCAATTTCAGGAAGTTTTACATCTATGTATATACCACCTCCCCACTTACAGTCTCATAATTACCAATTTTGTTTTTACTGCTCTCGGAATAGATCTTGCCACTACTTGGAGCACAGTAAAAGCCTAAAATAACCTTGTAAATGAGCTATTAGTATGTAAATCAAACCTGTAACCAGTCTGTATGAAGTGTAGTGTAGGGGGTAGATTTTCAAGACTGTGCAGCATCCCAGATCTCACCTAGCAAATGGTAGGACTTGATAGGTGGTAAATACTATAGAAGTCCTAGCCACCTCACTAAGCTCTTTGGCGTGACAGGTGTTGTGTAAATAGTTGATTTTTCCATTAATTAAAAAAAGAGAACATTTTTGTTGACATGAGTCCATTGCTGACCTTCTCAAACAGTGAAATTTTTTGTTTGGGTCATCTTAAATATGACTGGTTCATGAAAATTTTTTGTGTGTGTGTGACTTCTTAGGTGTTTTAAAATTCGCTTATTTCACTAAGTTTCTAAGAGAAATATGTACAAAAAATTGTGGTCTCTTTAAAAATAAACACTTCAAAGTTTGTTTTAGCCAAAAAGCTAAGAAGTTGGTACACATTTGTGAAATAATTTTCTGTAGGCTGAATCTGTGTGTCAATGAAAAAATGAAATATTTGATTGAAAAAGACCACCTGACTCTCAGCTATGTCTTTTTCGACAGAGAGTTTGAAACCTTATTCTGGAGGATCTGGATAGTTTGGCATTCCCCAGTTTCACCGTAAGGGAAATGATCAATGAAAATGATGACCTTTAGCAGATGCTCTCTAAAGGAAAGGAGGGAAGGAAATATCCTGGTCACGCAGGAATTGTTTTACTTCAGTACCGGAATGTGACAATTAGAAATTAATATGTACAATACAAACATGGAGAAATTAGATATTTGCTGCTATAAAGAATTTACTGTCTAACATGAGCTACAGTAGGAATTTTGATGTGTCACATTTGTACCCATGTTTTATTTTGCACTTACTCTCCTTCTTCACAGTCCTCACAACAGGCCCTTCCCAAAAGTTTTGTCAAATAGCTGCAATATGCAGCACAGTCCTTGATAATCCCCAGTTCTTCCTGACGAAGCAGGCATCTAAAACCAGAGGGGGACTGGGATGAATTTGTTTAGAATATACTTTTATTATGCCTACATAAAATATGTATAAACATGATACCTTCCACTTGGGGAACGTGTAAAAGGTGGGACACGATACTTGTGAGAGGCACCGAGTTCTGCAAATGAAGGCGATGGGGAGGGAAACGAATTGCCTGTTAAATATGGAAAATGGAGTCTGCTTTTTGTTCTGGGCCTTTGGAATCTGTGGGTGGATTGGAACTGGCAGGCAGGGAGCAAACACCCACCCACCATAGGGCTGTGTGGTTCAGAAGTTTACAAGAGTGTTTGTGTTCCAGGAGCTGTTGGCCTTGAAGCCAATGGAGAGGGGGAGGAGAAGAGGGAGAGAGTGAGAAAAACACTGTGGTGTTAGGGCCCTTCCTCCGAGATATTTTTCCCCTCTCCTTTCTCCAGCTAGAGGGCTTTGGAGCTGGAGCGAGACAAAGAGTTACTGGGGGAAAGATTAAAATGATTTTAAGATGTGCAGCGCTCACGGTCCGTCATTAGGGGAGGCAGAGACTTCAGAAGCCACTGCCACCCTAATCCCAAATGACAGCTCTTGTTGCTCCCCCTTCTCCTGCCCTGCTGCTGTTTAATTCTGCAGAGTCTGTGGGACAGAAAGACAGAGAAGTTTTACTGTATTGTTACTGCAGGAGTTGAACGTGTGTTTTTGTCCCGTCATGAATTTAGGTTCAGAAGCTGCCACTCTAATTGGTCACCGTGTGGATATTGCAGATACAGAAACTGAGGCAGAGAGAGACGAAACAACTTGCCCAAGGCAACAGGAAGTCTGTGGGAGATCTGGGAATAGACCCCAGATGTCCCGAGTTTTCTGTCTTAACCACAAGACCATCCTTCCTGTCTTTTTGGTAGACCCCTCTGCTTCAGGAATTCCGATTCTGAATTCCACCCATAAGCAATCTGTTGCACGATCCAGAGATTTACTTGCACAAAAGAGTCATTTGGGAGGGAAAATGGCACCTCTTTCAACATGAACTGCAGTTACTACTGTCCTTTCTTTCTAGAGGGTAAAGGGGAGGGGATGCAAAAAAACCCAGCTTCCAGAGCAAAGAAGCTTCTCCATTACTATCCACACTCCTGCAAGCATTAGTTTTGTTCTTTAAAAGAATTAGGAACCACATACATGGTGTTTGAGTATATCTGGGCATTTATATTTTAGTGGATTGAAAAAAAAATGACTGCAAGGGGACTAAGTCCATCTAGGGAATTAATCTGCCACTGATGGCCATTGTATCTGAGCCCCTTTGGTGACGGTGTGATCACCACCTCCCCAGTGGGCTTCGCTGCCTGTCTGGGACTTCTGCCTTGGCATGGCCAGAGCTGTTCTAAGGTGAGGCCGAATGGTGGGAAGGGTTTTCTTTCTAATAAAGCACACCCTTTGGTTTGGAGACGATGGAACACCATAGATATCCTTTGTATTATCAAAAGGGGCCGCACATAGTTTCTGAAGAATATTATTGAACATGATTCTTAACTAAAACCTTTTAGATACACCTGTTACTCAGTGAAGACTGTTCCTAGTCCCGCTTTCGCTTGCTGTGGTAACCTCTTTAGCGACAGGAATCGACAAGGACTGTACAGCCTACGTTGTTAGATCATGTCTTTAGACCTTGGTTTTGTGGCAATATTTACAAATGCCACTCATGGATCAGTAAATCCATGTGCGACGCGTTGTATAAACAGAAATTAAAGGGTACCTCTTGCCACCAATGGCTTTCTGTAATAAAGGAATTTGGTAAAGATTCTCTAAGTGCTTTCTCTCAGCACATAAAGCCACAACCGATGACTTGGAGCAGTGTGTTTGGCTCTTGCCCCCTCTGTTTGGGTTGGGTGTGTGAGAGCGGGTTCCTCTTGGGAGGAACGCTGGTTTGGTTGTGAGATCAAAGCTCTTCTGCAGCTCCGTGACACCTCTGTCCTTTACTCCAGACAGCAGTGCGGAATATGAAGATACAACTAAAATACCAGAACTTGCTGTGTTCCTTGCCCCGTTGATTCTGAGTAAATCACAACCTTTTGTTTTCCTGCTTGCTCTTTTAAACAGTGTTTGACCATTTGCCTATTTGTCCCGATCTGCCTGGTTTTTCTGCTTTTATGCTGTAATGGTAAACTCTTTCAGAAGAGACTATCTGAATGCTCGATTTTTGTGTTTCACTCAATGCACACTATGAATAGTGCTTTAAGTGACTTGCAGTCCAGATAACGTTTTAATATAACAATATTAAGAACAGTATTTTAGCCATGGTGTTGGTGTGGAAACGCTCCCCGGGGCCGCGCGGGGAGCCCTGGGCTCCGGCTGCGCGCCTCGCTCGGCAGGGGGCGCTCGTCTCCGGCTGCGCCGTGCGCGCGGGCCCTGCGGCTGCTGGCCGCGGAATCCCCCGTCGCGGTCCCGTTTGCCCCCGTTTGCGACAAACGCGGGTTTTTCTGGCCTGACCCCGCGTTACTGCGTCGGTGAGGGCTCGGGTAGCTCCCCCGCCGCCCGCACGCCTGTGTAGCGGTTGTGGCTCACGCCTCTTCCACGTGTTAAAGGCGCACAGGCGTCGCATGCGAGCGGGGTGTGTGGCATGTGTGTCCGGAGCAGGGGCCGCTTGTGTGGAGGGCGCGGGCCAGCTGGGTGCGCGGCCGAGGATGTGCTGCTTTCGGCCATAAATTGTCTTTGTATGCCTGCGATTTCTGCTCGGAGAGAGCAGGGCGTGTGCTCAAAGTTGAACTTAGCAGGTTTTGCGGCGGACAGGTTTTTTGTGGCGTGCTGGCACTTTGCGTGCGAGCGCGAGGCGGACGCGTTTTCGCCTGTTCCCTTTTTACCGCTGTCCAGAAAGAAAGCGGCGAGAGGAAAAAAAAAAAAAAAGGAAAAAAAAAAAAGAAAAAAAGCCCTCGCCCTACCGCCCCTCCTCGGCGGCGCGGCGGTCCGTGAACCCAGCAGTTTACCCCGGCTGCCGCCCGGGGCCGTGCTGCGCGCCGGCCTGTGCGGCAGCGCGGCGCGGAGCGGAGGGGGGAGGCGGCCGCTGTTCCTGGAAGAGCCCGGCCTGGGGAGTTGGTCACATTCTTGGCTGGGATTCAATGACTGAGGCAGACACCAACAAACAGAGGGGGGGAGGAGGAGGAGGAGGAGGAGGAGTGAGGGAGGCTGAGCCAGCCTGCATTAGCTCAGCTCTCAGGCACTCTCAGTCTCTGCTGGAAAGAGGAGCTGGGAGGATGTGCGCTCTGTTACCGCGGCTCCCCACGGCACGCCGAGAAGTCCGAGAGAAATAAGGGAAGAAAGGCGAACCGAGAGACGAGGAGTCCTCCCAGATCAAGCTGAGGGACCACGAGGGGGAAGGGAGCCTGCTTATCGCCCGTCCGAAGCCCCCGCGCCGTTTTGGAAGTGCCAGAGATTTGGGCCTTTTCCTTTTCTTCTGCGTTGTTCCCTTCCACAGACCAAGCTTTCTTCCTCCTCCTGCTTTTTACTTTCCTCCCCCGCGCCTTCCTTTCGGTGGATATGGACAGCAGGGTGATTACTGCAGAGAAGCAGCAGCCGCCAGAACATATTTGAGCCCCTGGTTCTCGGAGCGTGGCACAGACTTTTTGTATTTCTGTGGGTGGCGTGTGTGTGTGTGTGTGTGTGAGTGAGCGTGTGTGGTGGAGGTGTGGGAGGCGGGATTGGTTTGCCTGGGGGGTTGGCTGAGGGGGTGAGTGCTCGGATGAAGACCTCTTTTTGGCGTGACTCTGTGCTCCATCGGGGCAGCTTGGAGACTTGGAGGTTTTGAAATTGTAACGAATCAAGAGAAAGGCAAGAAGAGAGAGACACGCATACAAAAGGATTTATTTCCTATTCGTTAGTGGATTGTTAAACCTCAGTGGGAAGGAGAAAAAAACAAGGGTGGGTTGTTTTATTTTGTTCATAATTTTTTTTCTTAAAAAAATCCCTTAAGTGGATTTGTACCAGGGTGGAAGATAACTGGGGATTTTTGTTGTTTGTTTTGGGAATAGAAACTAAAAAATGGAGACTGTAAGTAGAAGCAGCTTCCAGCCTCATCCAGGACTGCAGAAGACCTTGGAACAGTTTCATCTGAGCTCTATGAGCTCCCTGGGTGGCCCTGCTGCTTTCTCAGCACGATGGGCACAGGAGATGTACAAGAAAGACAATGGCAAAGACCCAGCAGAACCTGTACTGCATCTGCCCCCTATCCAGCCTCCTCCGGTAATGCCTGGTCCCTTCTTCATGCCCTCGGACAGATCCACAGAGAGGTGCGAGACCATCCTGGAAGGGGAAACCATCTCCTGCTTCGTGGTGGGTGGAGAAAAGCGGCTTTGCTTGCCCCAGATCCTGAACTCGGTGCTCAGGGACTTCTCCCTGCAGCAGATTAATTCGGTGTGTGATGAGCTACACATTTACTGCTCCAGATGCACTGCTGACCAGCTGGAAATCCTCAAAGTCATGGGCATCCTGCCCTTCTCCGCTCCTTCCTGCGGGCTCATCACTAAAACTGATGCTGAGAGGCTTTGTAATGCCTTGCTTTATGGTGGCACCTATCCTCCCCACTGCAAGAAGGAATTCTCTAGCACAATTGAGCTGGAGCTTACAGAGAAGAGCTTCAAGGTGTATCATGAGTGCTTTGGGAAATGTAAGGGACTCTTGGTGCCAGAGCTTTACAGTAACCCCAGCGCAGCCTGCATCCAGTGCTTGGACTGCAGGCTTATGTACCCACCTCACAAATTTGTGGTCCACTCTCACAAATCTCTGGAAAACAGGACTTGCCACTGGGGCTTTGACTCTGCAAACTGGAGATCCTATATCCTCCTCAGCCAGGATTACACTGGGAAAGAGGAGAAAGCTAGACTGGGCCAGCTCTTAGATGAAATGAAAGAAAAATTTGACTATAACAACAAATACAAGAGGAAAGCCCCCAGGGTAAGTGATGCCTTTAATTTTAAAGGGGGTGAGGGGAGAAAAAGAAAAGGAATTTTCTATAATTTTGTTGACATCCATTGACATACCCGATTTGTTACCAGCTGCTTTTCCTTTGACTCATTTAGCAATCTAATTGTGTTCTTAATTCTCACCACGTGTGTGTTAATGTAGACGAGCAGTGTTTGAGATGGCACCTTTTTTTTTTTCTGATTGTGTTCTGAACATGGTAGTTGGAGTTTTAAGTTATATATGTGTGTTTGCATGTCTTACTGTACATGAAACCTGATCTTTGAAACCCATCACACTATCTCAGAGTTTAGCAGGAACTATGTGATTTTGGGTCTTTAAGAGCTTCAGTTAGGGGTCAAGACAAGGAAGAAGCCAGAAAAAAATAACAGTTACTGATCACTCCAGAAGCAAATATATATAATTTTCTGCTCGACTGCATGCTGCTAGGGATGGAGGTGGGGGCTAAATTGTCAAAATGCTTTCATTGGAATAAAATGTGGCTGCTAAGAAAAAATCCTGACAGTAATGCCGGTTACTGGTGTTCAGATTAAGTACGTGGAACGTGAATGGAGAGGTCCCTGCTTTTGGAGTATCCCAGTGGAGTCTGAATCTCCCCACCAGACAGGCTTTTGTATACTGGATTATGTATACATTCAGTAAATGAATCTGTCTAGGGCCAGCTGCAGCAGCTTCTTAAGGTATGCCATGCCGTGCTGAGCCAGACAGCTAAAGCACAATTTTTTTAGGTGTCTTTTGTTTTTCTTTCAGTCTGAGCCGCCTTTAGATCCCAGAATCCCTGGTGTGTGGGTGGGAGGCTGCCTTGGCATCTGGCACCAGTCCGGATCAATGGGCAGCAGTGCCACAAGGCCTTGAGGACTGGCTTACAGACACCAGGATGTCTGGCTCGCTGGCGATGGTGGGGTCGGCTGTGGGATGAGCAGTTCACTTCCTGCTCCTTCCCCTCACCCCGACCCCCCCCCCCCCAAGGTTAAAGCAAACTCTTGCCTACTGAGTTTTACACTGCAGATTTGTTGCTTGGATTCTGCCTCATCTGCCAGAGACTTCTGAACTTTTCTTTGGTTTTCATGTGTCTGGAGTGGAAGGGCAATGGCACAAGCCTCAAAAAGAGGAGCAACATTTAAAGCCCGCTGAGAACGTTCAGTAAAATTCTTAATTATCTCACCACATACCTGTTTAAAGGGGCAGACGCATAGTCAGACTTAAATAAAGCTTTTATTTATAAAAAACGCAACAAAAAAATCCAGACAAAACTCAGGGTTTTTAAAATATCCTGCACAAACAATGCGGTAATTCCTACAGCTAGCCTAAGAGGCCTAGTTAACCCGTTTGATTTGCCTCTGCATTTTTGGTGAAGGAGTAGAGTCTCACTCGTTGAAGTTCCAGTTTCTCTCCTGGTCTTGTGCTCAGCCCCCGTTTCAGTCCTTGTCCTCACCCCTCCTTTTCCTCCCGCTTGAGTGTCAAAACCGCTGTGACAAAGCTAGGCTGTAATGAGCCACATTATCTCCGTGGTTGGAGGTGGATGTGTTTTTAATGGCTTGTCTATTCTCTGTCAGTCATGTGCTAAGATGGAATGGTGGGGTAGATGTATATGAATGTCTGTGAGAGGAAAATACGGCTCTGAAAGTGGACGTGTTTTTCATGTTGGGAAATTAATTTTCTAGGGCATGCTTCGTTTGGGAAGCAAAATTAAGAAATCTCCACGTTCGTGCTCCAGAAAGGTACTGTGTCCCTAGCTCGGTCGTTTCCAGACTTTAATTAAAATGAATGTTAGTAGGGGTGTGCTTTCCTTTTCTTACAAGGCTTTTATGGCATTCTGTTCTGTTGTATGATTTGTCCAACACCCCAGGTGAGGTTGCAGGTGGAGAAAAAGAAAAGGATACTAAATCTTGGTTTTGCCTGACTTTTTTGGTGACCTTTTAATAGGTCCTATTTCAGAACATGGCAAGCAAGCACTTTTCCCCCAGACTCCAAAATCTGCTGCATGCAGCGCAGCACTTCTTGCGGAGTGAATTCAAGATACCTAATAGTGGACGCCAAAAATTATGTAAGGAAATCGTGGCTGTCTATTTCTCAGAAAACTTACCCAAAATTCCGTCATCCTAAAATTTTAAGTCTCCTGCATAGGTTCATTTGAGCAGGTGGCAAGGAGTTTGATAGGGAGGAACAGAGTGGTAAGTGTGTCCCCAGAGGATGGGATAGAGGAAAAAACGAATGCTTTTATCATGCATCCTGTGCAAAACTGGGCTTAAGTTTCAAGGCTTTTGAGCTGTCTTCAGGGCCCTCCTATTAATGTGGTGCAGTCTTGAGGAGACCCTGGCAGTGCTGGCAGAGTTTTGTACGCTTATCCTTCCTTTTCTGAAGCCTTTTTCCATTGGGTTTAGCCAACGGATATCATATGCTAAGGTCATTTGTGTTGTAGCAGTGTATGCAGATAATTACGGAGAGATTTAATCAGGCTCTAAGATTGGTAGACTGTGGCCAGGGGCAAGTAACATAGGAGTAAAGTTTAGATGCCTAGTAAGGAAATGAAAGGATGGTCCCATGTCTGCCTCTGTGTGTTTGTGTTAATTACTGTCAGTTTGTGTGGGTTTTGTGTGTCTGTTGGGCTCTATGTCTGTCTGTCTCTGGATGAAAGGGTGAAGCATATGTGTCTTTGTGGTGGTCTTCCTTTTTGATGTAGATCTCTGCATAGCTTTGTTCTGTTTTATACAGAGGTGTTGGTGTGTGTTGTGTGCTGTAATCTGCTGTGTCAGATATTTTTGTCTTCTGCTTTCAAGAATGGGCTTTTTATCAGTTTCCCAATTTATTTATTTATGTATGTGTGTGTACACATTGCTTTGTGTGTTGTGTTTTCGCTGGGGCTCTATTAGTATGTTGGTAGCATGGGGTGCATTTGATCACTTTCATGGTTGTTTAAGAAGCAGTGAGGTTTTTTTGACCTTTTTGTTTGTGTTCATGAGGTTTATGTGATGAGGTATGTAGATTTCTGCCAGCACAGCTCTGCCTTTTAAGGGTCTGACTTAAATGGAGGAGCTGGGTTGGCACAAGCCCCCTTTGCCGATTCAGCATACTGGCAAAACTGCCTTTTTTCCCCTCTTTTTTTTTTTCTTTTTTTCCCTCCTCTTTCCCTTTTTTCCTTTCATATGATTTTAGAGTGTTGCTACAAGGTATAGCTTTGCCTAGGTACTTCATTCCCAACTTATGTTTCTATACGCATCAGGTCTCCCTTGTGCCTATCTGTGTGTCTGTATTGAGAGGTGGATACATACGTGTAGATACACTGTCTCTCGGTCAGACTGGTTGGTTGAACAAGATGTTTGTTGCCTGGTCTTGCCACTTGCAGAAGAAGCTTTTGTCTAGGTCTGTGAAGTCAGCAAAGGATCCTAACCAAAACTGGAAGGAGTTATGACAGTTGGAGTCCCCACTAGAGCAGGAACCATGGAGGCCTCAGCTACTTCTCTTACTCTCTTCTACAGTTTTGATTTTTTATATCCTCCCTGTTCATCCTTGGATGAGTGATTGACCTCCCGTAAGGTTCTTCACCATCCTGCTACTTCCAAAACCTCTTTCTCTTCTTGAGCCATATGATACCTTCTCCATTTTCCTTTTGCTGCGTTTTCCACCTTGCTGCTCGTGGCAGGGTTTTTTTTCTGCTTTGTTTTCTCTCTGGTCTTTCAAAGTCTCCATGCACCAACACAGCTTTTACTTGAGTGGGTGTCCTGTTTCCCTACCTGTTTCTCATTTCATCCACCATTACTGGCATGGAGTACAACCATTACGTTCTGGGGTATTTTGAGAAGTTTAAAATGTGAATAATCTGACAGGGTTGCAAAATAGGGTCCTAGAAATCCATCATCAGTGCCAAAGCTTTTTTCTTGAGCTCAGCAGCTGGTGCATGTTGAGTGTTCACTTGCTGGGACAGATATGGCTTTGGTGTGTCTCTCGCGCTTGCTTTCCACTTCTGTGTGATTGACGGCTCTCTGGTTTCTTAACATCAGTATGCCTCCACTATGATAGAATTAGTTCAAAAAGCAGGCCTGAAGGCTTTGTTGGTTGCTATTTCCAGTAGAGGAGGGTGGGTTCAACTGTCTCTTTTGAACGCTTTTTTCTTTTTTAAACATTGAACCGAGCAACATTTGACAGCGCTTTCGTATTTCCTACCTGTGTGCCAGACGTGTACTTTTAGCAAAACTGTGTGTGATCAGACACTAAGAGAATAAGAGAGCTTTCCTTGCACACGTGTGAACACACCCACACACGCCAGCGCTGCAGTGTTCCCACGGTTCAAGTCCCAGCAGCACTTCTATGAAGTAGCTGGAAGCCAGAAGCAGCATTCTGGGTACTGACACACAAATGAGCACATAAGGCCTCCCACTTTATTTCACAATGCCTACCAACCCAGTGCTGCCACAACATGCAGCTTTCTCAGCTGGAGTAAGGTTTAGCCAGGTCAAGTGTGCAGCCAAATCAAAGAACAAAAATTGCTGAAAGTGAAATAGCGCAGTACCGACTGAGCTGTAGGGTAGCTGTGGACTTTTAGGTGCTGTGCTGCACTTTATGACCACCTGAAATGCTGCAGTAGTAGAGCTAGAATGGGTATCTTTCTGTATCCTAAAGTCCTGCTTCATCGCAGTAGTAATCTTCTTTATTTGTTCATAGTATATATCCTACGGTAGGTATAGCAGAGAGATTCTGATTTTATTCACAGGCGATGGTGTTCAGACCACTAGATGAATTTATTCTTTTTGGTACAAACCAACTTGATAAACGTCCTGGAAAATTCTGCCTGAGAACTGAGGGTTCAGTTGCTTTTCCATGGAGCAATGAACTCATTTGTTCTCTTACCTGATGTTCAGGAATTATATTAGAGATTCTCCAGTAAAAATTAGGAAGTCCCTAAAACAAAAATGTTGAAGTCTTGAGGCAGTAGTTTAGTTCACAAAAAAAAGTTGAACTTCAAAAATGATACCACGCTTAAACAAAATGCTGTGTACCTGAGGAGATGTCAGCATTTAAGCAGACATCAGCATTTTTTCCTAAGCGTGCAAACAGTTTTACAGATGTTGTAGATCAAGAACAAAGAAGCAGGTACGTGCATGTGTGTTAGTCAAAGAATATGCTGCAAATAATGATCTAATGATGTTGAGTCAACTGTGGCACTGTGTTGCCCCAGAATAGTTCCTAAGTTCCTGAATTCAGTCCTCTTGAATTAGGGAGGGCATTATATGCAATCTCTTCTTTTGAAAATCACTGCCTAAAATATTTAAACATCTGCCTCTCCCTTCATTGTCTGGGCTGTCTCACCTCTCCATTGCTCTGGTTTCGGGCTTGGGCGTATGTTCTGCCCAAACAGTAGCATGCTTTGAAGATGCATGTAAACACAGTTTATTTTTTGGATGTGTTGGGAGCCTCACACCTGGTCTCGCTGCCAGGGTATGAACACAGCTATCGCTCGCTTGAGCTGACTGACCAATGAGGGTGTGTTTTCACTTGCTGAGAGGCGCGTTTAGATCGGTGTTGTAAAAGCATCTGGAGGCGTCTGTATGAGGCTGCTCAGAGCATGTCTAGACAACGCAGTGGTTAAAATTCTGGCAGCCACTTGTACCTTATCTACACCTTCCTTGATTCTCAGCGCTGCTAGAACAGGGGGAACTTTGGGGCTACATCAAGGTGGTTGGGCCCAAGCGAGATATGGGCATCTAAAGAGATGCATTGTCCATTCTTATTGAAAATTCCTGTTATTTTCATCTGCTAGCAAAGTTATTTTCCCAAAGTTAAGGGTTTTGAATGGTACTGACTACAGTAAGGAGTGGGCTGGCTGGCTGGTGATAACCGATGATTGGAACTCATGTTGCTGGCTTAGCTGGCCAAACTGCTTTGCCATCGCGCAAAGAATTGTGTCTCAATGGGTGCAGTGATTTAGACAGAAAAGATTTTAATTCTGACATGTATGGTTTCTGTTTGTTTTTGTTTTTTTCTATTAAAAAAAGTGAATTTTGAACTTGACACTAACTCTTATTTAGAGGGAACTGTCATGGAGCAGTTACGCTAAATCCAACAGGGGGTTCTTGGAAAGAAATTAGAGCTTACACAAAAGTAACTTAAACTGAATCGTAGCGAATATATCGATAGAGTACTGTCAATTACTAGGCTAATCTATTTTAGCTGAGTGGCCATAGAGCACTTAATCCAAATTGATCTTCACATACAGGAAGCATTACTTTAAAATGTAGTAATATAGTGTGGTTTTGTTTTAAATTTGTCTTAGATTTGTCAATTATAGTATGTGTGTTAATGATACATTTTATTAGATAATACGTAATTTGTTTGCATATGTTTTCTGAATCTGGGTAATACACACTAGTAAATCTGCACCATTTTTAAAATGCTATTCCACTCTCACAGTCAGTATGCGTTCTTGGAAAATAACTACAGAGAAGCAAGTTTGCTCTGACAAGATGTGCTCTGGTCCTTTACCTTCCTCATTTACACATTATGTAGCCGTGTATGTCTTTTACATTTCATTGTCAGTGTGGAGATTATTACTAAAATCACCTGTTCCCATATCTTCTGGAACATACGAGGTTAATTTGAAGGTTTGGGGCTTTGGGGCTAGTTCTACAGTTCTCACTCAAGCAATCAGCTGGCATAGAGTAATTGGAACCAGTTCACCCGCAAACCACAGCAGACTTGTATATGTATCAGACTTCTTCCTGTGTGTTGACTGGCAGCACTTGCAGCCATAGAATAGAGGGATGGATTCCGAACCAGAATATACCGGTGCTGAGACAAAGTAGCTTCACTGAGTTTGTGGCCTTACCTGGCATATATAGGCCTGTGCTAAAGCAGAGAGCAGAACACGTAGTTCTGCTACTGCAGTGTTTTCATTTTGCTCATTAATGGGATTTTGGTTTCATTGACACTTGATGGTACTCTGATCCTGATGGATCTTACTGAATGAGGCGATGGTTTCTGCAACTGGGAGCTGGTCTGGCTTCAGGCTGAAGGGATTTTGTCTGCTGGTCGCCACGTGCGAGATTGGGTTTTAAGGTTGCAGTAGATATCTAACGGTGGAATTTTTTTGTTCCTGTATTTCAGATTTGTCAGGTTTTATTTTTTAATTTTTTTTTTAATTGATGAGGAAACATGTCTAAAGCTGGGATGAGGGCCAGCCTTTTTTTCTGATGCAAATTCAAGGACCATAAACTTGGCCTCAAAATTGTATCAGGTGCAGGTGCAGTTCTTTGAGTGGGCCCGTCTTGTTGGTATTGGGCAATCCTGCTGGCTCATGGAGATTGGCCCCTCTGCACTGAGCTAGTTATTTTGCTTTGACTTTGGCTTCGGTGAAGTAACAAAAACACTGATACAAAATTCAAGCTCTGATCCTGTCAGTGTTTCCTGGACAGAGAGCTCTTCTGGAAGCCAATGGGAATTCCCATGTGTGGAGCATTTATCGTTGGCTCCATCTATGGTTCGGTTGCTATCACATAAAATTGGGCTTCTCCAAGCAGCAGATGCATATTAAAACAACCTGATAAGCTGCATAGTTATATGTTCTGTTAGATGGGACAAGTCCTGCCACCCTTACTCATGTTAAGTACTCTACTTGTTTTAACAGTCTTATTTAAAATGTCAGGGAAAACGTACATGAGGATAGACATTGTGCATATATGTAAAAATTGCAGCATCATTCTGTATACTGGAGATAAACAGGAAAGGAGCTAATCAATAACTTGGTTTCTGGCTTTGTTGTTTATTGATTTATGTACGGTTACCTTTGTACATGCTTTGTAGAAAATGTGACTTTCATGTTCGGTTTTTGGGTGTTTGGGTTTTTTTGGGGATTTTTGTTTGTTTTTTTTTTTTAAATTGAAGCTGTTTCTGTTTTGGTATGAGAATCAGTTGCACTGAAAGCACAAAAATTGCTTAAACTTTAAGGATTAAAAGACAGTAACAACATTAACAAAATAAGATACAGCCTAGTGCTTGTTTCTTGCTACGGAAGATGTCAGTGATGTATTCAGAAGACATGTACCCCTGTGCTTTGTTCTTCACCCTCTGCTCAGTCAATGGTATCATTTTGTAGAATAAGGTCATTGACTTGGATTGCTTCTTGGTTTCTCAACCCTTTTCACCAGCCAGTTTGTGTAATGTCTGTCTGAAACATTGAGTAAGGGCATTGAAATAGCAGACAGGATATCAAGTGTTAGGAAGTCTGGGTTAAGTATAACAGACAGTTCTGGCCGGTGAAAGGGGAGCAGCCCCTTGAGCTTGGTTACAGTCCCGTCTCTGTGGAAACAGCGGGCTCTGGTCTTCGCATCCTTGTTAGCGCTTTTCCTCTCTGTTCTCTCCACACCCGTATAATTAATTGTGTGTGGGTGCACCTCTTTTCTAGAGATGTGTCTTCCTTGTTTCTTAGTGGCACGGAATTGTATGTAATAATGTCTCTTTCTAAGGATTACATAAGTTTAAGATGATTTCTCCACTGGGAGAATTATGCAAGTTTAAACTGAAATGTATTTAGAAAGCTTTTATGTGTGTGTTTTCTGACTCGCAATGCAGAGGGTGATTTATTTGCATCCTTAATTGGACAACATCTGTTAGGGTTGGAAGAAAAACCATTTCATATCTTTTCACTGTCACAGCCTGCATTTTTATAAGTCCTCTACCCCCTTTCCTTCCTGCATTACCTGTGTTACAGGCTCCGATTCTTCACGCCCAAGTAGAATCAGCCAAGCACTGGAGTTGGGCACCCTTCTGGCCAGGGGGCTGCGGAATTTGTAATGCATATCTGCATTAGTGTCATGTGCCAGTGGTACTGTTAAAATCAGCAATAATACCACCTGTTTTCTTTAAATCTTTAGATGTGTTTTCCTTTTATAAGACTTTGTTGCCTTTATTATCATTAAACAGAAGGTAATGACGGTGAGCTTTCCCAATTCTGGCAGTGAAGAAAAAGTGTCCAAAATATTTCTGTAATGCTGCTCTTAGTAATCTTTGACCATTTAGTAAAAACTTTCCTGCTGCTTTTCAGCAAAATTAAGCTGCATTGTGTCAGTTAACACGGGAGAAGAAAGCGACCGCAGTCAAGTGCGTTTATTGAACTTGAAGAGGCCAAAGTAACTTCTTGCTTAAATGTGAACTTCTGCGTGAGGCTATTTGTGTGTCTGTATCCTGCAGTCTCAAATCTGGCAGCTGACCTAAGCACACAACCCTTATTGATTTCAGTGGGGGAGCTGCACAGATCTGAAGAGCCGTCCGTGCAGGTCAGATGGCAGAAATGGGATCGTGATAGTAATTTTATTTCTATTATTATGTAATACTGGGGTGCTGTGTATCTTGGACTGCATATGTAATGCTTGTAGGTGCTGTTTCCAGCATCTAGCTAACAAAACTAATTCTGCTGAGTATTAAAAAATACAGGTTGCGTGGGGAACCTGCTGCTTACTAGAACAGAGATTGTAGTAGTACCAATTATAAGCAGTGAATTACTTTAAATAATTAAAAAGCCCTCTGTAAGTGTTAAATTTCTCTAGGTCCTATATTTTTTGACAAGTATCTTTCAAAAAAACAAACCAAAAATCCTCAAGATTGTTCACGTTTACGTATTTATAGCAGTAAAATAAGTTTTATAGCTTTTATACAGAGTAATGAGCTAGAAAGGCAGAAAATAAACAATATTAAGGCTACAGCATGGTCTGGTTTCAGAACCTTCATTGAAGTAACAGATTTCAGATTTACACTCTTGTTATTAAGAATTTCTCATTAAATTATACGTTAAGCATGCTTTTCTAAAGTGCCATCATTCCACAGATGAAAAATTTATCTGAGTTGAAAGATAATGGAGTGTCATTCAAGAAAAAGGAAAAATAAAAAAAGAATTTGCCATTCTTAACTCCCCACTAGCAGTTTCAGTTTATTCAGTGGGTGTGAATTATCTCACCCATGCTGGTATGGTTTAGAAATATTCCTTTGAAATAAATGTATTTAGAGTGGTGCAGAGCTGCTGTGAGAAGTAAGTCGGATTCAAAAGAGTACAGACTGCAGCATTAGGTCCATTATTGATATTTCTTTGTTCCCATTCATTCACTAATAAGAAACATGCCATAGAATGAATCCTTGCGCTAATATATTCAAAGATTTAGTTTGGCTTTTTGCCTTTTTCTTTTTTTTGCCACAACTGTGTAGTTTTTTGCAGAACTGGTGAAGCCAAGTAATCTTTGGACCATATTCAGCAGTAGATAGTGATACAAGTGGTGAAGTGGTGTAAAGTGCCCGATTCAGTGGATATGCGGAACTACTATTCAAAGGCTTTGGCCCTCACAGCATAGTAAATGGGGAGTTCCTTTTCGTAGAACTTAATTTCTAGAAACGTATTTATGCAAAAATCTTTTTTTATAGTGGATTCATTGATCCTTCTTTAGCCCTGTTGATTTTAGAGCAAATATTGTGTGTGTAACATTACTAAATTCTGAAGGGAAAAAAATTGTATTTTTATTATTATATAATTTTATATTTTAGTTTATATATTTTTTCTTTTTTTTCTTTGCATTAACACAATTTTATATATTAAAATTAGTGATTTGGAGGGAGAAAGGCGTAGAGGGAGTTGGTAGTGCTGTAACTACTATTTGCTGGTATTTACCGTATGAGTTGTATCATTATTTATAGCATTGTTTAACTTTTCCATGTGTCTTTTAAGTAAATTTTGTCTTCTTGCACTTTTTTTAACAATTAACCTAGCTGTGATGGGGCTTGAATGAATATCATCTGCACACCTGTTTAATATTAAAGATCAGGCATTCAGTGCTTTGTGGCTTTAGCTTGAAATTCAAGTTGCTTTGAGTCATCCCTTTCGTCTTTTGTTTGGGTGGAAAAAAGGAGTGGCAGTAAACGGCCTGCAGCTAAGAAATGAAAGAGTTGAATTAGGTTTTAGAAATGTTAGTCTTGGCATTTGGGACATTTGCATTTGTACAGATCTTCACGCTTCGCTTTATTTTGAGTTTAGCAGTTCAGTGCTCAGGATGAAAAATGTTACATATCTTTTCCCAGTTAGGTGACACACACACACTACTCTGGAAGAGTTGGAAGGAGCAGGAGTATGAGCTGCGGCTTCACATTTCGACCAGATTACTGGCAATAGCGGCCTATGGATTATTGCCCCACCTGTAGTTTCTGTGCTGTCGTGCACAACTGACTCAGATTTTTTTTCTGACAGCAGCTTCTAATTCTGTAAACTAGAGGATGGTCCACTCTTTAAAAACCAAAATGAGTCAATGAGACAGAACTTGCTAAGGCGGAGTTGCAGTGTTCCCCTTGTTTCACTTGACTTTGGTTTAGTTGGTAAAGCTTCATGAGTTCAAGTGTAGCTATAGGAGAAGCCAAACCAGCCCGAAGCGGGGGAACAGTATGTGGGGAAGTTCAACAGCAGGAATATCTTCCCTGGCATCATTGCTGAGTATTGTCTAAGCAACCATAGCTGGTCTTACGTTACTAGTGAATTGCTTTAGTGTGTAGAGTTATATCCATATATTTATAGATGCGTAGATGAGGTTTAACGTTTACCATTATAGAAAAGAGATAATATTTTAAATGACTCTGTGGTCTAGACCTTGAGGGTCTTTAATCAGTTTATTTTTCCTGGTATGCAGTAAGAATAATCCCCTTGACATCATGCAAACCATGCCGGGAACTGATTCAGGTAAATGGAAGAAATAGGGGCTTCTTTGAAAAAGACCCTGAAGTATAGTCATAATTGGACCTAATGCCGTGCTTTAATTCAGGGGAGGTCGTTGAGGCAACGGTTTGCTCTGTGATTTGACTTCAGTGAGGTCAATGGACTTGGTCCAAGTTTATCAAAATGTGTCTTATAGTGGAAATCGCTTGTCATAGCTTCTGGTTACAATCTGAGGGTCAAATTCTGATGAGATTTTACAAGTGAAAATTTAGAGTAATTCATGGGATTTCAGTGGAGGTTGTATTTTCAGAAGTCTATTTCTACATTTAAATTCTATTCTTACAAATTTACATGCAAATTCATAATTTAGGTTTCTAAAAATTTATCACATTTGCCCTCATTAGCTGGACTAATTTATTGGTGCATTTTTCTTTTATTATAACTTGATTTTATTTCAGTAGATTCACACTAATGAAACTTCATGTATCTTTTTGTTTCTAAGAGGGATGTTCATTCATGTTCTCCTTAAAGAACAGCTGGATCCCATCTTGACAGATGTGAAAACCTTTTCATTGAAGTTGCGGTATTTTTTTGTGTTTTTTTTTTTTTCCTTGAAAAAAATCTCTTTTATTAATTAGACCCCCCTCCCTTTTGAACTTTTACTTCCCGAGTCAAAATCGTAGTCCCCTGTGTCATCAGAATAAATTGCTGTAGACAGTTTGGATGTCGAAAGTGAGCATTAGGTCTCAGGGAGAAGAAAAATGGACACACATGGATCCTGTTTCAAACAAATTTCTTAACTAAGAAAAGGTTGCTTGATTTTTGTTTCCATTTTAAAAACAGAAACAAATTTTGCTTTAGATTATAATTGCAAAGTAACAGTTGAGTTGCTTCAAATTCACCCCACTAAATCTACCTCAGTAATCATGTAAAAGATTCTCCAAACTGGCTTTCTGTAATTTCTGTTCTGGCAGGGGAGAACTGTAGTCCTGTGGGTTATTTTACTGTAGGGCCAAAACTGAATTGCTACCCTGGAAAAACTTTTTAAACGATTGGCATGGCAGATCCATGTCCTAAAGTAGTAATTCGCAGAAGTAAGTTGGTAATTACCAGCTCAGTTTCTCCTCTTCCTGCTGTTTTGGACACACTGGTAGCTCTTTTTTTTTTTTTTTTTTTTTGGTCGTGTTTTTGTTGTTTGGTTTGGTGTTTTGTGTTTTGTTTTTTTTTTTTTTTTTTTTTTTCCTTCCAAGCTCCTTCTGTAGGCTCCTTGCCCGGGTGCATCTTGGGATTTCCCTTTTGCTGAATGAGCTGCTTGTTTGAGAGGGAGGAAGTAAGGTCCCTTCTGGATTCGGAGGGAATGGGGGTGGAGGGTGGGGAAATGTCCTGTTTCATATGCAAAGCACACTGAACTGCAAAAAAAAAAAAAAAACCCCACATGAAAACCTTTTAACAAAACCATCCATGTCACAGGCTGGCAGAGCAGCTGCTGGCTTTGTTAGGGAGAATATTAACGTTTCAAAGACTTACAGAACCTTTTAAAAATGAGATAAAGGATGGATTTTTATATTGTTTTCAAGATACAAGTTGAGGTATAAATAAAATCTCTTTATCGATATCTGTGAATGGAACGTGCTGTCAATTGATGTGACATCAACTTCCACAACAGAATCATGAGCTCAGTGAGATAACGTTGTTACAATCTACTCTCTTCTCAGGTTTGAAGGTAAAAATGGCACTGATTCTTCAGTTGCTCACGTCAGTTACTAGCTGTGTGTCATTTGATTGCAGTGAAGTTTTTCTTTCTTGGTCTAATAAGTGATCTGGCAAAAGAAAAAAAAAAAGAAGCTTTTCTGATCTTAACATAATGTTGCTTCAGCTGGGAGCAGTAAAATGTGCAATGAATGAGGAGTCCGGTATTGATTCTTTTTTTTTGCATCAGTGATTGTTCATCAAGAATCAGATGGGAAAGTTTCTGTAACACTCAAAAGTCTGGAGGGCAGCTACACTTGACTCGTCTGCAGTCCTCGTTCTCTTTCCCGGTCAGGTCAGCGGTTTAAGGTAAAAAACCAACCAACCAAAAACCCAAACCCTTGTTTGTATAGGTCTCATTAAAGATACCTTAATAGTGATTAGTGTTAAATCCTGTTTAATTTATAGTGCAGATGCAGCCCCCCAGCTCTTCCCATTTTATTATGCAGTCTTAGTTATCAAAGCAAATACTAATGCAGAGCATTGTACTGGCTTAAGGCTGCAGCGTCTCTGGTGTAGTTGATGGTGGTGTGGAAGTGGTATCAGCAGCATCTCTGTCAGCACAAACAATGTGAGGCTGACCCTGTGGCCATTCCTGTTGCTGTTCGTAAGATTGTACATATTATAAGATGCGATTGTTTCCATTCCTGGAATAAATGGGGCTGCTGTTAGATTAAAAAGTTTGTTATTGGATTATTGGTATAAGAAGCCTCACTTGAAAAAGCAGGCTATTAAAAGGAGCAGCTCATAGAACTGGCCTTTCTTTTCAGGATATTTTACAAGTAGTAAACTTGATGGCGATCTCATGTAATCTTGTTTGAGTAATGGTGCAACTCTAGGCATCAGAAGTGTTCTGATGTTTTTAGTGGTGACTGCATATAAAATCCTTTTGCCCCGAGATAAATAAGCTAAATATCTTTCGCATTGTTTCTGTTTTCCTAATTTAGAAGATCAGAAATGATAGAAGTTGATAATGTAATAATAATAACACTTTTCAACTGCTAAAGTGTCTCTGTCACACAAGACCAGCGTTCGGAGATAGAAGGAAGTGCTCTACTGCAGGCCTAGCAGATTTCTGGTTTGTATGCCAAACTCATTTTCTTGCACAACATTTTCAAATGCTGTAGAATCTCATCTTTTAAAAGAGGAAGTGTGTTAGCATCGTTTCTGCAGTGGTAGCCTTCCAAATATGAGCAGGTATTAACTTTTGCTGTAGCATCTGCCCGCATCTGTTAAGCAGTCTGAAACAATGAGGCCATTTTATATTGTGGGGAGGTTTGTTCTTGACTCTGAATCCTTATCCACTTAAATAAAAAAATCATAATCTGACATCTTTAGAGCAGGGCTTTTGACAGACTAGTTTCATCCTGCACACTTTATGTCATTTATGAACAATGTAGCTGGCAGATAATTGCACGTTTTCCTTGACTCTAGTTCATCTTAGAGTCAAAGGGGTTTTTTCTGCTACAGGTCTGAGAGTTTTCTCAAACCTTTCTTTAAATTCATGCTAAGTTTAGTGGCAGAGGGGAGCAGACATTGATACTTTTTCTCCTACAGTTACTGAAATGAAGGTGTTTGGTTTTTTTAAAGCAGAAATAGATTCTCTTGGACGTAAACCCATTTTTGAGAGTAGCTGAGAGCTGTATGTATAAGCAGGCAGTAGTGATCACAGGTTACAGTAGGGGAGTAGTTAGCATGGATATAAAATGTGCTGGAGTTCTGAATATTACTATTGGAATAGCAACTGGTTGGAATCAGTTATGTTCTAATGTTCTTCACAGAAAAATGTTGAAAATCTCAGTTTAAAATTTCTCTTTCATTCAGAAACTGCCATTGCTTTTTCTTACTACCCATAGTTTATTTTACTTAGCTTCCTTCTGCACAAGGAAACACTTGTGCAATGCCCAAGCCATTCCCATTCCTCACTGAATGATATGCAAATCTAGTCAATTAAGCAGGGGGGATTTAATTAGCAGTTTAAGTTCATGTGTGAAGTGTCTTGCCTTAATTACTTAACAGTTTTGTTGCAAATTTGCTAAGGTTTTTTTTTCCCACAGAACTATCAAAACTGTGATTTTTTTTTTATTTTTTTTTTTTTTTTTTGTGTAACATTTTCAAGTACTGGGTATTGCCCCATGCGCTTGACCTTTGTACTGCTTCTGTGCATGTGTGTCCCTCTATTTATAAAGCTTTTTTCAAAGCTGTGGGGACAAAGCAAAACTATGTTTATTGTCTCAGGGTAGAACAGTATATTAAAAAAGAAAAAAATAAGGACTTTTGTACTTAAAATTTGGAGTGAAGTGCCATTTATTTGTCGTTCTCTGTAGCTAGATGACACCATTATAGTAATATGTGTGTAACGGCCTAATACGGTTGTCAGGCATTGTATTAAATGGTTGCTTTTATTTCATATTCTGCCTGGACAAGTTGCTTTTCTACCTCTCTGCAGAATGTCAGCGTTTTGCTGTATCAGTGGGGTTGCAGTGATACAAGTAACTTAAGTATTAATACAAACAAGGATACTTTCCTGCTTGCGTAAAACGTGATGGTTTTTTGTTTCACACCTTCTCATTTGAAATATCTGAGCATGTGAGAGTGGCACCATTTAATTCTGTGATACTCAGGCGGCTTTCCCTGCCATTCTGATTTGTGTATCAGGATGGTGGTGTCTTGTGGCCTTGTGTTTGGTTTCTTAAAAACGTTAAGGGTGGGAAAATGTGCTGCGGAACGATGTGGTATCACACATTACTGTGTCACCACTCGTGACTTATATATACATCAAGACTGTACGACAGATTATTGATTGTTGTAGCTTCATGTTTTATTACTTCTCAGTTTTATATTGACAGTTGCTTTGTATTCTTGAACTGATAACCAAAACGAGGGACTATTTTTGAGAAAATATTTTGTTCAAAAGGCCTAGTCTATTTTTTAGGTGGGGAAATCACAAGAAAAATACTTCGAGTTCAAAGGGATCCCTCCATAGTCTGGACCAGGACCATCTGATTTAAAACATCTAGACTCCAGCTAGATGTTGGTTCTTCTGTTCCTCTCTTTCTCTCTTTAATTCCCCCCTTTCCCTGCCCCCAGTATGAGAAACGCTGGGAATGGTAGAATAAAGGCAAAAGCCTAGGAGACAGAGGAAACAAGATTAATTTCTATAAATTCCTCCCTTAATAACCCCAAATTGCATTTGAATATATCCCAGGACAGACAGGAGTATGCGACCCTCTCTTCCTCTGGCTCAGCACAGCAGATGGTCTAGCTACTGAGATTCCTGGCACTTTGCAATTTTTCATATAACTGGGTGCAGTTCTGCTGTTTTGATACTCATTTTCATCAACAAATAATATTTATCCCTATGATAGCAGATATATCAAAGGCAGATAGGAATTGCAAAGCAAAGTTTATTGTCTGTTGTCATTTGGGCACACTGGCTCTGGAGAGGAACCTGGCTCACTTTCATGCACTCAGCTTGTAGGTATTTCTCTCTTCCTCGCTCCCCGCCTCCTTTCCTGAAGCTGCCAAATACCGGGATGCCACTACAAATGCACGCGAACAAACAGGAGTGATAACTCATGAAAGGTCTGCAGGGTGTTTAGCCATGAAGCACCATGCTATAATGCAGCATTTGGGTTGGAAGGTGCTGGTTTGGTACAAAGAGCTTCCCCTGACCTCCCAGCTGCGTTATTTTAAATGTTGCACTTTGCATGAAGGTTCAGAGAAACAGCCACCTCCTCTGTCTTTTAAAGTATCTCTAGGCAGCACTCAGGTGATAAGTGACGGGGTTTAAGAATTTGGATACTCTGCTTACATTGTATGCTGACGTTATATATGCAAATCTGCCCTTGTTAAGCAGAAACAAAGCTTGCTCCTTGGAGCGACTGTAGCATGCAATCAGTGATCCTGTGGTTCGTTAAAGGACTCCATTCTCATTCCGGTCAACCACTGCTCGTTTCTGCAATTTGAAGACGACACAGTAGGAATACTCAGGAAGTCGGGGAAGAAGAGTGTTGCGTGTCAGGGTGCTGAGCAGGGTCTGCCTGAATGAACGCTCAGGAGTCCATCTGGTGCTGTATGGCTTCACCAGTAGTTTCTTAGGATGAAAGATAGCGTGGCTTTTATGGTAGAAGGGTTTTTATTGCGGCCTGGCTCCATTGCTGTCGGACTGAGCTGTCGTGAACTCTTATATGTTGAAAAGCCTTTCTCTGATGGACTGAACGTGTCCATCTGTTTGTGTCTCATAGCACTATGCTGCTTGGGATTCCTTTTACTGCTTGTCGGCTCCCATTTGGGATGGGTGCACATGGGCATGCACATGCATGGGAGAAAGGCTGGGGAGGAACAAGAACATTTGCACTTACAGTTCACGGCACCACGCGTTTACAGGTATTATCCAGTGGTTGTTTTAAAGGTTGTGTTCTTTAGGATCTGACGTAAGTTTTTGATTTTTCCATCAGTACAGTTAGAAATTTGGCTGATCTGTCTTGCACAACACACAAACTGCCTTTAACTTCACTGTGTAGTTGAACAGTGTAGTAGTGACATCCTCAGTGTAAAGCTTTTAGACTTGAAAATGGTGTTTCTACCAACAAGGAGTTTGAGACACATGGATAAGAAAGTACTGCATTACTTCTAGTGACTAGTTCTTGCATCTGTGCATCTTGTAGAGTATAGATTTTAAATAATTTAATGCACAGATTACAGTCTGCAGTAGCACTGTTGTTAGAATCACTTTAGTCAGCAGACATCCAGTCTGGGCAAAAGGCTGGGAAGCTCATGTTTCCTTCAGGTCCTTTGATTAAAGGATCCTGATTGAAGATTTATTGCAGCACCATATGATGGGAAATTCATCCTATTAATAATTCTTTTTATGAAAAGAGAAGAAAAACCTCTAAATCAGAACTCCTCATTTTGTATAACTGCTTTTTGTAAATTGCTTTTGTGAAACAAAGCTATATTAGAAAGAAAGGAAAAAAACCCTAAACCCTATATTTTTGCACTTAGGATTTCAGTCCTTGCTGTATCTGCACCACCCCAACCCCAAATACTGGTGGAAATGTCAAAGAATATTGTAATACAAAGTACTTCTCACTTTCCAGAGTTGCAGTACCTTTTATTTGATCCTGTTGAGGTCTTGCCTGCTAATCGCAATGTAAGGGGATCAAGAAAGGAAAAGTTCAACAAAAAACCACAGAGTCAACTGACCTGTTTGGTTTCCAAATAGAAGTGTAAATGCTGTGATTCAGAATTTTCATCTTACTTTTAAATATCATAACAATTTTGAAAAGTCAATAATAAATAATATCCACCTTTTAACTGGATGTGTTCATTCCTTCATTTTTTCTGTGTTTTTCCAAGCTAGATTGTGAAGGCACTTTCTTCAAATTTATTATTAATCTTATTACAATCCTGCATTGGTGCCGGCATATTTTTAAATAGAATTTCTTTCCAGTTCAGCCAGGGCAACCCTTTTGTTGAACCTTCTTTTGGATAGTATTCCCATGTGCTGCGAAGGCGCTGACACATGACCTCGTTACACATAGAAAATCCTAAATGTCCTGCCCCTTGCCAAACCTATCACAAAACTACCCATCACCCCCTTTTCAGGATCCCAGATGGTAAATAGCAGCAGGAGGTGAAAGGGGAGCTTTGTCTCCATTCTGAGTCCTGTTTTAAGTATTCTGTGTCTGTCTGTATCCCTCTGCTTTTCCCACTCTGCCCATAAATTAGCAAGCCAGCTTTTCTGACAAGGGAAGACAAAATGTCCATAAGCTGCAGTAGCATCACCTACTCACGATAATGTTTTTGAAGAGTCTTCGGTTTCATTTTATCCGATTGTGATCCCTCTTCGTTTGGGTAGAACTACTCTGTCTGGCCTCCTTACTACCATATTTGGGGAAATGTAGCTTTTACCGAGTATCAGGCCATGATTTATCATTTCTGTGGCACCTTCAAAAAAGAAACTATCATCACATTGAAGTTTACCTGCACCCTGGGTGGCTGAGCTCTGATTATTGGGGCGGGGAGGGGGGGGACGGCCACAAAACAAAGCCAAACCCCAAAACCAAAACAAACACAATCCCAACCCCCAAACCAAAAATACCCGCTACAAAGAGACGCTTGTCTTATTCTACTGTCATTGTAAAGGCAAAGTTGCAGGAGGAGCAGCAGTTCCTGATAGATGGGGTGCTCTGGGAGCAGCTGGCTTTATGAGTGTGTGAAGGGATTGATCAGAGAGGCAGTGAAAGGAGCAGGGATACGGTCAGTGGATAGAGCGACACAGACGGAGTTGCCATGTAAATCTGTGACCGTTTTTAGAAGCTGTGCTTGGCTCCTAGGATTCACCAAGCAGGATATTGTCTGTGCACACTCTTCCCATGGAGTTCCCCTAAAGCGGCAACAGTTTCCTCTCACTTTGTGCAGGAAAGATGGTGGGGGCTTTTGTGGTATGAACTGTGCTGGCGTTGCTTCTGGAGTAGTCTTGACAGTATCTGTATTGAGACAATAGCTAGGTATTCATGGTTGGTTTTGGGTGGTAGGTGTGAAGGGTATGTAAAATTTATACATTGATCATCTCTCAAAACGAGGTATGAAATCCAAGTGTACGTAGAAGAATAGGAAACTTGATCACTTTTTTGCCATGCTATGTACAGTTTTCATATTGTGGGGATCAAGTGGCTTCTACTAAGAAACACTGATTTATGCTAGCTGCGTATATGTCCTTGTTTGTTGGGGACAGGTTGTTTGGTTCTCCTTAAGGTACTTCATTCTCCGTAGCCCCCAGTATTTCCAAACCCACCCTGCATTCATCCTGAACCTGAAATCTGGCAGCTTTGTGAGTGTGAGATTAGTCTTTCCTCTGACTTGGGCTGCAGCTGAAGTGATGACTCTCCAGCTTCAGTTGATTGGAAATCAGAGGCTGGTGAACTGAAATACTGAAGACTTAATGAATTCCCTGGATTCCCTGGTGGTTTTTTGGTACATCTTTATTTTAAACTGTTGAATATTAATGAGGAAAGGGGAGTGGGAGTGCAAGGCCTGTTTACTGTCTAGTACTTGAAAGGGGTATTCTTTTTTGTTTGTTTGTTTTTATGTTGCAAATATTGTTGTAGAAATCCTGTGTGGTTGCCAAGTTCCTACCTAGCCTTTGGATGCCAAGTGATTGTCAGTCGGGAAGCTGCTGGGAAGGATTTAAAGCAATATTGCCTCTTTTGCAAATGTGGCTCTCAAATCTAGAATGCATGCACCTTTGACCATTTTTTAATGAGCCTTCATTTTTAAGTGATGAGAAGGATTATGAGGAAGAAAGAGAAAAGCTCATGTGTCTTTTGCTCTGTTCTCTGGGTAAGAATACTCTGCTTTCCACATAGTAAGTTAATTAGCAAAGGTTTTTTCCTCCTCTGAGGTCTCCTGTGTTTCTCCTGACCTGTAATTCTATGTATAGTCATCAAGTAAAATAGATCTGATGGGCTCAGTTCTGACACGTTGTGTTTTGACAGCACATTTTGTTCATACTGAGTCAATACTTTTGAAGCCGTAGTTGCTTGGTCACTTTAATTTGACATACACCTAGTTGCTGCCAAAACTCCTTTTGGCTTCTGCCCTAACACCAGCCTACTGTTCCTGTCACCTTCTTTGACTGTCACTACTGCTTTTATGGCTGCACAATGTGCAACAACTCAGCAGGAAATCAATCTGCCTGAAAATTAGTCATTATATAAGGGAGAGCCACAAAAATTAACTGAACAAATGTGCTGTTGAGTGTACGGAAGAAGCAGGTCGGGCTTGGTTAGTTTGTTCACCAGCATTATGTATTATCACTTGAGATTGCCAAAGGTATGAAAGTTTCAGTTAAAAGTATGGTTTACGTGTTGGCGCTTTATCCTAAAAACGAACAATATAAGGAACAGACTAGCAACGGTGGGAGTGTGAATTAGATAGAATCAAATAGTACTTCTTCAGCCCTAGCTTCTGATATTTGATAAACTTCATGTAGTAGATATGGCTGTTTAAGATTAGGTCAGTATCTTTTCTTTAACACCTTATTAGGCTGTTGCTCTAAACCGTGAGCTTCTGGGAATGCATTTTTCATTTTTTCAGAAAGGCTTTTGATGGATGAAGCCGTAAAATGAATAGAAATAGTGTCTCCCTCTTCCTTTTTCCTCCTACTCAACGCTCACACACAGTCAGCCCTGGGGTCTTTTCTTTCTGTGTGGTTGGCAGAACAGAGAAAAAGAGAGAGAGGAGGAGACTGTCTGGGCCCCTAGTGCTGTCACGAGAAGAATAGCGGTGCTGTTACCGCTAAATCTAAAGGGACAAGCTTGTATATGTATGCTGCAGCAGCCAGCGGGCTGAATTAGTGGCATTTAGGCACTGCTAAGAGGCTAATTGAGTCACTGGTACTTGCTGATTAAACCAGCAAATCCAATAATGTATGGATGTGCTTGTTTGTGTTTGGTTCTGTGCTCTCTGAAAAATAAGCATACTAGGTTTCCTTTAACCCTTTCCATTTTGGTCAAGTTACTCAATAGCTTAAGGAATATCAAAGCATCTAAATAAAATTTTTGGGGACATCAGTCTTACTTCATTCCATTCTTTTCCTCATGCTCTGTGCAGTGGGATTGGATGAGAAGGCATTAAAACAGTTCCATTACCGATTGCTGAACGCTACCAGTTTTAAAAGTGCTGTCTTAAGTGAGCCTTTGCTTTAATATGGGATAATCTGAATTGTGAGGCCACAGAAGGTAAAGAACTGAAGCCGTCCGTGATGGATGATGCATCCATGCCACACAGGTATGACAAATGAAGCCTGTGTTGGATTTTTGGTTGGCGTCCATCTCGAACCACTCCACCTTCCTCAGAATTGTGTTAGTAATGCACAGGTGGTGGTTGCACCACTGCTTCTGAATATCTAATCTAGTAAATGCATAAACAACTCAACTGTCATATATAATGATGATGATTATAATGTAGGTAAAGAAAATTCTAGTTTTAAGTGGGTTGTAAAGGCAATATATAGAGAATCTGTAAAGCTGACCTAAACTTTAATACACCCTTGTAATATATTTTCTAATCCATTGTCACTACTGAAATCTGCCCACAGGCCGGCCCTGCTTTGCTTTTGCTCACAGTGGTTGTTACAATGATTGTGGCTTGATTGACTTCAGTAGAATTATTCCTAATTTACAGCACTCTAACTGGAAAGCAGAATTAGATTCTTGTGTTTTTCTTTGAAGTATGCAGTGCTCTCAGGGAGGCTGTTGTGCTGAGGGCATATTGCTTTCAGTGATTCTTTTTAATTTTGTTTTTAACATTTAAGAAGAATAAGACGCCTCTCAATCTGAACCAGAAGGACGTGTATGAAAAAATAGTAAGACTCATAGAGGCGAATGGTGGGTTCAGAACCTTGTGAGTCATTGCAGAGAGATTGACAGTTTGGGAACAAGAACGCGGAGGAGTGAGGATGGGATGCTCAGGGGCTGATGAGATAAGGGAGTCTATAGAATGTCAGCAGAGGGGTCAGAAGCAGCGTGCATCTCATTCCAGAGTTAAACTCAGGCATTGGGAAATGGCATTCCTTGATGGCAAACACAATCTGACAGTTCTCAGCTAGCTACAGTATTCACCTCCTCCTCCTTCCCCCCTCCCCCCCCAACTGCATATCGGTGGATGCTTTGGAGATCATGTCTGTTCTTGCCTTCAAAGCAGCAACAAGAAAATATTTAAAGCCACAAGCACACCTTGGAGGCTTTGCAGGGTAAGTCAGGTTAGCAAGAAGTTGACGTACTTTAAAAATTGCGTCTCTGTTTAGGCAGCTTAGTTCTTGGGGCGGTCAATCTGTTTTATCTCCTATTCAGAGATTACCAGCCTTTACTCTACATGTAGCACTTCACATCTGTCTGTCTTCCTCTTCTTTCTTTCTTCCTATGTATGTGAAAGAATTTCCTTCTGTTCATGGGCAGGCCTGGACTGGATCAGCTCCTGGAATTAACTACACAGGAGTTCATTCATTCCTCCTCTGAAATTACTTGGTGTTTGCTAGATATAACTGGTTCAGGGGTGGTGGGGAAGGAACTGTCCTCCCCTTGTTATTACTAGAGGTGCAGGGAGGTAATACTGCTTTAGTGGGTAGGGCAGAAGATTGAGTCAAAAGAACTTTTTTATAGTCCCAGCTCTTGACACCATTTAACTGGGTGACCTTGGGCAAGTTACTTCACTTCTCTGTGAAACAGGACTAACAATGTTTACCTCCCTGCCCAACAGGGCTGTTAAGAGGACTTTTGTGAAGCATTTTACATATATACAGGATTGTATTATTGCTGAGAATTGTTGTTTCTTTATGAATATGTATGAAAGGTGCTAAGACGTTTCCTCACCTTGGCCTTCACACGCAACTCATCACAGGCTTGTGGTTGCTCTGAATTTAGGTAGTAGAGGAGACAAGGAGTGTTGTCCTCAGAAGCTGTTGACATCCTCAGAAGAGAAGGTGGCAAACCCAATTTCTCCTTCTCTAATTAGCACTGTGTCAAAAGAAAAATGTATTTATTCTGAGTATTCAGCCCTTTTGGGGATGGGGCCTAGGAAGGCTCCTGTCAAACCAAGTATGTGTTGTTTTTTCTGTAGACCGTTTTGTGAGATCCTACAATACAGTTCTTATTGCTGAGGGAGAAGGAGAGAAATAATGATGAAACATTGTGTTATAATTTTATTTTTGAATCCTGACAACTGAGCTTTGACAGAGGAATCAACAGCACGGAGACCCAAGAGAAGGTTGCACAAGCACTGTCTCCAGGGCGTCACTCTTGTGGTGTCAAGAAAAACTTCCTCTTTTAATCAATACTGCAGTGCAGCTGTGCTGCTTTGAAAGAGTGGTCATAGCTGGGAGGGTTTCCAATTTGTAAGGGAAAGGAGAGCGTGATCCTCATCTCATTTGATCTTTTACACAGAGCAGAAAAAGGGCAGGAACATTGTAAAGGAGACCACAGCAGACCTGTTGTTGTTGAGGGAGAATTTTCTTTGGCAGAAACTGAAAAATAGGGCCATAAGCTTGTCTTATATGCTCTTCTTGCAAACTACAATGTGCTGAGGATGGAAATGTGGCTCAGAGTGACTTGATATGGCCATCACCTTAGTTTGAACTACTGCACTGATCTGTAGTGGTGCTGGTGCCCATACAGCCAAACACTAGTTATTTTATGATCTATATGTGTTCCCAGATGCCATGTGAAGAATTAGTGAAATTTTTTTAAGGCATTATGGATATTACTCTTGAGGTGTGCCAGTGTTTCATTCTGTTTCCGTTGTCCTGTCTGTTTAAAAACAAACAAAAAAAAGCGCCTTTTTATGTTGAGTTGTCATCAGACTCCACCTTTGGGTTGAAAGACAGACGTACGTGAGTACCAAGTGCTTTACAATAAATGTTCCAGCCCTGTAGTTTGTAGGTTTTCTCAAGTGATATGAGTCAATTGTATAATGACAGCTATCAGATAACATCTTCTGTCCCTGCTTAGAGCCAGCAAGCTTAGATTTTAGTCTACTGTGTTGGCAAGGCAAGTTTAGGTGAGATAGAAACCTGTCAAAAGCTCTGATCTGTATAAACAACTGTGCTTCCTCCTATTCTGATGTCTTTTCATTTGTGCTTTTTGGCCAGGGTGTTAACACTCATTTCTAAAATCTCATCTTATTCACTGCACATATTGTGGGTTTAATGAATTATAAAATAAACTTGTGACTATGACATGAAGAAGAAACATAAACTGCTGTAGAATGGATTAAGCATCTGGGTATTTTTTATCAGTTTGTTAGAAGTTTCTAGAGTGCTGTAGCCCTATATCTTCCACAGTCCTATCAAGTTGAATGGTTCAAGAGATGCAGTGGATTTTCACACATTTTAGGGGAGTTCTGTGATAAAATGATTGGGCTTAATTACGCTAGTAAAACATTTCATGTACGCTCTTCCCCCCCCCCCCCCCACCTCATTCTCTGCTTTGTATTCTAAGGATAGGTTTGAAAAGTCTTTATGTATCTAATTAATTTCAAAATTGCATCATCAGTGGCCTTCAGGTTGAGGATTTGTGTAAATCAGAACTTTCCACAATAGTAAAAAAGTTTCACGTAAAGCAAAGACTTTGTTTCCTTGTTTTAAACACAAGCGCACTGATTAGCACTTCCTCTCTGTATTTGTGGCTGCCTTTTCACATTGTCATATTTGTACTTGCAGCGAGATCTGTGTGTCACTTAGCACCTGATTCTCCTATGCAAAGGTCTTGTCAGACAGCTTTCATCAAAAGTGTCGTTTTCAGAAGTACAAAAGATACTTTCCAATACACTTATATGCATTTCATGGCACTTTTGCATTACCTTTCTACTCAAGTGAGGAAGGGAGTTTAGTGTAAATGAGAAATATTTTGTATATTTCTTACTAGGAGTTATATTGCCTTGAAAGCACCACTCCTAACAGTGCAAATGGTTACTGGAAAAGTCTCATTCTGGTTTGCGGTTGGAATTCTTACCTTTGAAAGCAAAAGGGGAATTTGGGCAATTACGCTATATTAAATGTGCTTTCTTAATTCGTAAAGCACTTGAAGATACACTGGCATGAATGGCCCTATAAAAGGGTAAATCTGTGGCAATAAAAAAGGAATTTTGTAAATTCATCTTCTGTGAGAGGGCTGCTTCTAATGGAGTTGAATGGTTTAGTTGAAACGGTTCTTGTCTGAGAAAATTAGAAGGGCTTCATTCCTGTCATAACAGAATTAGGTCACTGTCTCTTTTAACTGGGTCATAGGAGTTTCCAGCATGGGAGGCCTCTCGCCATGTTTGATGAGGGTAAAGTATTAAAACAGCCCAGTCCTGTTAACTCTTGCTGCAAGGCATTGTGCTGTCTGCCTGAAGTAGTCATGAGGGAACTACCTGCCCTCATAAATGCAAGGTGCTGCCTGTTACGGATGTTTTCTGGTAACTTACGTGGGAGCCTGGTCCAGTTGACCTTTACTGGTACACATCTGACCTGGGCTGGAGATGCGGAGGTCAAGCCTTTCCAGGTGAGCCCTGTGGTTTGGCTGCTGTTGTGGCCAGAGGCTATCCTATATTTCAGTGGAGGAGAGAAGAATGCAAATATGTGGAACTGGGACTTGAGCGCTGTGGACTCTTTCAGTTCACTTACCAATTTCAGTGAATCCTGCTTTAAAATACTGGGTTAGTGTAGCACTGCGTGAGGGTGGCTCCTGCTCTCAAACCACAGTCTGGGAAGGCTGTACGAGTTACGGAGTAAACCCCTTCTCATTAGGCCGAGAGAGAGAGTGTCTCCCCTGTTTGTCTGCTTCATGTGAAAAGCGGCAGTGTCTAAAAACCAAAACAAAAAACCCCGTAGCACAACAACTGGCCTCTTTCCATGAACTAACTCTATTTCCAGCCTGTCCGCCACGGTACCAGGGGCACAGTCTGTTATTGAGAGGCTGCTCTTGTATGTACATAAAGCCTTGTGATTTGTGTTTAGAGCCGAGAGTCTCCGAGAGTTCAGCTCCGCTGGAACAAAATGTTCAAGACAATACTGTGGGATCCAGCTGGAGGTTTAGCATTAATGCAGTGTCAGCCAGATGGAAATGAGGTGGAGAGAGCTGGGGGATGGGGAATCTCTTCTCTTGAGAGGGAAAAGGAAACAATAGTAACTCTGAAATACATATTCACATGTATCTATAGTGTTAAATGCTAGCTATGATAGGCATGTTCTCATTCAGCGTGTTGCCAGTAAGATGTCAGTTGTGCTTTGTGCGTGGTTGATACAGTAAATAGGGCAGAGACTGCTCTCAGTGAAAAGCCTGTGGAGCTCCACTGATTTCGGATGTACACTGACATAACTAGAGCGTAATTTGCTCGTTGCCTATGATTGTCAAAAGACCCCAGTGAGTTTGTGTGTACATGTGGACGTGCCTGGTATTGGTCTGCTTCTCAGAAAGTACCAAATGCGTACATTCTAAAATTACCAATATTAAAAGATACAATTAACTTTTTCAAAACTTAGAATTATTTCTAGGGGCAGCATGCAGCTGGTAAGCAGTGATAGCCCAAATTTGTCCTTTCTGACACCTTTGATTTCTGCTGATGTGAATGGACGTACTTAAAGCTGAGCGCAGAGCAAGGTCCATCAAGTTTTTCAGCCTCTTGTACAGGATCGCTTTGTTCTTTGAAATGGCTGTGATGGGGTAAGGCATCATCTGTTTGAATAAAATGATAGTGAAATGAAGCTTCCAACTCCTATTTGTTGCATGCTGATGCAGTTGAAGTTTTAGGTGTCTTTTTGCACTTGATGCCAAAACTTGATACGACTAGAGTAACTTCATGTTAGTAGCTCCTTTGAAGAAAAATCTATTCTGTTTCATATCTTGCTTGCCGTACAAGACTGGAAATCGTAAACTCCACTGAGCCTCTGGAAAATCTGTAGCCATGTGACCAGGGAGAAGCAGGGAGTGTTAAGTTCATGTTTTCTGTAGTTGAGTCATGGTGGTTCTGTCCAGGAGTGTTGAAAGAAAAGAAAGAAAGAAAGAAAAAAGCACCAATTGGAGAAGACAAAGTAACTGTCTTCTGTTCCGTGTTTCTCAGACATACAGCCTTCTGCCTATAAAGCAAAATATTTAGCAACCTATTCTCCTTCATATCTTGCTTTAAATGAGCCAAAATCCATGGTGTTCATGTAAGGATATTTGAAGGAGCTTGGTAGGTGGCTCTTCTATGGAGCCACAGAGGCTGTTCGTATTGTTTGTCTCTCTCTCTCTCTATTGGTTTTCCATTTGAACTGAGCAAAAGCAGAACTACCTGAATGCAGATTTAAAGAGACAGTTCTGCTTTCGCAGAAAAAGGATTTAGCAAGAAAGAATTTCTCCTCCCACTCTTTTATTGGTGTATTTTGCTCTTTCCTCTTTAAGAGGAGAGGTCAGCAGGTTCTAGTGAAATCTACTTGAAAACATTGAGAAATACCTCATGGTGCATTCCTGTAAGCAGTCTTGGTTCAGCCATAACTTCTAGAACATCTCTGGAAGCTCTGTGGTGTTCTAAACCCCAGGGGCCCCTCTGAGTAACATCAAGTATTAATTTAACATCACAGAACCTGGGTGCCTGCAGTTGGATGGGCAGTGGCACAGCGTTGCTTTCAGTCCTCTGAGGACCATCTTTGGTGAGAGAACACTTCCTTCATTTAATAAAGGAAACACTTTTAATGTAAGAAGACAACTGAGGAGAGGAAGCACAGTGGTATTCCACTTAGTGACCTTGTCTAGGAACAATCAGTAAGCAAGAGGAGGTGTATTCTCTCCTCTGGAATATTCATGGGTCATTCTCCAAAGGACTGAAGACGTGCAGTATCAGAGTGATGTGTTGGATGCTGAACTGTTAATTAAATTACCCACAGCACAGGTCCCTGGCTAAAGCCTTTAAAAGTGTTCAGCACTCTTTCATCTGTGCCCTAGTATCTTCTGGGAGCAGCTTGCAATTAAAGTCAGATACTGATGAAAACTGTTGAGACTCTCAAACAGGGTGATACTAGTAGTAGTAAAAAGCCAGCAAACTCAGTGATTTACTGGTAGCAGGTCAGTGCTGGGAAAGCCCGTGGCCCTTCTTTAAAAGTCCCTTTTAAAGTTCTCCCAAACATGCAGTTCCCAGGCTCCCATTCACTACTCATTTAGAGAATGAATGTCTCTCTTTTCTCCTCTTATGTATGTTCCTGTGGTCTGTGTGATCATAAGTTGCATTGCTGTGCTCCATTTTCCACTGCCTGTGGCTTCTAGGCTTTTGTGCGGCTTCTTTAGAATTTCACAAGTACATCACAAGATGCTATTTTGGGTCGCTGCGGGATAAAGAGCGTTTAAGATCTTCAGAATGCCCTTTGCCACTTTCCATTAAGACTGTGGAGATACTCAGAAAACAAAATGAATAAACCGAAACTCTTGGTAAATCTTAGTCCAGCCTGTTCGCTTTTACTTGCATAGATGAGTTCAAAAGGTGTTACTTCCCCCCCCAAGTTGATTTTGATCCTGGCAAACAGTTTTTCCAGATAGTGCTTTTACTCCCTGAGTCAGGAGCATATACTTCATCAGCCACAGAACTTAAGCGTGTATCTCAGTCCCTCAGAAAACATTTCTTAAATACTGTAGTTAGGCAAAAGAGCTGGGCCAAGCAGGATTAAACATGCTGTAGGGTTGTCTGTTTTGTTTTGTTTTTTTTTTTTTTTTTCCCTGTCTGGGGGCTTCCTGACGCCTGTGAATGAGGGATGCTTCTGATGTGTCTGAACATTCAGTGGCCTATATTTTGTTGTGGTGTAACTTCTCAAGTCTAATATAGAGAAGAGGCAGTTTTCTGTGAAATGTGTCCCTTCTTACATTTGTGGTGCCACTTCTTTGGAGTAGGGTAGCCAGTGGATAATTAGTTTTGCTTTTAAAGGGCAGGCCCACTACCTCAGAGTGTTGGGAGAAGAACCTGCCTGTAATCAGCTAAAAGGAACCTGTTGGCAAGAGAGCTCTCTCCTTCTGTCGTGCCGCATTCCTGTCGTTCCCACTCCTGCACGAAGCTTCTGTAAGTGTCTCTGAAGCAGAAGAGGGGTCACTTCAGGTGGCTGTTTTGATCTGGCAGTGTCTCCTCTCCTCTCTAATGCTGTCTGGAAGGATTTGTTAGACTCTCTTTTCAAAAGGAGAGGCCAGGCATGCATGCACTTTCGCACATGCACGCGGTGCTGCCGCACTGGGATTTAAGGGCAAATGGAAGCCAGGGCTGTGACAGGAGGCGTGATTAGGAATACAGTCCTTTCACAGTGCTTTGCTTTTGCGTTTAAAGAAACTTCTGTGTGCTCAGCATTCAGATTCGCTGCCCCAGTGACATCACACGCTGTCAGGACTGCAGTTACAGCAGTACCACCAGCAGTGCTTTGCCTTTCCTGCTTAGTTTGCTGGAGACTATTAGAATCATTTACATATGTTAAACAGCCATTGTGTGACCCTGTGACAAAGAGTTTTATTTTATCTGCTCCTTCGAGGAGTAAACCGAGATAGAGAACGACCTGATGGCTGGTCTGTGGCCACACAAGACGTTATCTGGTGGACCTGCAATTAGAACCCTAGAGTCCAGGCTTTGCTGTGTTCTGATGACTTGATAAGCTCTTCCTCTTGGCAGGCAGCCTAGGACCAGCGAGTCTTCACCTCCAGTTTGGTGTTCTGACCTCCCTATTGTATCTCCAGACCTGAGAATAAAAGCTGGGTGTCATGACTACCGGTCTCTTGTTTTAAGCAGCGAGCTGCAGTATGAGTGCCCAGAGGAAAGAGTGTAGTCAATGAGGAGGTTGACCTGCCAGCTTCCACTGAACTACTGCAGCCTGAGATTAACTGAGGGGAGATGCGGTAGCTGCCCTGTGACTTGGTTCCCTCCCTAGACACTGCTAGAACTTTTTGGATTGCTTTGATCAGTACTTCTCTAGATAAGTGCAGCTATTCTGCCCATCCCCCTTTCAATTTTTGGGTTTTCTGCTTTGGGATGCTTCCTTGGGGCCTGATTTTCACAAGAGGTATGCCCTGCGCTGTGAAAATAGAGGTCTACTAAGATATCCCAAGGAGAATATCCAAACGTAAAGGTTCCCAAAATCACTCACCATTTTAGGAAAACTGGATTCTTTCTGAAGTTATTTTACGTTCATTCCACTTTGGTTTTCCTAGCAGGAAATTGCTATGTGCTCTTTGCATGCCTGGAAGATTATCAAATAGGCATGTTGATGGTATTGCGTGGTCTTACCACCTGTATTGAATGTTCCAGATGAGCCTTGATGAGTGTGATAGCTTGAGAAAGACTGCTTGGGGGGAATATCATTAAGGGGATGGGTTAGGACAGTGGGCTATCCAGCAGTGGTTAGGAGGATGATGATGAGACACTTAAAAAGGAGGTGAGAAAGAAACTAATACCAGGCTTATGTCAAAAAGCTTTTCTTTTAAAATCATTTCCAAGGTTTTGATGGGATTCTGTGTTGCAGTGTTACTTGCAAGTCGTCCTCATGTGTCTGTACTGGCAATCTATCTTAATTTCTGTATGCTAACTTTGTACGGATTCAAGAATTTTGGTGGAAAATGAAATACACAAACACTTCAGAGATTCACTAGGATAAGGGAACTGGAGGTGACCCATACTGTTTACACTGGTTTAGATAAATATATGCTTTATTGAAATTTACAAGGCTGGAGAAGAAAAAAGCAGGTATTTCCAAGAGGTGTTTTTTGTAGTGCACAACTAGATGCAATTTATCTGATCTCCCCTTTGTCTTTGTTTCTTCCCTTCCTCCTCTCAGTCATTTCCCAGGGATAAAAATAGATGTTATGCCATTTCATTTTGGAGATTCCAATTAACAAGGATATAAAGGAAGCTTTGTGTCTGAGACCTCATCTATTGGGGTGTAGGTTTTTCTCTGCGGTGAGGACAGGCTGAGAGAGTTGGGGGGGTTCAGCCTGGAGAAGAGAAGGCTCCGGGGAGACCTTGGAGCCCCTTCCAGTCCCGAAATGGTCTCCAGGAAAGCTGGGGAGGGACTCTGGATCAGGGAGGGGAGCCATGGGACGGAGGGGAGCAGTTTTACACTGAAAGAGGGGAGATTGAGATGAGATATTGGGAAGAAATTCTTGGCTGTGAGGGTGATGAGCCCCTGGCCCAGGTTGCCCAGAGCAGCTGTGGCTGCCCCATCCCTGGAGGGGTTCAAGGCCAGGTTGGACGGGGCTTGGAGTAACCTGGTCTGGTGGGAGGTGTCCCTGCCCAGGGCAGGGAGTTGGAACTGGATGATCTTAAAGGTCCCTTCCAACCCGAACCATTCTGTGATTCCATGATGAATGGGCCACAAACTTTAAGTTACTGCTCTTCTTTAAAAGGCTGTTGGCACTGGTCAAAAGTTAGGATGAAATACCATGCATATATAACTTCAGGTTATACATGAACAGTACAAGAATCTGCTCTGCAAGCTCTTTTATGGTTCCTTGCCATATAAATTGACACATGAAAGTCCATCTGATGTCAGTTGGAGTTCTAAGTCAAATTTTGTTGTTTTTTTTATAGCTGATACTGTCAATATAACTCCAGGAACACCTAGGCCACAGTTAGGAAAGTTTAATCTTCAGACCTGTATTGTTCTGTGTGTTCCTTTAGTGTGCCTTTGCATTGACTGACTTGCAGCTATAACGGCTAAACTAGCAATGAGATAGCAAAATTCTCAAGAAATCCAGAATTTCATGAACAAAAAGTTCTGAAAGTTTAATGTGTATCTGGTTAGTTTGAGGTAAGGTACAGCTGGGGTTTTGTGTGAAGCGATCCTTTCTCTCCCTCTGTGGCACATTTCATGTCTTGCCTCAGTTTTCCCAATAAGTGCCCGACCTGTTTGCTGCCCTTGGTGGTGATTTGCTTGTTTGTTTTTCTTCTACCCGTTTGCTTTTCTTCTGCCCGTTCTTCTACCCACATACGGACTTTGGTAATGTTGTACTGTCTTTCCAGGTGAGATAGCAAATATAATGGTCAGAATTTTCCTTTCCCCAACGCTTCAGCAGATAGCTGGAACAAGGGCTTACTCGTCCACTAGAGTGGAGCTTTTAGTCAGTAGCAGAAGAAAGACATACCTTAAAGAAAATCCATATGCTGCCTTTCGCCTGGTGAGATCTTGGATAGACTTATTGTTGCTCTTTGTACACACACGAAAAATAAGCAGGATCCTGTTTGGTAACATGGTGCCTCTTTGAAGAACTAGAAAACCCAGAAACCAGCCTCAGTGTAGGAGAAGAAAGATAAAAATTTGGATGCCTATCAAAATGCCCAGAGCTGCATTCAAAGTAGGGTTTCTTACGCATGTAAATTACGGGGTGGGGGGGGTGGAGATTAAACAGCACGAGATTGACACATCAAAATACTCTTCCCATATACAGTGTTTCTTTGTGTCCCTTTGTAAAATGGAAATTGTGTTTAGCTCTGGTTTTCCCCTCCAAACGGTATTCCATATTTGTGTGGGAGAAGTATCTGTATGGCACTGCATGTTATGAGAGCTTTCTGCAGAAAGCTGCTTTGCAAACTAGTACTTATTTTAATGAAAGATGCTTACAGTATATTACTTTATAGAGAAGATGCTGAAGGAGATACTTAACTATTTACCTGAACTTCTTAATTATAGTAAGAATTGACTGTAAATAAACTGAAACTTTACATATCTTGCTTTAGAGTAAGCCTTGAATTCATGTTCCTTTCCTCTAGTTCAGCAGTAGATAGTTTGACTGGCCAGTGCTCGTTCTAGGCTGGGCTGGTTCCTGGATGATCTGCCACTTTGTAAAGGGAAAATTAGGGTGTACGTGTAAATTCCGAATTCAGGCGCCACTATAAAAGGTATTCTCATTCCACATAGCCCTTTCTCCAAATGTTTCCAAGCACAGTTTTAATTGATTAAAAAAAACCCCCTTTTTTCCCGCCCTGGTGTTAACTTATTTATAGGCGAAGTGCATGTAAATTCAGTAAATACCTTCCTGCATTTTTATAAGTATTTTAGAAGTATCAGACTCTGTCAGTATTGGAAGGATTCACGTGGTCTTTGTTTAGTGTTGGGATGTAAGTTACATGCATGCAGTAATGAGAGGGATGCATCAGCCCTTCTGCTGACCAGATGTTAGATGAAAAGAACAACAAAATACAAAATCCTGAACAAAAATGGCAGAAAAAAAGGTGTGCTAAGAATTTACTTTTCAACTCTATGTAGGTTTTACAACAAATAGCAAGGGAACTCAGTATGGCAAAATAATGTATTGTTTGTCATAGGAGTGAATAAGGAGAACTCCATAATGGGAACTGAATTACAAACCTTCCATTTTCCTGGGAGCAGGGAGAGGGGAAGAGCTGACAAAGGTCAAGCTGAATTTCCCAAAGAACTCAAGGCTCGTTTTTAAGGCAAAGAAATTTTCCCTTCAGAACAACGTATGTTGTTCTGAAGGGAATGGAGATTAGCAAAGTGTATTCATCCCTGAGTGGAACAACTGTGAAACCGTGTTCATATTCTTTCGTTCTGGTCATTACTGAATATTGGACTCCATTGACCATTAAACTGATTTCTTTTTGGGACTCCTTCATGAGTTATTTACAGTTTTAATTTTGTTGTATCATGCCTACAGAAATTTGTTTGAAGTTGTCTAATCTAGCATGCTATGCACCTGTATGCGTTGGGTTTGGTTTTGTTCTGCGAAGGACTCTCTTGTGTTATCTTGAGGATGCCTGCTAACATTTGGGCTTGTTATTTAGCAAAAGTAAGATCAGGATCACAGGGCAAAGAGAAGTGATGAGTATTGCAAAGTCTTCTGGGACTGTGTCTTGTGTAGAAAATTATATCAGACCAGGATGAATCTATACAAGAAAAATAAAACTTAAATGATGATTGAACCTGAACAAATCTGCATGTAAATAAGAAATTCTACCTAAACCAACCCACGATACTCACTTTGCATGTGTGACTGTGGCTTCCTGATGGCCGTGGTGAATCTGTGCTGCAGTGTGACAATCATGTACTGTACCATGCTGAATAAAGAGAACACCTAAGGGAGAAGCGGCAATAAAATCCAGCTGAAGTATGTGAGAGCAGAATCAATCCCCTAATTGAATCTAGGTCGTAAAAATTAGGATACCTTCGGAGCTCCTGTCTGTGCATTTCCTAGTAAAGTTCATGAGAAGTTAAAGATGTGCGTAATTGAGAGAAGCACGGAGTTGAGGCTTTCTCTGGTTTTGAAAGGCTGGATTCTTTTCTTTTTCATTTTCTTTCTTTCTCCCTCTTCTCTACTCATTAAAAAGGTGCTATTTGTGGTCATTAGGAGGCACCCGGAGCAATTAGGTCCAACTGACCGTCGTGATAGCTATTCAAGACAGAAGCTAAAGCAGGATTGTGTTGTAAACAACAACAGAAAGGGGGTCACACTAAACTTTATGGCTTGTTGGTATGTCGGGGGGGGGGAGATTAGAGGATGATGCAGTCAGCATCCCTGTAAATCTTATTTATCACTGATGTGGGGGAGGATACCATATCTGAGGGGAATCCTAGGACAGTGAGGTTGTGAACTTTGGGGGTTTTATCAGTTAAAATGGCAGAGGAGGGAGTGAAATAAGAGAATAAGGCCAGTGACTCAGCTCTGAGTATGAACTGATTGTGGACTGGAGTTATACGGAAAAAAACACCTTATTAACTGTGGTGTGTAAGAATGACCATTCTGCTTATCCTTCTAAACCAGTATCCTGTCTCAGAAAGTGGACAACAGTAACGCTGAAGGAAAGAGAAGAGGCTGGGCTAAGCACACAGAGATACTTTCCCCAATATACACTCCAGTCACGTGTGACTTAAGGGTTTCCTGAGCTGGAAGTTACGTCTTTGTGTTTAATAGCCTTAAGGGACTTCAGTTCCTTGAGTTTGTCGGTACTCCATTTTATCAAGGTGGTTGTCTCCAGTGAAAAGCTCGTTATGATTTCCTACTAGAAAAGTCAAGTTATATGCAAACACTCACTGGCATGTGCATTGCCATACCTCATCAGCAGCTGAGCTCTGATAAGCAGTGGGTGTACGTAGTCCTAGTCTGATAGAAGTGGATCTTGAACAAAACCCATTTCCTGTATCACCCTCATGGCATTTGCAGTGGGGTAGTTGTGTACCCACCCACTTAAATGCAGATAAACTGGTGATAGTCGTTCCTTCAGTTTCATAATCCTGTCTGTCCCTGTAGGAAGAACCTTTGGTGTCCATGCGTTTTTAGCAATAAAGATCTAGGCAGCTGCTGATCAGCTGTGCTGATTTACAGCAGTCCTTGAAGTAGAAGCAGCGTATGACACCGTTTAAGCAAGGAAATGTCCAGAGGAACACGGTGAGGATGCATCAATAACCAGATTTGTTAAAGTGGAGTCATGGATGTATCAGCTGCTTCCCTAGTGGCAATTCCTACTTCTTTGGAAAATGAGCCCATGAGATTTTTGGGGTTTTAGTAGGAGGTTTTCCAGTTTCTTTGGTGTCTGCTTGGGAGAAATAAAATGCTCCTGAAGCCAGTGTCTCCAGCCCTTGTTTACATGGCAGTATCAAAGTTTAAATCCGCTTCTCAGGGCAAGGAGAAGCTCATTTTTTGTTTGCCTCTTAAACGTGTTATATACTTTCGGTATAAGGTAAATAGGTAACCTGTGGCTGATTCGAAATCTGGGCGTGAATTCCTTGCACAGAATTGGAAACACATTGGTACGAACAGATCAGCTGCTTTAAGGTTTGAAGGTCTCTGTGTCCTCCCGTGGTGGGGTGGGTAGGAAAAGGTTCGACCCCTTCCAGTTTTATGTGGGGTCAGGCAGTCACTGTGGATGGGAGAAGGTTCTCAGTAGAGTCCACCATCTGGCAATCATAAAACAAGTAATCAACATTTTTTTGAGGAGGATGGTGGGGAAACAAGCTGCAGACGATTGTCGTGGGATCAGGGCCCTGCACAGACACCTTTATGACTCTTCTCTGTTCTGGTTGGGTGTCTGCGCTGCAGGTCAAAAGTTCAGGCTGTCCTCTCCCCCTTCTTTTTTCTTCCAAAGATGGGAATTAGGCAGGGGACTGGAATGCCGAGAGACTGTAAAATGGCTTGTCCTCGCTAGCCCCTCCTCTCCCCTTCTTCCCTCCTCCCGGCCGGGGCTGCGGGGGGAGGCTGGGCGTGCTGGGCCGCGGGGCCACGAGAGAAGAGACGCAGCTTGAACTTTGGGAGATGCTCGAGTGAGGTGAAGCGCCAGGCAGCCTCCCAAACAATGAACTGGCAAGTTCAGGCTTTTCGGGTACTTTTCTTTTTTTTTATTATTACTTCTATTTTTTTTCCCCTCCCTGACCACAATTAGTAGCGTATAAAAGGTTGTTGTGCTGCTGTACCAGACCTTGGAGGAAAACATGAAGATTTCAGAGACTGTCGTTCAGAGTAGCACACAAAATCTTTTTGAAAGAGATGATGCATTGTCAATAGAGCACTTCTGGGCAATACTATCACAGAAGCAGATGACATTAAAGGGGAAAACAGGTCGATGATTCAGTAGATCTGACAGTTTTTTTAGTTATACCATAGGAAAGTAATAGTTGGAATAACTATATAAGGTTTTCTCTTCTGCTGACTTGCACGTTGTATACAATTATAGCTCCTCCCACTCGGCTCCTTCCCCAGTGATGTAGCCACCCTCACTTCAAGGGTGAAAATTCCAGTTTGCCAGATGTGACAGAAGTAACATCTGACAGGCGTGCTTTGTGCGTTAAATGAATGCCATAACCGTTCAGGCCGATTCTCCTTCTGATAATGAAAATAAGGAGCATGAGTAACTGCATCAACGCATGCAGCAACACCCACTGCAGAATCAGTGGGCAGGCAGAATGAGGCTTAAGGTATTATAACAACAACAAAAAAAATTCAGAGAGAAATGTCTGAAACCAGGAGCAAGTACAAAGGAGGTTAAACTGTGACTATGGAGTGGTTTTCAGGGATAAATGAGCTTTTTTTTTAAACAAGATAACTCGATTAATTTCTTTTTCTGAGTAATAAAGACCATTTTAAAACAGCCATACCTGGTTAATGTGAATCATTCTGTAAACTGCTTTTTCCCCCTGTACAATGCAGAACCTCCAGATTAACAAATATGCTGGAATGCAGAATGCACATCTGGTCTGCATTACTGTGGACCCGGCTGTAATCACATGGAGAAAGCTACCTTGGGTTTTTATGTAGAAATGTTTGTATTATACAAAACCCCTGTTGCCAAGCAATTTTTATTAAAACAGCCAGTTTATGCTCAATATAGTGTCCTGCTGAGGAGCTCAGAATACCATGAAAATCTGTGCACAGCTTCACTCCCATTGTTAAAGTTTCAGGGGCTGAGAGTAAGCAGTGTTCTGCCTGGTGGGTGAATGCGATCTGAGGTTTTGTGTACATTTACACTTTTCTGTTTGGAATATCCAGTTGTTGCTGCCATCTTGAGAGCCTTGCCTGTCGCAGTTAGAGGATTGCTAAGGAAGCTGGAATCATAACCACCATTTTGCCCGAATGCTGCAGCAGATCTGAATGACATGGAAATTAAAATATCACTACCTAGACTATGCTAGTGCTCCTGGTGGACCTCCAGTCTGAAAGTGGGGAATTAAACCAAAATGTATAGTAGCCAAGGGGAGCATGGCAGGGGTTAGTTTTGAGGGCTGGAGGGTTTCTAATGATGCATGGAAGATTAGAAATGCTTACTTTGAAATCCCAATTCTCAGGACATAATTTTAGAAGTTGCTTAGGATAATTCTCTTAGGGACTTACAATGATTAAGATTTACCATGTGCTTTAAAGATGCTTCACATTAGAATACTGATCTGACCTGGCTGGCAGTGCTTTCCAGAACTTGAGTCTAAAAGTGCTACTGTAAATGCAGAAGTTTGGCTCAGTGAAATCTGGGTTAATAAATACCCGTGAAACTTCTCACACACAATGCATATTCATCTAAACATCCTGGGGAGGAGTCTAGTAGTAGACAGTTAGAAGTAAATACTAGCAAAAGTATACTTCTTTTATTACCATCCTGCAAGAGTTAGAAGAGCTGGTACTTTTGGTAGATTAGGAAAACTTCCACAGCATTTTTCAAGAACTAAGACTCTCTTGAGTTAAGGATGTCATTTTGCATTTCCAACTAAGAGCAGTCTTCATAAATTCTTACATACAGTAAACCTTAACAAGTGGCACTAGAGGTCATAAGACAGGAAGGGGAAGAAGGAGGGCTGATTTCTTAGTGTTGTGTCAGTCACAACTGTCTACCGGAAAACCACAGAAACCTACCTTCGTCTGTGTAGACGTCCAGTCACAACATACTACTTTGGCCAAGTGGTTTTTTCCTGTCCAGCAATTCTGCATGTCCTCAAACAAAGTACTTTCTTCTCTTACTCAGTGTGTCCAGTGGGAGATCTAGGAGCTGTTACAGAATGTGTGCAAGTTTGTATCCTGCTCTGGCATAAATTGTCTTGTTTTAGCTTGTTTTAAAATGCTCTTACATAGAGAAGCAAAGACTCTGGTGGACAGAGAGGCTACAGATGGTTTCAACTTCTTTCAGTGCCATTTCCTTCATTTCACAATAGGGGTGTATTTGCATGCTGATGAAGGAAAACTTACACAGTTCCTGTCCAGACTGGCTAGAAGAAATTGAATGTTTTTTTCAAATAGATGGGTTTTGTCACTCTTGCGACTATTTCCTTCAGCTTCAGTAGGCGAAGGTTTGCCCTACCCTGGAAAGCAGGTGCTGTGCCTGCTCCCGCGCACAGAGATGCATCGGCGGTGAAGCGGCACAGGGCACGTGAGATGTTCCTGCGCATCTGGAAGCGCATGACTTGCATGCTGGTCACTTGGCAAAATATCTGTGGTTGAACAACACTGGAATATGGCGTGTAAAGTGTCTGGAAGGCCTACTCAAGTACTGTGCCCACATCTTCAGAAAAACGAGCTTACCCTACTGTTACTCGGTTGTGCCGTAGGGGAAAATGCCTGCAGCGCTGTCTGCGGCAACTTAGGAAGTCACAGTTCTGCTCTAAATATGGAAACACATGCTTTGATACAGAAACCATTTCAAAACTGCAATATTCCTCTTGTTTCAGCAACGATGACATAAGAACTGGCTTAGCAGACTAGATCTAAGCTTGATTTAGTATCTAAGAGTGCCTAGATGGATGCACCAGGTAGAGTTATTACAAAGGCAAGTGTCTAGTGATACCTTCCTAGTAAACCTTTTGCAGATACTGCACGCAGATCCAGAACTTCCTGGCCCTTTGTATTATGTCTCAGTGGTTTTTTGTTTTGTTTTGTTTTTTCCTTCATTCCGTAAATTCCTCTGATTGCTTTTGGAGCTTTTACAAGTGTTTGACGTTCCCCATATCTTATGGCAATGAATTTCCCAGTTGTATTTGAGAGATGAAAAACATCTCGGATGACACGTTTCCCAGATGTGTCAGAGAACCTAGAGGTAATGGAATTTCTGGCACCTTCACCTTATAATAGAAAAAGCTATCTTTTACACTGTACTTTCTTCAAAAAGTAGCGTTTACAGGCCCTTGCTTATTGTGCTCATAAAAGCTATTCTGCAATATTTTTTCAAGTGGTGGTTGAAATATTTCAACTTACTAATTTTAATGCTTGTAGGGTATAAGTGCAAGCAAGGAAAAGAAAGTATGTGTGCTGTTTAACATAACAGCTTGTGAGAACAAGAACTCCCGTGAAACCTACCTTAAATAAAGGAAGGGTTCAGCTTTTTTTCTTTCTCTTCTTTTTTTACCCAAGAGGAGAAAATAGCATTGTTAAGCATCCCAGCTGACATTGGAGCTCAAAGTAGGCTCTGGATATACATAAAGTGGTGAGCAGTTTGTAGAATTGGGTCCTGAGATTTTACACATCTGGGATCCACAACATGCAGTGTCCACATGGAAAAATCTGCGTAAGATTTAACCTAATGGATGAGTTTAAACTCATACAGCTAAGTCAGTGCAGCTGTACTTGGTACGTGTGCAGACAGACCTGGTAAGAATGGTCTTTTTGTTTCGGCTTGTCAGTTAGGACCATCTTAAAATTGAGTATAACTTAACACAAAATATGAGTCCATTGCTGCAGACACCAGTTTAGTTTGAAACTAGTGCAGCTTTTCAGTGTAGAAATGATGTTGGTGTTTCTGTCCTCGTGCACAGTTTAATTGCTCTCCTTTAAAGAGGAAGTTTAAATCTCCAACTGAGTGTATGCCAGACTCCTGACATGCATGACAATTGAACTGTGTCTTTTTCTGCCGCCTATTTAACAACGCTATTGGCATATAAAAATCACTGAAATTGAATGACTTGGCTTAGCTGCAAGTGATGTTAGGTGCAAAGATAAAAAGAAGGTAATACAAAGTTGCCTTGTTAGCATAAAACTGAATTTTGCCCTGATACTCTTACTACAGTGATTATTAAAAAAAAAAACCCACCAAAAAACCCCTGTCCTGTAACAGTAGTTTGTACAGCTTACTAAATCCACATACCTCCATGCAGTGAGGTGCTACTTTCCCTTTATACTGAATTTGCTCATTATATTTAAATTTATTTTTTGTTATTGCAGGAGCCCTCTTAGAGCTTTGGATGTACCACCTTTTTTGAACACATTTTCTTGGCACAAATTGGTGTGTTTTGTTGGTCTGTCACATCAAGCAATATCCTTGTCAGTGCCAACTAATTGCTATCAATCAACTGCTGAGCATGAAAGGCTGGGCTGAACGTTTATTAAAGCATGTTAAAAAGCACAGGACGCATGATTTCTTGTAAAATATGAAGCTGGAAGGGTGGTTCTGTAGGAAATAGGCTGACACATCTACATTTTGCATTTCGGAACTGCCATGCAGGTGGGTAGATGAAGCAGGCGTGAGTGATTTATGTCAGGATTTAGTGCCTGTCACTTGGGAGTGAGTGTGAAAGTGGTCAGGAAGAAACCGTTCCTCCTTGATTGCTGCAGGGACCATCAGGGACCATCTGCTTGCTTACAAACTCTGCTGGCAGAGTCGTTACTGGTAGGATGATAGTGTAGGGCAGCAGAGGAATGCAGGTGATTCTTCACATAATATAGCTAAAATAATCCACTAGCATCCCACTTGGATAGTTTAGGGGATAATTGACTTGGGTCTGAATTTTTTCCCCTTGTTAATTCATTTGTTTGTAGGCTGTTCATTTTAGTGTATGCCTGCCTCTTTGATTGTCTTGGCATCCAACCTGACATTTAAATTGTATATAATTTATTAAGATAACAGTAGTTTGTAGCCTGGTTGTCCAGGGCTGTTGGTTTTTCTGCCTGCCTCACTCATTGGTTCAAACCCGGGGATCTCTTGAAAGTCTTGCACGAGGAGGATGAAGCTGCAGCCACTGCAGCTACCAGGTATCTCTCCCCCTCAGAACCGTGGTGTCTCGTACCTTTGTGTCGATCCAGAGCTCAAAAGGTCATAGCTCGCGTGTGTGTGTGTTTATTACCTTCCATTTAGTTCTCAGGAGTCCCGTTTCATGACCATCATCAGTCCTGGCCAGGGCATCAGGCAGGTCAGGGGTGTTATCTCTTTATGACACTTGGATGTTTTTTTTAGGAGAAGTAGTCATTCTTTCTCTTTCTTACAAGCTCACTTGAAAGTTGTAGAAATAATGTTGGCTGTCAATGTTTGAAACATTTTTATTCTTTAAGAGAAGCTGCGTGTTTACCTTCATTTTAAAACAAAACCAAAACTTCCAAACCCGAAGCTATTGTGAGACTTCACAGCTGCCTAGAATAACAGCTTAAGGAGGAGAAATAGCAGGGTTCAAAATGGGGGAGCAACAGCTATGCATCATTTTTGCCTCTCTTTTCTAACAGCAGACATCCTTCCCGTACCCAGGGAAGGATTTGTGCGCTACTGCTTACTGATGCCCGCTATGTGCATAAACCATTTCAAGGGCTCTCAGGATTATTTTTTTTTTTTTCACCTTAAAAACATGAAACTTCACTCTGGGAAATGTGACTTGCTGTGACAAGAGGCACAAAGAAAATACTCCTAAATTCTGATGAGAACTGAACAGGCTTGGGGAGAAGGAGCAAGAATCATGCTTCTCCCCTCTCCCCCCTCCCGTCTTTATTGCTCGCTCTGTGCTGGGTGGTGGAGTTGTAAGTAATGCGTATTTGGTGTCTTGTACTTAAATAGCGACATTAGCTTTGAAAGATTCTTTCCAGATAAATGTCTTGCTTTTTGACTGGAAGACATGTCTTGTCCTTACCGTGACCTTGGGAAGGTGGAGCGAATCTGCTGTTGTTTCAGAGGGGATTCCTTGTGGGTTTGGGACTTTTAGTTTGTAATAGACACAGTTTAGTTCTGCTCCTCCCAATTTATTTAAAACAAGCAAACAAACAGAATGTAAACAACTGATCACTGAAGCACTGGAACAGCAGAGCTGTGTATTATTCCTTCTTGTTAAGACATCTGTTTTACCATTCCTATGCATTGTAACCAAATTACATTTTAATTTCCTTGTAAACAGTATAGGAAAATATTTTCCAAATGGATTCCTCTAGGGCTTTGTTGAGAAGAGACAGTAACAGGGCATTTTTCTGCAAAAGTACGGCAAAGCTGCTTTCTCTATTACAGAATTTGTATGTATCTTTAGAGAAATATGTAAGAGCACTGGTTACTTTACCCAGGTGGACTGTTTGAGAAGCGCATGTTGCCCAATTGCATATTAGCTTTCATAATTCACTGCTATCTTTTCTAATCCATCACAGTCACCTTCTGAGAAAACCCCCGAAAAGTTCGTAGAAGGAGACCTGGTCTTTTGCTGAGGTAGCCTAACTAAATACATAATGGCAAATAGCCTAAATATTGAAATAGGTATTTAAATTACATACGCTACTTTACAAAGAGGATAATGTTTTGGAATACCGTTTCTTCCTTAAAAAGTGAAAAAATACAAGACCCAAAAAGAAAAATTTGCTCATCAAGTTGTGAAAAAATTAAGGCTATGAACAGGCAGAAAAATGAAGATGTGTTTAATTAAGATAAGGATCTCCATAGGAAAAGCAGAGGGATTCTACTGCAGTTCCGGTTTTAATTTTTGCTTTCTGTTCTCATACTTATAGGAAAACCTCCATTGTCTTGATTAGAAATGTTGGCTTTCATTTTCAGTGAAGTTGGGCTTTGCAGACGGCATTGAAATAAAGGGTTTTGCTGAGGTGCTGTTAAAAAGGAGGTTCCAAGAGAGGAGAGGCACATATGATATTAGTCCGTACAATGTTAGTGTTGTGGTATTTTGGTTTTTCGTTGTAACCCGTTTTCTTGAGGAACATGGCTTCAAGTCGGTTGACTTCAGGCCACAGGGCTTGTAATATGGGCTTTTCTGAGGTTTACCACTGCCAGATGAAGCTTTGTTTTCTGCATGCTTGAATTTCATATTTTTAAAGACACTAATTCAGAAGTATTTAAAATACGCATATTTTTTTTCCTGATGAAAGTAAGGCCGACTTAAAGTTTGTCAGATCTCAACTCTTCTCCTTGAGTCTCCCTTTTGTCTGCAGGCTGGTAACCTGTCGGCCAGAGCCGGGCTGGGCCTGCCGAGAGCTTCCCAGCTCCTGCTTGGTAGCGTTTTAGTGGAATGAGTTTTGCTGTCTTTGCTTAGCAGTTCACAATCAAAGTTCAGCATCTTGGCTGCTGTTAACTTTCCCCTTTTTGTCACAAAATGTTGAAAGTGAGGAAGTGAATATTTGTTTTTGGTTGTCCAAACCAAAACCACCTCAAAAGGGTTCAATTTCTGGGAAGCAATGAGCACTTTGGGAGGTGCGTAGATACGTTACAGTGTTCCACAAAATGTTATTCAGTCATTGCGTGTATTTTTACTCTTAGTTTATTTGTATTGTTGTAGAAATTGGAGGTACTAAACAGAATAGATGGTCCCACTCCTGAGAAGTTTAGTACATAAGCCCAAAGAAAACTAACTGGATGCAGCAGATATTTGGAGGCAGAAACCCGAACTCCCCAATATGGATGTGTGGGAAAAACAACCCAAAATAGTCGCCAGTTTCCATTTGCTTGATTATCAGGCGAGAGCAATTTACCAACTGTGAAAAGCAGAAATGCCATTGTGAACACACTGGCATTGTGTCCCAGGAAATAATGATAGTGCAACGTTTAGATCACATCAAATCTGCCTGTCAGCGTTTGAATATGGAAGAGATCCGATTCCCAGCTGTGCTTGCAGAGGAAATCTGCAAAAGGAAGGGTCACAGGGAGGTGTCCCTCTTGGCTGCAAAACTAGTTACAAGATTATTTGCTTTTTTGGTGTATCCAGTGACAAGTGCCTGCTCTGTATTTGTATGCAACTTGACAGCAGAACGATTTGTGCGAGATAGCATAGATGCAAAAATGGACACATGGATTGTTTTGAAGGAAGTGAAAATTGTTTTGTTTCTGCAAACTGGTGCATTTAAAAATATTTTGTCAAAAATCTTCCAAACCTGCTTTTCTGTCAGACAGCTCTGTGAAAGTTTGTTTAGGGGTTAATATTACTGTCTTGAGTGACTTGAAGTTGTAAGAACCCTTGGAATGTGTAAAGAGGGGAAGGATTCCACAGATAAGGCTGAACTCTGAACTCGGGGCACAATCCAGTTTATACGTTAATCTCCCCCAATAAAAGCAGCATCAGCTGTCTGCCCGCGCCAGGACACTGCTCCTCCCGTCTGCTTGTTCAAATAAAGAAAGTCGGCTATTACACCTGAGAAGAGGGCAAAGAGGGTGCATTGGGTTCTTCTGGGGTTTTGAAGCACATAAAGCAGTACTGTAAAAAAATAATAATAGAGGAAGTGTTCTTCTGAGGCTGCATGGTCTGTTCAGAGTCATGAAACTTAGTCCTTTTGAAGGGGAGTTGTTTTTTATTTGTTTTGTTGGTTTTTTAGAGGATTGCTCTGATACCACCATGGCCCCCCCCCCCGCCCATTTCTATTCCTGTATATCTCAGCATTTGCAGTGAACAGTTGTGTTGAAAATTGCATTAAGAAAATCAGGTACTTTTTTTGTGGTTGTTGGTTTTGTTTTGTTTTGTTTTTTAAAAAAACCCAAACCTTAATGTTTGTTCTTAATGTGACTGGGGAATGCATTATACTCTACCCAACAACAGTTTGTCAAAGGCAGCAAAATAGGCTTGTGAAATAGCTAATCAATGGAAGGGTCCACAAGAGCACTTCTGGTGTCACTGGGAACTGTGTTAGTGACTATTGTGCAGCTTCGGAAGCAACAAATTTGGAGCTACCTGCTTTTGTGCAAGCAAGGGAGAGGGTGGAAGAGAGACATTGCTTTGCTTCAGAAATATTTCAATTTCAAAGTGGTAAAAATCTGACTTGGACATGACTCCAAGTGGAATATTTTATCAGTAAAGGCCTATTATTTAGTTGCACATTAACGTGCTTTGCCTTTCATGGTTGTTATGGTTCCCTCCTCCTAATTTCACCTCTAGGTAAAGTTCTGGAGAAGATGCCCATGTAGAAGAACACGGTGTGAGTAGGTTTGTGTGAGTCTTGTTATCTCAGACACAAAACTTTGATTCTCTAAACATATGAACGAGACTGACTGCCAGTCTTAAGTATTTTATGTGAGGAAAACCTCCTTGAGGAGATTCTAGAACATTAAAAAAATGGTTCATGATTGTAACAGAAGTAGGATGAGACTGATTCTTGGGTCATAGTTCTATCTTGATTATAATGGTCATAGAGTGAACCCTGGGGTATTGGAAATGTGGAATTACTCGCTATTTGAAAATCTGCAAGAAAAAATGAAATTACATAAACTTCAAATGCAGGAATTTACATTCTTTTCCGAAGGTTGCTGTTAATTTGGGTGGCTGTGAACCTTGATTTTTAAGACAGTAATGCCTGGGCAGCTGTTGAAAATTAGATCTCTTCATTTTAGGATGTGATTTCAGTTGAACTTCACTCTTGGCCCCCAGAAATGAAGGCTTGTAAAATCATAATTTGTTTTCAAAATATTGAATCGGTATTACAGGCGGAACAAAGTGTTATTTGGTCATTCCACCTGGAGCAACATCTCATGACCTTACTAAAATCAGGATGTTGCTACGTCATTCTAATTCTCATTTACTCAATATCTTTCCTTTTTACATCATTCCAGCGTATTTTCTGACCTAGGACATCGTTTATTTTCTTACGATCAGAGTATATGGTGATCTTAAGAACTGGGCACGAGCGTGAAGGTCAGAACAATTGGTTTCTATTTCTGTCCGTTGCTGAGTGATGGACTCGAAATCCTTGCCTCTGTTAACCTATCTGCAAAAATGGAGATAATGCTGCTTAGAGACTTATACGAAGCACTTAGAGGGTTATCTTTTTTGATAGGCTGCTTGTTAGGGAAGGATAAAATGGCTTGAGTGCTTGTGCCAAAACTAGACTGCACTGAACATTTGGAGAAATTGATTTTAATTTAAATTTTCACTCTTGCTGCTAGTGAAAGCCAGAAGGGAAGAAGTACTTCAAAAAGCAAGTACCACTAGCTTTTTTTCTTTTAGGGCTCCTGGAAAGCAGAAAGTGCAGCAGTTCCCATGAAAAAGGTGCAACCCATGTTTTTAATGAATAAGGTTGGAGGATCACTGATAAGACTGCATTCTTATTGAAACTAAGTTTCAAACCCTACTGCTAGTGTTGAAGGACACAGTCCTGTGAGATGCAAAAAATACTCCGTTCCGCCATTCCTTTTCAAATAGGGACTGCTCAGCACTCTACTAATTTGAGCTGAGGCTCTTGCTTAAAAGATTCCTAATAAGAGGATCAGACTTTAAAGTGGAGACAAGACCAGAAAAAATACCCTTAGGTCTCGAAACTATACAGTGCTGTTAAAGTGTATAGGGTATTGATGGCAGAACTTTTTATTGTCAGATGGAAAATTTGTGGTTAAGAGATCATTATTAGTAGTACCAGCTTCCTTTTAGGGCCAGACTTGGTGGTGATGTCACGGGTTCACTATTCCCGACATCTGCAAGTTGTATATTCCAGAGAGCGCTCCTATGTCACACTGGAATCGATATTCATAGCTACTGTGTTATGGGGCCATGGGTAAAGTCTGCTTTCCAAGGGCTGTGTAGCCCGGTGGCTGTGTGGCCCTGCCAGCTTCCTGCTCTGCCCTTCCCAGCTCTCGCAGACAGTTGAGGGTTGGGAAGGGGTAGCAGTTGAGGTAAGGGAGTGTCTGCTTGGTTGCGTAGAAACCTGGCCCTTATCACCTGCCACCGCTTCTTTGAAAGGTTGCTCAAGGTTTAAAGTTCTGGGTTTGAGTAATCAGTCCGGCTTAAGACCTTACAAAGGGAAACAATGGCTGAATACAGTGCTATAAATGCTGTCACTAAGGAAGTGGCTTGGTTTGTCTGAATTTACAACCTTCCTGACACAATCCAAAACGCAGTGCTTAGATTCTGCCTTTTAAAGAAAAGTGTCCTCTTGGCTGTATTTTTCAGCCCAGTTTCTGCCCCTTCTCCCCCATATATTTTTTTAAGCCACCATTTTCTTCCTATTCTTGTTCTCTAGGGTTTTTTTTTTTGTCATTATATCATGTTTCTCAGTGGAGATGCTTTTTTTTCCCCTTCAAAAAAAAAAAAGAAAAGCAGCCTCTTGTCAGAGGAATGTGCAAGCAGAGTACATTTAAGAGCCACATTCTGTGCTGCCATGGCAACCAGAGTTTTAAAAATGATACCGTCGGTGTTCCAAAATGATGCAACCTACAATGAACATCAGGAATAATTAAGAGAAGTGGTGCATGCTCTCTGCTCAGGAGAAGAAACGATGAGGGGACCATTTCTCTGTTGGTATTTTTTTTTTCCCTCTCCAAGTGACATTTACTGTTGTTTGGGGGTTTTTTTGTGTGCTGGTAATACTCTCACAGTGGTCAATGACAGGTTTGTTAGAGACCTTACCATTTTGTTCCTGAGTAGTTTTATAAGGTGGCCTGCTGGTGATAGCACTGAATCAATCAATTTCTTTGTTTATTCACTTATTTATTTATTTTAATAACTGCAGTGCTGGGATGTAGCTCTGCTAGGTAATAAGGTCTTGACCCAAGGGCCCGATGCTCACCTTCTTCCAAGGCTTTCCGATCAGTGATGGTATCGATAGCAAGGTACTCGTGCCACAACATACGAGCTCTGTCATAGAATAACAGCCATGCATTTAGTATTATCCCTTTTTGTGCTTTGCTTCCATCTTTCATTATACTACCAGTAATGGAGAGGGAGCAGTAAAAAATGGAAGTCCCAGGGGTAGATGATGGTGCATGCAGGAGTCAAGAGGGCTTGAAAATGGCAAAGGTCACAGGTTAAGACCCTTTACTGGGAAGAACAGAAGCGGTCTGAACTTGTTAATGAAATGACTGGGATTTTTAGTGTCGGATAGAGAAAGTGAGGAGACTTGGAAAGAATAGCAGCCCAAGCTTTCTGTGAAGTCTCACGAAGCTTAATTGTGAATATTGCTGCAAATCCAATGAGCTGGATACCTTCTCCTACCTCGTTTTTTTCCAAACCAGAAATTAACTTTTTTTCCAGATAAACAGTTCACTTCGTTTAGGGGAATAAAATTAAATCCTGCATTTCCTGGACACCAAAGAAGAAGCTGTATCTGCTAATTAAATTACTAAAATCCAAATAGCTATGAAACTTCCAAACAGGATTGCTTACTCTAGGGAAAGTTAGTGTATCTCCAGTTTGAGGACAGACGTTTCTTTCATGAACAATGGAAGGTTCTGCTCTTTTGCTGGTACATCGGATCTTCCTTACCAGCCAAACTAACTATCTTAAACATAGGTTCTCGTGCATAAAGGTGATGTAAAACAATGAACTTACCCCTGACTTCAACTTCCTGAAAAGAGCTGTTAAGTTTGCCTTTCCTTTTCCTGCTATGCATGGATTCTGCATTCTGTGCCCTAGCAGCTCAAACTGAGAAGCCTTGAGGAAAAAGGTTCTGTATTCTTTCAAGGTTGTTTAATGATGTATCTTAAACAACAACGATAATAACAAGAAAAAAAAAAACCAACCAGCCAGAAGTGAATATTACAAGGCCAGCTCACTCCCATCTGTTACAGACTTAGTGAGATTACACATCCCAGCAGTGTAATTGCCACCCACAGCTGCACCTCCACACCCCCACGCTCCCTTCCCCCTTCCAGCATCCCCACCCAAGAAGTAAGAAAGCAGCGTCTTTGTGGTAATGTCGAGTTTCTTGTTCTTAACTGTTCGAGGTGAATCTGTAGAAGAACACTGAGTTCATGCCCCAACCACTTCCCAAGAGTCTGGTATTATAAGAATCTGATTTCTTTTCTCTTTTGCTGACGAGACAGATTGAAAGTGTGTTTTACGGGCACACCCTTTCAGGTTTCTTTATCTCCTAGCTTGCATTAATTTTTAATCACTTCCTCCAGTTGACATGCAACAACGCCTCTAAGGACTGGCTGAATTTATTCTCAGGCAAGCACTACTCAGCCTTTATCAAAAAATCTAAGGTGACATGACCTTAAAAACTTCAGAAAATGGATTCTAATTTCAGATACGCTGGTATGCATTGGCTTCAGGGGAGCAATACAAGCCTCACTGAGATTGGAATCTGTCCACTAAAAAAGCCCCTTGCATCGTAGAGCAAATTCAGGCATCTGGATTTTCGGGACTATCATGTGTGTCTGTTAGCAGAGGATTTGTTGTGCAATTATGGAACTATGGAATTACTGCCCAGTTTTCAGGCAAGTGAGGAGGTCCTGCTGGCCCATTAACCCTGTTTTGAAGTTTTAAACTTAGCATATTTCAGCAAGCAAAGTGAATCCTTAGGAGGATGCAAATGTCTGTATATGGATACATATTCAAAAGGTCTATATGTGAAATACTCTGTAGGTGATTAAAGATGCCATTTCATTTCCCAGGTGGTGTGCCAGATCGTTCCCAATTAGAACATGTAACTAGCAAAGACACATGGGGGAAGGGGCATTTATAGTATATTGTGTATGAGTAACCTTTCCATAGGAAGTATAGGTCCATGGTGTTTTGAAAAAGTAGCAGGCACTACGTTAATAGGATCCAATCTTTTTTAATATCTGTTCCCGAGCACTATGGTGGCAGTTTTTAGTGCTAGAACCCTGCTGTCTGACAGCCTTTGCTGCTCATCTGTAGGCTGAGAATTGAGGTCAGAAACCTGAAAGAACTCAAGGTAACGTTTAGGGTGGAGCACGTGGCCACCTGCACTTGCATACAGAGCAACAGAGAAAGCAGCAACCTTCTTCCATGCAAGTGCTTCTCTAAACCACTGGTAGGGGGTTGCCTGTCCTGGAGGCACGAGAGGAAGTCATGCAGTGCTGCTGAATGGATTTGCCTTGGACGTAGTCCCAGCCAGGGAAATTGTGTGACAATTTTAGGGCAAAGGTTCCCCTTGGGTGACATTCGACAGTATTTTAAATATACTCCGCGCATTACTGAGCCTGTGTGTGCTACTCCTCTGCCTTGAGACAAATAAGGCTTCAGAGAATTAATGATCTGTTTGCTGGGGATGACCCTGCTTGTCTCTGAATGACAAAGGAGTGGCCTGTGCCTGCAGACTGGGTGAGCGAGTGCCGTCAGCACAGGACTGAGCTGTCAGATGCACACTCAGGTTTGCAGATTTCCAAGCGGGCTTGCTCTCAAAGCTGTATTTACTTAAACGTGTCTACAGGTACACATACACAGAGAAATATTCGTGTTGACTACATGTAGCAGAAATGCCTATTAAAGGACATGCGACATGCATCTTGCATACCGGTATGTCATGCCGGAAAACCACATATGGATTTACCAGGCCATCAAGGGAAAACAGCCTCTGTTTCCCGGGCCTCCCTGCTGCGGCTTCGAGAATGCCTGCGAAATGCGTCAGTCCTGGCGCGGCGACGGCGAGCCGGGCAGACGGGGCGTGCGATCGCAGGACGGAACAGCCGCAGTCTGGGCTCCCAGCCTCCTGGCTAGACTGGAGAAACTTATAATTGAGTTCCTGAGCCTCCCCTCCCCTCCCTGCAGCTCGGCTGAAAAACACCCTGGCTCCCAGCCATGCCCTTTCACAGTGACCTTGCCTGCAAATAGCGCGCAGGAATTTTTACGGGCACGGTGCACTTGGAAAAAGGGCTGGGGGGGACGTCAGTAGGGAGCTGGGAAGGGGGCACGCTGGTCCCTTTGGTTTGAAAACCAAATCTCATCAGCTTCCCTTGTCAGCCTCGCACACCCCCGCCCCCCATGAAAACCACTGAGCCCATGAATTGCAAATTTCGTTTCATTGTGCTTGCTGGTGTTTTACAATGCTATAGATTAATTTCTCTATTCTCATGGTATGAGAAATTATACGTCTCTGAAGATTGATATAACTGATTGGTTTAAAGGAAATCGTTTAACATAGTGGCAGGATGATACACTATATGCTTACGTTCCTTGCACATATACTTATTCTTTGGCATACATGTAAAAACTACATACATACTCACTCTCCCTAAATTTTATGTATATGTGTGTGTGTATATATGAGTGTATAAAAATGTTCATACATTCAGGTATACATGAACATAATGTAAAATGATACTGGTAATGGCTGTCTACTTAGTATATATACATAAAAAGCAGCAGCAGCCACTGGCTAAAAATAGCCCCAAATTCTTCTCTCAGATTACATCAATTAAGCTTAGAACATTTGATGTAAAAAGTTAAATTCTGTTTAAGAATTACTGTTTCTTCTGGGACGCTGTGATGCAGGCTATAGAAATGGCTGGGCTAGGGACACAGGAGCCACACGTAATTTTGCCTCTGACCAGCTGTGTGACATTGAACAAGCTGCCTTGACTCTTCCACCTTCTATCAGCAATATTAAGTCAAATAAGCTTTTCTGGGAGGGATGAGTATGGCCAATGTCAGCATAGGCACCCCCCGAACCCTTGCTGGGGCCTCTGGAAGTGCTACTGCAGCAGTATTACCACTCATGCATTTTCACCTGGAGCTTTGAAAGTCACATGGAAATATTCTTGCTGCTCCACCATTTGGTGTCATAAGAGATATTCTTGCTCTAGCTGCATTGTGCAGTCTCTTGGATTTGAAGGTGCTCAGCACTTTGCAGGATCGTGCATTTCACATGTTGCCACCTTGCTCTCAATCACTGAACCTGCTGGTGTAACATGTCAGTTGTATCACACTCTTCAGACTTATATTGGAACTTCATGATACGAAAGGGAAAATTGATTATCTAGAAGTGGCTTCGGTTAAAACTTGTTTTTCTTGTCTGCTCTCCTGTGTTTATGTCTGTGGCAGCCCACTCCCTGTAGTCAGCAAGCTTCTTTTCACTGCTCTCAAAAGTTCAGCTGTTGCAATCAAAGGTAATTTTGTTTGTGCGAGATACTCATCTCCAAAGGAAGGGCCAAGAACAGGGGTGAAAGAGAGGACAGTAGGCAGATGACTTAAGTGTTTCTATTAGGCCTTTCTGACAACCCCAATAATTCTCTAATGGCTTCCTAATAAAGTGTAACATCATTAGGTCTGAGAGGTTTTTTGGACTACTTCTCTACTCATTCACTAAAGGTTATGAAAAAGAAGCAGTCAAAATCGGGGGACCTCTGTATGTGTCTCTGCGCTGTGTTGATATGATGCTACAACAGTGTCCCAGTTCTTTTTATCTTTTATGCAGAAAGGGAGCAATGGGGTAAATGTCATTACACATAAATTCAACTGTAAGTTTCATCAACACGTATTATGCTCCTGGCACCTTCTACATAAGCAACCCAGAGTCCCACAGAGGGTTTTGATACCTGAGGGATCAAAAAAAACCCAAGAAGGGATTCTTCTGTTGCAAGATAGAATTCGCTTAGTGTGACTTTCTTGGAGACATATGGTGCAGCAGCACCTGTTTTGTAAGTATGATCTCAGTGCAGAGCGAGCAGATCCTCGAGAATAGAGGAAATTTCATATCTCCTTCCCGTCATTCCACCTGGCTGCCACCTGCTCCCACATTTAATTGGCCCCAGTCCCTTGGCTCCCCGCACCGACCGCAGGGTATGCAGGAGGAAGCGGAGACAGACAGTGAGTATGCAAAGTGTTGTGGGGAAACAAAAGGGACTTCGAAAGAGCAGCTCGGATAGAAGCCAGGCTGGTTCATGTCAGACTTGTCAGTCATCGAGGGGCGGTGACTGGCCAAAGTACCACAGCCTGTCACTTCGTGTGAAGACACAGTACAGCTTCGTGTCCACCTGGGCCCAGTAATCTCAGTAACTGGGTGTAAAATGCGTGGCAGTTCACACTTGAAGACAGATCCATTGCCATTTGATACTGGACTTGTGGTTCGCAAGTTTCCATCCTTTTAGTTTTGTAGCACAAAATAATGGTGATAACAGCTGGGAGTATCCAAGTATAGTTGGCAGTAATATCCACACACCAGGGATAAACATCCTGACAAAACTGAAGTGTTTATTTGCATGTGGATGTCACTGCTTGGTAAATTCCAACACATCTGGTTATCACCACTGAGATTTGCCAATAAAAAGGAGGGTGTTTTGCCTCATTTTTTCCCAGAATAAAGTGAGCATGGCTGCTCATGTAAAGAAGGTTTGAGAAGCTGATACTTAACAGATTTCATTCCTCCTTGTCTATGCTCACCCCCACCTCTACTGCGTTCAACCACCTTTTTTCACTTACTTAGTATAACCACAAATATTTAACCACCGTTTCTTGACTTAATCTAACCACGCTGGTAGCCGTGGTAAAGACTAGTGACTTTGGAAGGGAAAAGCTGTAGTCATACAACAAACCTGTGTAGATCTCTTGTGAGCTCAGCACGTGTTTGAAACACTTAGACCACACTCACGCTGGAGTAAGTTAGGAGCAGTGCCCGTCTGCTTCAGTACCCAGCAGTGACTTTATAGATTGTGGGATGTCAGACTCTGAACAGAGTTCAAAAATTAAGTTGTTAGTAATAATTTTAAAGCCTTATATATTGCACAGATCAGTGTTTTATGATGGCAGGTCCCTATTATCCCTGTTTCTCCTCTGGGAAAACTGAAGCAGAGAGGGGAACAGCTCGAGGTTGTTGATGTACAGGGAGAAGCCCCTCACTCCTAGTGCATGCGTGTAGAACAATCTGTTCCAGCAGTTTTGTCTTTACAGACCATTTCTCTCTCTCTTTTACACACGTACACTAGACAGCAAGCTGGAGTTAAAGGCTCAGAGCACTTGAAATAGGAACTTTTTATGCAGACTGGCCCTGAGTGACAAGCACGGCCAGTATGGCTCATATTAATTCTTGGTAAAGTCAAGATTCACATCAGTGTTGTGAGCAAGCTTTCCAGTCCTGAGTGAGGCCTACAGTTCCTTACTGTCCCATAGCAGCTTTCTGAAGTGTTCTCCATTCATTTCTGCCACTGAAAATGCGCAGGTCTAAACTATTCTGAGTTCTTAAAGACCAGAATTTCACTGTCGCATGTTAGCCGATGCTTCTCAGTTAGCTCAGGGGAGCCTTTTCCCATCGTAATATTTTTCTTTTGCTGTGCAACGGAGCTCTGGATTTCATTTCAGCCTGTGGTTAGTGGATGGACACCTTCTCCCTCTCAACGTGCAGGAAAAGGGAGAAGGGCATCCGGAGGAAAAACAGTTGCTTACATGGTTTTGGCATGACTGAGACTGTCTGCAAAGAGTTTCCTTGATAATACTGCGTGCTGGGGCCACAAGAGACACCCAGACAGTGTGGTGTAGTTCTTGCTGATTTGCAGCATAAATTTAGGCTTCTTTCTGTTTCTGCATTTTCACTTCCTTTTCTAGAAAAATAGCCAACTGCAGATAAATGCTGTTCTTATTGCCTGTATGCCCTACATGCGTGCTTTCAGAAATGGAGCTGTGCTGCGGCGGTGGGGAGAATCTGTGGAAGGGGGAGATAAGCAAACCACCTCCGTTTAATGAGAGTGAATTGCTTTTGTTCGGTTCCAGAATATTCCTTTCCTATGGATAAGGCTCTAATGCTTACTTTGATACATAGAGCAATACATGAAATTGTCTTTTACCATATACCTGGAAGGCTGTGATATTTTAATTATTTTTTATTTAATGCATGCCTACATGAGATGTCAGAAAAATGCAGGAAGCGGGCCTTAGTGAGCTTTGCTATAGTTGGTACTAGTTATAGGAAGGAATATGCACACTGTTCTTCAGGCCTGGGACGCCTGGATTTAGTGGAGGAAGGAAGAAGCCGAGATGGTCCTTGTTTAGCTCTCCCTCAGTACTCTGGCTTGTACCTTTGCTTCTCACCTCTCAGTTCTGTATTTATTTTAAAACATTGTAAGTATTCAGAAGATGATGGGTGTGAGGGCTCAGATGTCTGCGTATGTGGGGAAGCGGCCATCCACAAGCAGTCCCCTTGGTAGCCATGCCAAAGGAAGCTTCAGCCCCAGGGCTGCTCTGTCTTAGAGTTTCTGGGTATAGACATATCCTTGAAGTGTGCAAACGCCACCACAGTGGTTCGACTGAAGCAGAACTTGCACCATTACAGAAACCATTTGTATAAAATCTATTCTTACAGGGCCTTTTGTTTGCTTTGAGGCTCCTTCATGCTGCTGTAAAGAGGTTTTAATGCAATTTAGAACGCACTGCACAGTCCGTCACCAGCTTCCAAGCACACAAATGGGAAAATTAACAGCTGTTTTCAAGTGTAGCTGATTTCCTGAGGACCACCTCTCCCCGACTCTAATGGAACGCAGAGATGATAGTGAAATGCAGTAGCAGAATAGAACGGCAGGAGCTGACCCTCTAAATCATCTTGAAGTCAAACAGCATTAAACAGTTCCTGATGCCGCCTGCCAAGTGCATATTATCATCGCGTCTGAACAGTGCAGCCATTTACAGATAAGAAAAGGTTAGTGCCCTCGGAGGAGTGGAGTGGTTTTTACAGAGGTGTCGGCACCAAGTTAGTGAGTCAATGCAGTAGCTGTTTCTTTGCCTTTTTATTTAAGGGACAGTCCAGCTCCAGGTAGAACATCTCTTCTTCTGAGCAGAGGCAAGCAGCTAGGCAGCGTGTCTTGAGTGCTGTAGGGGGCCTGTACACCGTGCTTGTATCGTGTGTCTCTTCCTGGTATTTAGATACAATTTTCATTGCTCCAGTGGAAGCTGGGGCTAAGGATATGTAAATTTAATTCCTTTGCCACATAAATCCACTGTAAGCGTGATCCAAATCATGTTAATCCAGATCTGTAAAAAGGGGCCTTTCTTTTCCTCTTCTTTGGATTGTAAACTCTTTGGGATAAGAATTATTTGTACACGCATGTGTTTGTAGCACTGTGCTTTTGTTTGAGATATGTAAAAACTTTTGCAATGTTCTTACCGGAAGAATGGGATCAATTGGAAGTTTTTAGAGAGACCAAGGTCTTGTCAGCGAACTGAGTTCTTCCCCTCTGCCAAGGAGGAAGCAAGGGTATAGATAGCCTAGTGCTGTTATTTGATTGCAGAACAAAGAAGGAAGTAATTAGGCCACACCCTTTATACGTTCCCTTCCCCTGCGCGGATGTGAATTTTGGACTGAGAAAGAATCTTAAAGGTAGGGGTGTACTTGTTACCTAGAAAAAAATAGGCTAAATGCTACAGAGTCCATGCCAGCTGTTGTGCACCAACCTAATCTGGTTTTGCTGCCAGCTGAAACAAGAAGTTACGTACGATTCTGTTTTTCTCCTTTCCATATTTCTTTTTTCCATTAGCTTTCGAGTCAGTTAATGTTTATACAGACTGAGTCACCCATCCCTACCCAGCCACCAAAGAATGCATTTAATTCACAGCTCAAGAAGCAAACTGAATGTTTAAATTGACTCAACCTTTGTGGAGGCTTTGATCCATTCTGGAGAAGGGTGACTAAGTGAAACCAGGGGAAGTCAGCTTGCAGTACCCCAGCGTAGGGCTTTTGCTGTAGGATCATTTTCACAAAGAACGCTGAATGTTGCAGGCAGTTTGGGAGTGGCATCATGAATTCTGGAGCTGGGACAATGGCTGCTTTCTGCAGTGCACGGCAGTGCAAAATGACTGGGCAGCAGCCAGTGTCACAAAACATTTGGGGTTCTTCAGGCCGCTTTTAGAAGTGCCAGCCCCTTCGAGTGCTTGGATTTGGATACCTTAGAGGGATTTAATTTTCACAAAGTGCTGAATATACACGTTCTGAAAAACGCCAGAAACTTGTAATATGAAAAGCCTTGGTTGTTGCCTTTTTCAGAATGTGTGCTCTTTGGTCAGTTTTTCAAATGTCAAACCAATGATATTAAAAAAGTCGATCAGATATGGTCAAAGACCATAGCATTAAAATGAGCCTTTTTCTCTGTCCCCTGCCGGGGCCCCCTCCATCCCTGCATTATTTGTTATACTTTTGGAGCACTGAAGGATTTTAATGCAGCTGGATTTAAGGTGTAAATAACTAAGCTGTGTGTGGCTGGTTATGGGAAGTATCCTTGATCTCTCCTCGAGGGACTCTCCAGTATCTGGGCAGTATCCCTTGCAGGACGCAGTGCCGCGCTCACGGCTCTGCCCGCTGTTCCATACTGAACCAAGTGCTTCAGCAACTGGGTTTCAGAGCCTTGGAGAAAGGGGGTAGATTGCCGCTTTCGAGTCGTGCAATTCCTGTTGTACGTTTTCTGGTGAGGAGCCAGAAATCCCTGCACACTGCCTCTCTTTTCTCCCTCTTATGCACACTCTGTCTCTCTAGCTTTTCCCTTGCCTTTTGTGCCAAGAATGCGGTGGGGGAAGGGGGAACCGCACAGGAAATGCCTCTTCTTTTCTCTAACGACATTTCCAGCTGCATTTGGATGGGAGAATTCGAGGAGGGGGAAAGCATCAAATCAGTGGAAAGTTGTTCGGCTGCCAAGTCAAACTGGTACATTTTAGCTCTGGAGACAGTAGAGCCTTTTCTCCTGAATTTTGGCCCATTTTTAAAGTTCCGTTTTTGGAAAAGCAGGGGGAAAAGAAGTTAGTGACATCAGTGCTCCTGGTTTTTATTTATATGCGTATTTTTTTCAGCAAAAGTGAAGCTAAATTGTAGCTTTGCTTTTAAGGGCTGTAAGTGCAATTGTTTAGGAAGGCTTAAGAAGGGTGATGCCTTTTTCTTTCATAGCAAGGGGTATCTGCCTGCCTATCCATCTTCTGTTTATCTATCCATCCACCCACCCATGTGCAGTGCCAGAACCTCCTGCTTCCTGCCTTCCATCCTCCTCCTCACTGTTATTATTTAGTAACTTGCCTGGCACACCTGGGGTGTGCGTTAAAGCAATACATTGCAATGCAGGATCGGCCCTTTTTCAAGTAACTGTGGATTGATCAGTACAATGATAGCCTTATAATTTATGAGGTGCAAAGTAAAGAAATGGGAGAGATGTAGATAGGACAGGAGATGAAAGGTGTTCTAACCAGATAGCACGATTTCTTTTCTTCATCTCAGTCCAACAAGAAGGAGTTCTCCCCAGATTGTCCAAGTGTTGCAGGAGATGGGCTTTGCCTGTGGCATGCTAAATTTGGAGTTTATCTCTGTCTTTGGTTCAGTGCCCAGCATCCTGAGATCTTTTCTTCAATTCATGTTCAAATAGTATTCTTCTCGTTGCTTGTGAGAGTAATATTTGTGGTGGACCTAAGAGAAGCGGCAAGCAAGAACTAGAATCTTTTCAATGGTGAATGTTACAGTCTTAAGAGTTCAAATGCCGTGTATTTTGCAATTGTTTGCCATGTGTTCCTTTGAGTAAGGTGCAGTGAGACATCAAAGCTCTGCAGCAGCTTTACCTTGTGAAAAAAAAAATTAAAAAGGAGGAGGAAAGAAAGGGGGGGGGGGAAGGAAAGCAGCTTGTTATTAGCAGCCGGGTTGTCTGCATTTAGAAAACCTATTAAAAATGCATCATGCTGAGGAGACAGTCTGCACAGTGTGTAAAAAAGATGGGTTGCAATAATTCTGTCTGGGTGTTTTGAACCACAGCCTCAGACAAAATACATAGGCTGGGGAAGGGAGGTTGGGAATAAAATTCTGAGAAAAGTTGTTCATTGCTAGTGCAATTGCATTCTGGACTCCAACCAAATGTGTGGCTGTGCGAGGGTCACAGGAACTGCAGCAGGCAAGAGGGAAAATGGGAGCAGGATGATGAGGGTGCAGAAGGAGATCTCCCTTGTGGTGCTGAGACGATACACTGGTGAAGCTACAGAATGAGAGCTGGAGGTTAGCTCAGCTGGGTTGATTCCCAATCTCTCTTGAGCTAGGGTAAATCAAAGATGATTTTCTGGAAGTCACATGGCGGTACGTTGATGGGAATCTCCAATATGACTTAATTGAAACACAGGAGTTGTTGATTCTTCTTCTCTTTGCATTTGTTAAGGTTAAAAGGAGTGCACAGAGAGGTAGCAAAATGTCCTGAGGAAGTGCACGGCAGGAACGGAGGGTCCAGTCTTTTAATTCTCTGCATCTGAGTGAGCCCGTATCTCTGCTTTACACAGTGGATTGTGGTTAACACCCTGGCACTAAGTTTCGGGTCACCACCAAGAGGGAGGTTGAATCAGTCACCTGCATAATCGTCATCTTCATGCATGTGAGCATTCTAAGTGCCATCGAAACACGCGACATGTTTTCACTGTGTGCTGCAGGCCTGGCTAAGCTACAGGCGTGGTGTGTAGCATCTCACAGAATCCAGCTGTTAGTCCCAGGGCTTTTCTCCCCCAAATCTGCAGTTGCTGCATTTACCACATAACCATATTCTTTCTCTGACAGTATGGAAGAGCAGATGGGGTCTAGTATAATGCCAGCTTCTCTGGTGGTGCTCTACAGCCTTCTGTCTCTCCATCCTTAAAGAGAGGAGAGGGGAGGGAGTGTTGGAACTTTCTTCTTTCCAGGGTTGAATCACCATTTGCCCTGAGGGACCCCACAAAAGCAGGAGTCACCAAACTTATCCGGCACATGCTGTTTTCACAGCCTACAGGGTAATGTCCTTGGCTGCAAGCAGTCTCTGCCCTTTTTCTTCTCCTCTCCAAAAAGCTGGATTCCTTTGGCTTTCTACTTGCAAGCTTTCTGTGGCATATTCTGTTGTCCCTTACTGCTTTCCAAATGCACAAGGGAGGCCAGCGAGTGCACAAGGGAGGCTAGTGTTTCCTGCAGATTGGGAGCGAAAGAGCAGAAAGGGAGCTTTGAGCCTGCCTCCTTTGATAGCAGGAATTGTTTTCACTTGGCATTTCCATCCTCTGTAGCTATGCTGTTTTTCTTACCTAGCATTGCAGAGGAATAATTGCTATACTGCAAGGCTGAGAGTTCACTTACTCTGACCTTTTGGAAATCTTTTTCTTCAGAGTTTTGAGGCTTCTTGTGTCAAAAGGCAAACAAAAAACATTACAGAAATCCCTAAACTGTTATAAATAATTTCTTCCATGTATGACTTCTTCGTTACTCTTGCCTCAGTCTGTTGTATGAAGATTTTTGAGTGAAATGCTGTACAGTAATGGAGCAGATCAGTATCCAGCAAGGTGTTTTCTCACAGTCTCTCCACTCAGAACTTCATTTTAACATTGGAAACAGTCTTCTGCTCTTGCAAGCATAAATCCTTGTTGCATAGATAAAGAAGAACTGTCTAATAGCTACACGTGGCTTTTGACACACAGCTGAGCTGCTTTTATTCTGTACGGTGGGTTAGGGCCCGAACAGAATTTTTGAAGAATTGTGTTTTGTTCTTAGTTGTACTGGCTTTTTGCAGCAAGTTATTGTGTGCTTTTATGTCTGTTTCTCCAACTGCAGAAAGTCAGTTAAAAAGGTCTGTTTTATTTGCATGCATTTGATGTCTGCAAAGTCATATATGAATGACGTATACAGCAATATTGTAAACTACCATGACAGACTGCTGCTTATTTAGTGCAGTTCTGTGCACATTCTTTTTGTCTTGTTTGAATTTGTCTTTAATTGTCTGTGATAGGTAGTGTTTCGTAATATTACTATGCTTATTTTATACATGCATGAGAACATGCTGGATAGGTTCAAGGATCTGTCTTTATACATCATGGTGGAAAAAGAACTCCAGAGTCCTGATTCACAGTATTGTGTACTAGTCTGAAGACAGTGGACCATTTCACGTGTCCTTCTGGGCATCCTTGGTTTCTGCTCATAAAATTTTTTGTTTTAGGTGTGCAGTCTCTGTGTCCCCCCTTCGATTATTATTTGTTAGCCGCAACCATTGACTTTACTGTAAGCTGTATTAGAAGATGTGACCCAAATAAAACAACAATTTAAGGTCAGTTAGTGATTTACAGTGTCCTTTTTGATATTTGGCTTAAAGAGATTAGTGAAAGGCTGGGGCAGCATGTGTCATGCTGTGTACAGGCTCTGATACTGGTGCTTCAGAAATGCTTCAGAGGCAATGGACTGTTGATGTCTAGTGGGATGTGCTGTGACATTCACCATGGGCCAGTGAGCGCTGAAGAGCTAAAATGGAGCAGCAGATAGCCAAAATGACTGACTTTGTTTTCAGTTTTCTTCTATATTGTCTAGATTTTGGAGTTAGCTGTTATTTTTATTGGCACATGGAGATCAATGAAGCTAGAAGAAGAATAGCAGAAGTATATGATTACATGAAAGGTGATGAAACTATTCTTTTTCTTTTAATTGCAAAATTGTTTTTAAGATGTCATGAGGCAGTAAACATTCCAAAATAAGATACTGTGCTTATGTCAGTGGAGTACAATACACATTAAAACCTTTGACCTCTCTCATTGAGTTCACCTCCATACTCTAAGGGAAAGTTAGAAAGGAAAAGATAATATTTACTATAAGAGATAAATATTTACCATGTTTGGGTTGGCCCATAGTGCCTTTGGAATCGGGATAGAACCTTCAGAGCTGTGGGAGCATCTTCCAGAGCAAGGGCAGTGCCAGTCAGCAGCAGGCCTCTTTCATTGCTTGTTGGTACAAAAAACTCCAATGTCCCGTTGGCAAGCATGTCAAGAATGTTACATGACCGTAACTAGATGAACAGTAAGGTTTTTTACATGGTAGAGGGAGTCGGCCTGTCCTAGGGAAATTTCCAGGTCTTCTCAAGGCCATCTCATTCTTGCAGCCCTGCCCTATCAGACAGGAAGGACAAACTAAAATAACGGTACTCGCTCACCACTGTACGAAACAGCATTCCGGAGCTGCTGGCACTGATAATGCCTTTCCAGAAACACGGGCCCTTTTGCTGTAGATGGGAAAACACGGAAGTCTGAAGGACCGAAGACGTGGCTCGTGGATGGATAGATAGATCTCTGTACGTACTCCCCCAAGGCAGTGGCGATCTTGCGTTGGTTGCGTTATCACTCGTATCCAGGAAAGATAATGCCTGTGAATTAGTGGTTACTCAAAAGGGTTGTCGTGTGGAACAGAGTTTGGGAGAAGGAATGTTACTTCTTTTAGACCAGCTTTACGCTGGAAATCTTTGCTGGTCTACCATTGCCACTAATTTTATTTCTCTTTGGAAACCAGTATAACCTTTTTGAGAGTTGTCTTTGTATTTATCCCATGTCACAGATGTCTTTTTAATAGAGAACAGAATGTATTTGGGTCCAATTTTTTGTGCAAATGCCATTTGCAAAGAAATGTGAATGAGCTGTTTGGTTTCAGGGTTATGCAGTCTGGTTAGTGTTCCAGAAGACCCTCTGAGCCTGGCGGATACCTGATCCCTCTCCTTTCATAAGCGTTCGTTCTCCTGCTGACTGCTGGAGGGGGAAAAAAAAAAAAGGCAGATAAAAAGCAAGAAGTTAGCAAAAGTTTTATTGCTGTAAAATTGTATCTATGGCGTGATGCAGAGGGCACAACATTGTGTTACTCTCCTGGAAAGACCTCGCAGTACAAGATCGATGGGACTGTTGCCGTTACCCGCAGTGGTTTAGAACAATACCTTGCAGGATCAGATGTGCTTGGCAGCCTGTGGGTATCCTGGACATTTCTTTCCATGTCTCCGTGTTTCTCTTGAGTCTGCCTTGGGCCAGGCTGTGTTTGTGGAGCTGGAGGCTGGCTCAAACTTGCTGTTATGTCGGTTTCTATGGAGGAAAAAAAAACATACGGGTTGCCAGACCTGAAAGAGTATTAAAAAAGGAGAAGAAGGAAAGGGGGAGGAGGGGGGTGAGGGGGAGTATGGGGTGGAGAAGAAATGTGATCCTCGTGTGCTCTGAAGGTGAAATCTTGATTTCACCCCTCTCCCCCCATTACTGAATTGTTCCTGGTGGTTTTTGTCTTCCCAGGTTTGCAAAGTCAAACTGAAATGGGTGTATCTTTAGTAGAGGTGTGCTTTTGGCAGCGGTGGTTCCTGACCCTGCAGCCCAGCTGGTATGTCCAGTGGTGTGGGAACCAGCTCAGGGTTCACCTCTGGTCGATCACAGAGGTGCTTTGGTTTGTGTTTCTGTCAAATCCTCTGGATGATCTGCAGAATTAGAGATTAATGGAATGAGTGTTTCATGCAGGTGGTTCCATCCTCTCCCTTGCCTTTCTTAGATTTTTAAGTCCATCTCGGCAAGCTCTGTGCTCAGCTCTTTCAGGAGCGGTTTCAAACTGCTGCCCCTCTCTTTCCATCTACATTGTAAGTTCCTTTTCAGAACCTATGTTTCAAGTGGTTCAGTAGCAACCTCTGGCATCAGATAAAAGCTCCTGCAACTTTTCTGGTAATGGAAGTGAATGGGTTTTATCATCTTGCTCTCCATCTGCCTGGTGTAGAAAATGCCTCTTAGATCTTGACTCTGGGGAGTTCTTGTAGCTTCCTGTAAAGTGGCAAGGCATTACGTGTTCTGATCAGGATGCAGAAGGAACCAAAACAAATCAAGAAGAAATTATTTGCCCTTAGATTAATACTCTGGGCTCCATCCCCTTGAGAGATGTCAATTTTTAAATATATCACTTCATAGCTGTGTGTTTGGTTGATTTCCGAAACTGTTTGCGTCTCTGGCCTTATTAATACAGAAGAACTCCAGCCAGCCATTGATACTAGCCTGTCCTTGTAAACCCTTTCCGTCTTTTCTGTAGTCAGTGGGAATCCTGCACTTGCGCCGAATTTGATCCTCCATTCTGTAGGTGTGGGCTGCTGGATAGCTAGAGGTAGGACCCCCACCCTCATTTCGCTCCCAACAGGAACAAGAGCTGGAGTTCTCTCTCCGCAGTGTCCCAGACATCAGACTGGAAGGAAATTCTAGGGTCTTCAGGTGTCATTATAATAATTTAAACTTGGACTGAGCTTGTTGAGATTTGGAAACTTGTTTTCTGACCACTGGAGCCGGGTTTCAGGGAAGCTGGGAGCAATTTATGGTTTTGTGTAGAAACCAGACAGAATTTCTGTGGTTTCTTCCCCTGAGTTTTGGTTTTATTGCCTTCAGAAATAGTCAAAGGACATATACAGGCATATATAGCTGAAGTAAAAAACCCCATCAGTGCAGTTTCTCACGGTAGAATATTCAATTGTTCCTCATTATGAGGAATTTCCCTCTTTTTAAGGCCTAAAGGTACCTCTCAGAAATGCTGAGTCATAGAACTTTGGTATCTGTCTTTAAAAGAAATCATTAGTTCTGGGTTGTGCAAACTTTCCTGTGCTGATAGAAGTGGGTCACATTTTGGGCTCTTCTTGCTTCCACATTTTACATTAGAAATCAAGACAAATCAAGGAACAAATTCTGTACTCTTGGGAATAGTTATTTGCACCTTAGGGCTCAGTATAATTGCTTTTACAGGTAGATAATATTCTCAGGAATATTCAAAAAGCATGCTCTATTTTTTATATTGTTTTTGGAGAGAAAAGATTGTTTAAAAGAAGAGAAACCCATCAGAATCTTGCACGTTAAAGACAATCTCAAGATAAATGTACGCTTGCTTCAGGCAGTCCAGTGTATTTATTTTTTTTACCAAGTAGAGATAATTTTCTTTTCGAACAATGTTGCATCTGCCTGTTGTATGCTGGTATTTTTACCTGGGGATAAAAGAGGGGAAAGTACAGGACAAGGTGCAGACACACACTGTGGATCATCATCTGTCTGGTCGACAGTGACAGTAATTTTGTGGTAAGAAATAGACGGACTAGCTCGCATGGGATTTTGTTATCGTTAATGTCATTTTAAACTGCCTGTACGTCTCTTATTTAGTATCTGGCTATTCCTGTTGGATGTCCTGATGTCCTGTAGGATGTCCTGACACTTTTGAACAGTGTCAATTTGAAGGGCGTTTTTAGCTGCAGAGCAAAAATCAGCATTGAAAAGAGCCTAGGAAATGAGGATTTTCTCCAAATAGTAGTTGATTTTAGAAGAACGCCTAGAACACTTAGAAAACTTCACCACATTTGCCCTTTGATTTCCACAGTTCAGACACTGACTGCAGGAAAGGCAGTTTCAAGTATCTTAATTGCAACATGATCTGGAGGATGAGACATTTCTGTTGTAATCCTCCTTATTTCAACAGCCTAGCCCTGGCCGGTAGGTGATGATGATGATAATGATGATAACGATGATAACGATCTTGTGCCATTGCGCACTGGAGGATATGCTACAGCGGCGGTGTGTTTGGGACTGAGGTGTTGAATCTGAATAGCGCCTGGCACACTAGGGAGGCTGGTCAGTTTGCCCTTCTATGTGACCACAACAAATACAATTATTTGTATTTGTAATAACTGCTAATAATGTGTAGCTGAAACAGTCTGATAAGGAGGTGTGCACGTACGGAGAAAAACAGCAGTGTGGGTCTGAGCTGCCTGCTTGGAAACTGTGTATGTGGTAGGGGGGCACAGGCCAGCACGTCTGCTGGAACTCTTCCACCCGAAAATCTCTGTGGTTCCCAGCACTCCCCTTCGTAAACATTGGCCTCAGCTGGCAACTGAAGCAGGGCAAGAGTTTATTTTTATTTCTTGGAATTCGGTAGACCTGAAATCTCAGTTAAATGTTAACTTTCAAAAGACACATGCATCAGCATTCTGAGCCACCGCTGGTATGAAAAGAGATTATAGAGAGCATAAGTTGAGCTAGATTTTGTCCTTGTCCAGCCTTCTGTCTCTTCTGTCCTCTCCATCCATTTCTGTATGACCTGTAGAAGAATCTGCAAACAACTGTGCGCCATCTACTAAATGTGATTTTTTACTTTTAATTTGATCATAGAAGAAACTGAGTGGGCAAAGATTTAATCCCATTCCCCCTTTTCTTTTTTTTTTTAGAATGTTTTCATTTAAGTGATTATGGTGGTTGCCATAGGAAAACCCAGCAGTTTAGAGAGTCAGTCGCTGAAGTGTTGACTCATAGATTGAGTGCTAAATAGGTGTTTAAGTCTTTGCTGAACTGTTATCAAAAATGGCACAAAATGTCTCTCTTGTCTCAGTTTGTAAACTGCATACGCATGTATAATTAACAAAGAGACCTTGTTAAATAGACAATTTTGACCTCAGTAAGGAGAAAGATATCCAGAATTTTAGCTTAAGTTTAACCAGTTTCTCATCCAGATTAAGCTTCATTCAGTAAAGACCGGAGAGAAGAACTGTCTTCCTACTGCGTTAGTTGTTACTTTTAAGAGTTTCAGCTAGTAATGTTAATTATTTTTTTCTCTTTCTTCCCAACGACGATTTGGAATTACTCCAGGTTCATGTCAAACTAGGACGTTGGATAGACACTTGAAAGAATTGAATTTCTGTTGAATCCTCTCCGGCTTCTGAGTATTTGTGGTTAAGGAGGATAATCTGTGCAAGTGAATGGTCTGAATTTTTTCCCCCAGGTTTCAGATTTTATTCTCTATGACAGTTCTGTAAATCTGGAATGGCTCCACTGACATTGTCTTGGCGTTCATTTGTTGACATTTGTTTCTTCCTATACATAGTGGTATGTCCTTTTCTGATCTTACGCTGTCATTATAGGCTTCGTTTCACAGGAATACCAAGACCAGATTCGTTATTATCTGTACTGTAGTAGAGGCTGGAAACCAGAATCACGACCTTCTGTGTTACTGCTCTATAAATGCAGAGGGAGGCATTTACTTCCTTACTTGTTGAAATCTAATTTTTCAGAAAACGAAGCAAATGAGTGAGGCTGTTGAGGGGAGGACAAAGGTAATGAGTAGGTGTAGCAGCAGTCGGGAGAGCTGTTGTGCAACCTGATTGTTTTCTCACGATACTAAATATACATATATAAATGTAAACCATATCAACTCCCTTCACCCAGTACAGTCTTTCAGTTTACCAGGAATCATATTAGGTATGAGAGCAGAAAAGCGTTCTAAATAGAGGAATATAGAGGTTTCGTGGATAAAGTCAAGCAGAATTCCATACAGTGAACACTCCTGCATGCAGAGACGGCACAGCCACGCAACATAAGCGTGCAGGGGCCCGTCCTGCCATCTTCTGCAAAGATGCTTCCACAGGTTGGAAGATGCCCCAAACATTTTCTATAATAGATACTTTGTGAAATAAAGTTTTTTGTGTTTGGTAAAGTTTGGTAAAGTGATGGAAGAGTCAGAGTTTTTGGAGTTCAGATTTTTGCTGCTGTTTGTTTTAAAGATTAATTCCAAAGCACCTCAGCTATGTAGTAAAAATAATAATACCTTCTTTGCCCTCTTTCACTTCCCATGTTATCTGTGCATTCCATCATTCCAGCTGTTCACATTGAATTTGGGCAAAAACATTTACTTCTCAAAAAGATTGTTTATACTAAAAGCATTTGTTACCTTACTGTAAGTCTGAATAGCAACAGTAAACTATAGTGACAAAATATAAACACACAACAGCTGTCTGGAAGTTAACACAAACTATAGGAACTCTGCTTTGGGTGTTTATAGTGCATCCTGAGATCTCAAGTAAGGCTCCCCTGGCTTTAAGTAGCCTTTTAATTTACACAGATGTTTCTTCAGCATCTATTCTTTTCAGGCTGTTGGAATGATCAACAATTTAGTCTAATTGTGCTGGGTGTTTGGGTTGTAAGGCTGTTTATTTTGTCTGTATGTCTGGAATATTCACTCTTTCAAGGACTTGACTGGACTCCGCAGACCGCACATGATTTAGAGAGAAATGGGTTGTGTGTTTGTTAAAACCTTGACGAGGATGTTACCGAGCTTGGTCTCAAGCACGAGTCTTCTCTCCCTGGCTCTGCCACGGGGCAGGTCGCCTCACTCATCTACGTGTCGCATGTGCAAAACGCTAGTGATGAGAATAATTACCTGTTTGTGTAACGGCTTGGGATCTACGGATAAGAAAGTGCCATTATTCTGCTCATAGAGAATAATTTTCCTTTTCTGGAGACTGATGCCTGTAGTCAGTTCCTACATTATTGTGTCTTCTGGGTCTGATTTTCTTAAATAAAGCCCAAATTTGGCAAAATAATGAACTGAGCATGCTTTGCCAAGCTATGATCATCTTTGTCATTGAACAAATAAACTATGGTGCAAATAATGGAGGAACTTAGGCATTTTACTGGCCCAGCCCAGCCCTTAAAACAAGGGTTTCAGAGTTCGAAGTTCCTGGTGGCAGGAGAGCTGGGAAGTCCTTCCTTTTGAAGACTGTCACAGGATGATTTTTCCTATTGCTTGATGAGTTTATACTGAGATAACTCCCTGTGAAAAGGATTCATAGAACATTTTGCCTACTCTGAATTTATTTTTCACGTTAATTTAGTTTATTTTCATGCTAATAAATAAATTCTGTATACAGCGCAAACACCGAGAAGTTGTTGTGCTTACAGAGGACAGAGGTAAATATTTGACTTTTATATTGTTCTTGAATCCTTTACTCATAGTACATGTGGGAAATTATTTTAGCATCTAGAACCTATGTATTTCTTTGCTGGAAGAGCACTTGCAGAAGTTGTGTATCAAACCATCCAGTCCCAGTACCCCCAGTTCTTGTGTTAGCCGTGACTCCATGCCTGTTCCGTTTCAGGGAGGTCCTTCCAAGTGCAGTAGCTGCAGTTTCTCAGCTGAGTTTGTATTGCCTGATAATAAAAGACGTGGTGTTTGTTGCAATTTGTTTGGGGTTGGTTTTGTTTTTTAATAAAACTTACATTATTGGTAGCATGTTTTTTGTTTCATAATTAAGATGTTGATTGTAAGTAAACATTTATGATAGCTTCCAAGGCTGGCAAAGCAACCACCTTGGCAGGGTGCGGAGGTGGCTCTTGGAGAATTCGGTCTGGCACAGCTGGGTCAGTGGAGTACCTACAGGAGACCCTGCCTTCTGCCTGTCAGCCCTGATAAAAACAGACTTTGCTTACAGCCGAGGAGGAGAGAGTGAAGAGAAACTAAAAAACCAATGGAGTAATTATTCCCTTTTTAACAAATCCTATGGATCTTTAATAGCTGCAGTCAAACAACCCTTCTTCACCTCCCTTGATCATGATAGATAATCAATTGTCTAGGACAACTGATGTGTAATAAAATACCAGTTAGTGCAAGAAAACCCAATGCGTGGAGAAGCAAAGAGCCTTTAATGACTATAAGACTATTATTTAATCCCAGTATGTTCCTTGGAGAGTTCTTGAGTTTATAGAGGTGTCTCAGCCTACAATACATAAGGTTTACAATTAATAGCTGGTTTTCACTGATCAAAAGTATTTATAAAGTGACTTATAAAGTGACAAGTATTGCTTTTTGACGGAACTAGTAAATTTAGATATGCGTGTGTCATCTTGTGTTTATAAATAAGGGCAGTGGTTGGGCCATGGAGTTATTAGTGTCTGTAGTGTACACACAGATGATGTGTGTACGGCCATTGGTGGCGATGGGGCAGAGGTGAGCAAAATGTACTTTTCTTTTTTTAGAAGTGCAGTCTTGAAATTCTCCCCTAGACACTATGACTTTATTTGGTTAAAGTGTTAGTTTTCCTTATTCCCAAGAATAATAATTTGAAAGACTGCAGACCACCTGATACAGGCCGTTTATTAAGTAACATTTGAAATATGTAAAGTTAGTGGGTTGGTTTGTCACTTACTGAATTTTTCCACACCAGCTGCAGGACTTGGGGAGCTTTTAGGAAGACTGCAGACCTGGGTGTATGTTGTGTGTGCTTCCCACCACAAAGCTGCTCCGTTGCTTACATGTTTTCCCAGTTATTCTCAGTGTAAATGCGTTACCTTGGATTGAGTTTTATTTCTGATGAGTACTTAGAGGAAATTTCCTGGGTAATGCTGTGGGTAGAGGTCGATGGTTCTGGAGGCTGGAGTGAGGTCTGGCTGCTGGGGCAGAGGAGCGCTGTACAGCACGGAGTTACTGCTGGCCCTCAGGGCGCTGGGAGCAGAGGCAGCACTGACCACAAGGAGCAACCGCGAATGAGACTTGACCTTTTCCAGACTCGGGCGGTCATGAAGCATTACTGTAGCCCAGTATTCCAAGTCATGCAGCACGGGACTGTGGGTCGTGAATAATGAAAGTGTGCGTACATGTTTCTGTGCAAGAACAGTAGCCAATAATAAAGAGTGCAAGCGATGCTTTTCTAGTATTTCAGTGACACAGCCCCTACCCCCCTAATTGTCAGCTGTAGATCTTGTGAACTGACAGCTGCTGTTAGCTTTTCTTATTACACGAACCATTATATGAATTGATCTGTTTTTTACGTAAAACTTCACTTGAACAAAGCACTAAACCATTTTGAAGACAACCTGTAAAAATGAGATTGCCTCTTTACTACTGTATTTTATATTCTTTTCTGAAGGTGAAGTAGACAAGACAACACTTTACTGGAATATCGGGAGAGTCATATTACCTTCTGGAGAAGCTTTTCTAATTGTGTGTGCTGTCTGTGGCTTGTGATATGTAAGGTTTTGGAAAATGAAATAGTTAAAAGCTGGCAGCTTAGCGGTGGATCTGTGAAGGGGAATCTTTGTACGAGATGTCTGTGGGAGGAAGAACTCACCACCCCCACCACCCCCCGCCATGCCCGGGTAATTGGTGTAGTGGCAATTATGCCATACATTATCCACGTTGAGGAGCGCGTTCAGTGCCATAATGACTACAGTGGCATTACTGAGCGTTTCTTAATCTCTTCTTGCATGGATAAATCAAAATTTTTGTAGTTGAGGCACATGCCTTTTGTTTCAGGGGCCTTTCACAGCAAACAGTTACTGTAGAAAAGGAAATAATGGAACACCATCATCGGGATTTTTGTCTCCCACTGCATATAACTTATATTTGCAAATGGCAGTTTGGTCATGAAGTTACTTCCCTAGAGGATGCACATGCTCCCAAATGAACTGGATGGGATTTCTCTTTGTCAAGTGTTCAGTAACGTGCGGGGTGAGCAAGGCTCGGGATGCATTTTGATGTCTAACTTAGGGCTCGTATTGTACATCTTTCAAATCTTTCATTCCCTATTATGTTTTATTTGGCTTTTCTTCTAAAACTGTGAGCAGTAGCACGTCCTGCCCTGTCTCTGCTTTCCAAAAGTTCCTTGAGTTCCTCTCGCTTTTCTTCTTTTTTTACCTAATGTTCATTCCTCCCTCCCGCTCCCCCCCCAAATTTTGATTCCTCCTTAGCATATTTCATCATAATTAAGCTATAATGTATAATTCGTCACTCTATGCCAAACCATGGATCTTTTGCTTGGGGAGTGGGGAGAGAGAGAGAGAAATTTGAACAAATAAAAGGTTTTATTTTGCATGGAAACTTGGCAGGCTTTCATGTGCCAGGTTCCAGACAGAACTAATACTGGGCTTAGTCTGCACAGGGGGGTGATTTAAAGAAATACACCTCTTGCTAGAAATGCTGGAACTTCTTTTCTTATTGTCTGTGTCTTTAAGGATAATAGCCAGTGGAAAGAGCTCTTTCCTCTTGTTTTTTCTTCTGTGTGTGCAAGTGGTGATAGTGCTTTGTTATTCTATCTATAGATCTCAGAGCACTTTGCAAATATGTATTAATTAGACTCCTGATGGGTGGTCTTAAAATGTTACTGCAATGAAGAGAAAAAAAATGGTAATGCCATCCAGTGCAGGACTCTGCTCTCCTTTTTAAGCCCCGTTCGTAGTACAGACTGGAGCTCTGATTGTGTGCTACCCAGAAGTTGTCCTCTTACTCTGGTGAAGAGCTTCTGAAGACAGAAATGTTCGTCCTGTCCCGGTTGGATGTGGTGCATCTGTATCTACTCCACAGCCTGGGAGTATTAGCATTCCACGCAATTGTGGCCAGCTGTCCTGACGTATAGTAATATCAGATCTCGGGAGGAATAGTATTTTACAATACATAGTGTTACTTTTCTGATTCTGAAGGTGCTGTAGTATAAAATACAACATATTGTGGTTTCAGATCTTTCTGGTTTTCTCTGTTGGTCTCCCATAACTCTGAAATGGCTTGGTTTAAAAATATTTTGCAGGCCCCTTATGTATTTCATTTCATTGAAGGTGGGAAAATGTCCAGCCAATGATTGATGGTTTTTTGGAACTTGTTCAGACATTTTACTTAGCTGGGATGGAGAGGGTTCTTTCATTTGAATCTGATCCAGCATTCCCTGTGCTGCAGAGCTCCTGCTGGCTTCGTACTGACTTTTTTGCTCTTAAATTTAAAAAGAAAAACGAGAGAGAAAAAAAAAGCAGTAAAAAGTACAGCAGACCTGAAATATATCAGTTGATTCTATGTTGAAGCTGAAATTTAAAACATCAGAACAGGTAGGTTTCCGCTTTCTGTCTTCCTTTTTCCCATTGCCTTGTTGCAGTGCCTGGATTCCCGTGCGTTGCCTGGGGTTTTCTTCTGCCGTGCAAAGCAGGGATCAGGTGATTAAATGTGAGCGGTCAATGCCAGTGGCCAATTCCTGCTATGAAGTTTTGAGTGAAAGTTAGAAAGCTTCCCAAATTAGGGATTTCTGAGGACCCTGTTAAGCCGTATCCTGAAGCTTGTGTTAAATGCTAAGCCTGAATCAGGACCTCATTCCAGGAAAAAGATGGGAACATCCCTGAGGGAGTCTGGGAGGGGTGTGTCCCCGAAGAAGCAGATTTCAACAGCGTAGCAAAAATGATGGCAAAAACCCTCCTGATATTTTTGCAGAACGGAGTTTGGAAAAATGACTTAGAATGCAGGCCTGGTTGCATCCTTAATGCTGGAGCAGCTTTCAAGCAGCTCTATAATTTGGAATGTGAGTGACGTCAGTTCTTCTGGCCATCTGGTTAGAAAATCTAGTTGTAACTGAAAATATCCAGCCCTTTTTTCTCCATTGCTAGGTGGTGACTACACACTTATGTAATTTAACAGCTCAAATTCTTTTCCATTCTGGTGATCTCTTCACGAAGTCATAACAGAGTGGATGCTACTGAAAGGATATCATCAACCTATTCAACGTTAGCAATTTGTCGGCTAAAGGGTAACGGTGCTTCAGAGGAAAGTAAAGTACAAGGTGGGGGCTTAGAAGATGCGATTCTGTTTGTTCTGGTACTAGTTTGATACGTGACCTTGGACAAGCGCATTCTCATTTTTCTACCTCAGTTTCCCCCACTTATTAAACAGTGATAATGACACTTCCTATCTTACAGGCATTGTTAGGATCTAATGAGTCATGCTATGAAACACTTAGAAAGGCAGCAAGGTATTGTTATAATTACTGCCTGCGGCGTTCTGCTCGTTCCCTACTTTTTTCTTTCTTTTTTTTTTTCTGCTCGACACATCCAAACAGCCCATTTTAACGCTGCTCTTTAAATACTTCTAGAGCCTCACTGCTCCTTCTGCAGAGGTTGTAGACTGGATTATAAAATTGCATTGATAAAAAATATGCACGAAAATGTACTCTCCGATAGCGTATGAAAAATAAAGGGATGCAAAACTGTCAGCCATTTCGTAAAGCCTTTTTAATGGCAAAACTCAGAAGAGCCCAAGAACAGGTTGTAAACTAAGCAACTGTAGACGTAGCCATACAAGCTTAATATTCATATAAAACATTCCTTTTTGATTTACTGAGATTCCCAGTAAATAAATTTTCCAAGCAGAATAACCACAACATCCCATGTTTCATTTTTATGTTTAGTGTTTCCTCTAATTCGTGGTGGAAAAGTTAAACCTTTTTGTGTTACTGATCCTCAGTGCCAAGCAGAGTCCTGAACCAAGCATCCCCTTGGTTCCCCCGCTGCACCAGCTCAGCCCAGTCATCTTCCTGAAACGCCAGATATTGTAAGTGACCATGAAAAGAGAACTGATATCTGTAGGGAAAAATATGATAGAGAATTTGCCAAGGAGGAGCTGAAGTTTTAGGATCTAGGAAAAAAAAAGCACTTTTTGCATATTCTTTTTAGATTCTTAGGTTGTGCATATTAAAATTTAACTTGAAACAGAAGGAACTACGTTTTATTATTCCAAAGGAGTGTGTGAAGGGGATGGCATTAAAAAACAAATGATAAATAAAATAGAAAACAACGTGCTTAGTGAAAGTACGAAATGATCACATTGTTCTGCCCCCTCCCCTGGTTTTAAAGCAAACAAACTCTTTGCGTTGAGGTAGAGGGATTTAGAAATGAAGAATGTTATGTAAAATCAGTCAGCACATCTACTAAAGGAGTAACAGGCGCATGAACACCTGGGTGCGGGTAAGCTGGGCTTGAACATGGCCTGCACCAGCTACTTTGATAAAAGATTTTGAGCTCTGTACATATGTGGCAGCTCACCCTGTAGTGGTGAAGGGAAAGCTGTACCACTGAACGGAAAGCTGCCCGAGGTTTACCCTGGCTTTGCAGGAATGTATGTCTGTTGCTCAAGGAGCTCAGGTACGGTATGTTTGCTCCCTGACGTACTTGCTTATGTGCCACTGCTCCTGTGCTCTTAAGAAATAAATTGAAGGATCAGTTGTCAGTGAATAAATAACAAAGAGAAAAAGTCCCAGTCTTAAGGAAGGTTGTGATAGGCAGGAAATGTCCTCATTTGTACGATACCAAAAACATTGACTATACAATAATCCCTCCCCCTCTTCCACCCCGAAAGCTTTTCCACCTGTCATGCATACGTGAAAATTGTAAATGACCATTCAGCTGGCCATAGCACCCACTGCTGTGGAACAGTGAGTCTTTGTATTGCATCTCTTGTTAGAATGCACCATTTTTGTACATCAATACTGAGTTGGAGCGCTAGAGCTTACATTTATTTTCCTAAAGCACTAGAAAGAATGATTTCATATTAGGGAAGAAAGGAGTGGGAATTACTCAGTGGTTAGGTTTAATTGTTCTGAATCCTTACAGTGTTTCATGAGAACATGTACCGAGGAGATGTGCAGTATAGTGGGAAATGTGATGGAAAGGTATAATTTGACCACCTACCACTAGCAGCTGAAAAGTAATTCTAAGGGCTGCATGCCTATCAGGATTAATCACTATTTCATTATTGAAAATACCTTCTTTTTCATTCCTGCAATCCTTCATGTTGGGTTCGAGGCATCAGAAGGTGTTTGCTTGAGGTAAATAGGCGTTACAGCCAACTCTGTGCCTGTGAGGTGCCCAAGAGCACCTTTTAGCTGGTGCGATTTTGGAGTCTCTCGCTGTGGAAGTTGCTGTGGTAGAAGAGCAGGGCAGTGGCTGGAAGGACAGGCCATGGCGTCCCCATGGCAGGACGCATCCCAGCTCGAGACAGTTTATGGCCCCCCTGTCTAGTCATTTACCTCCAACTGAACTCTGGCGATGGACGTGGCCAAGTGTTTCATTTGGACAAGAAAAAAAGAGCATTATTGAAAGGGACTGACCTTTCCATCACCCTGTTCTGTCGTCATGGTGCTTTTATAGTATTTCTCTCGACCAACCCCTTCCCTTTTCTAAACCACAGTAATTCCCCTCCTCCTCTCAGTCCATCCTCCCAGGAGACTCGGTGGTTTCTCTTTATTTTCACAGACACCTGCACTGCGCTCGTCCCCTGAAATCCTGTGAGCTTCTGGCAGAAGCTGAAATAATCAGCTTTGGTCCATCGGCAAAGCTGGGAGCCAGTGGGTTTCCCTCTCTGTGGGCTCACGCATGCCCGGCTGAGCGGGCTTGGGAGAGAGCGAGCCCAAGGAGCCTTGGAAACGGAGTTCCCCTTTTGCTCCGAGAAGAGCAGCTGCGGGTATTTTGGATGGCACTTGCGGCACTGCAGCACTTGTTTTCTAGATAGAGTGGCTTTTAGTTTATAGGGCAGGGAGTCTAGTGCCTTTCCTCTGATCTGAAATCCATTTTGGTAGTGGGAAATAATCCTGTTGAGCCCAGCAGTCTCTTTCAAAATTGGCTGTTAACTGTATTAAGGCCCAAGGCTGACAGCACTGATGTCAGAATTCAGACAGAGCAGATCTGTCCTGGGCGCCTGGCTGTAGGTAAGCGATGGATAGAGAATGTGTGGCCATGGTAAATGTCTTGTGAAAAGTCAAGGCTGAAAATGAGATTACTTATTTTCCTTATAACGTAGTAAATGTATTTTTGTCAGTGGAGTGGTAACGGTGAAAATCATAATTTGTTGTATTTCATTTTTATTTTATTTACAAACATTCCTCGCCTATCTGGAAGTTGAAGAGCTTTTGTTTAAAATCACAGACTTACAAAATGTTTGGAAAGGTGGTGTGTTTCTGTGAATTTGTATTGATACACACAAAGTACGTGAACTGTGCAATATAGCATGTTAGTCCTTTTCAGGGGAAACCAAGGTGCATTGGACACGGCAATTTGCATTAAAGAGTTCTGGATGTTACTGAATTCCAGGGCTTAGTCTGTGTTCTGAATGCAACAGTTTCATTTGTCCTGCTTCAGTATATTTTGCACTATCAGGACCTTTTGTGCAAATCTGTGTTGACCCTTGTGGTCACCCAGACGGTTCTTACCAAACCTCCTGGGTTTCACACGGACCCAAAGGAATGTGTGCATGATTCCAGGTGATCCTTCGCATTGGTCTTCTTATTGTCCATTCGGTGTTTACAATACTGGAAAACACTGGGAGCACAACTTCTGGAGACCTAGTAACAGTTCCCACAAGATTCAAGTCAAGACACAGGCTCGGGGGGCGGATGGCTAAATACTGAGCAAATATTTCTGCCTGAGAACCTGGCGTACCCGTGGTAAAGGGAAGAGTGCAATGAAAGCATCGTGCTTGTGCATTCCTTAAGCAAAAATTCATCCTTGTGTGCTTGGAGATGTCAAAACTGGACTTTGATCAAACTTCTGATGAACATTAGAATTCAGTAGAATACAACTGATACTGAACTTGGGCCGGAACACTCAATTGACAATTCTCTGTAGCGCCTATTTGACCATTTGAAACATTTTATTTAAAATCAAGTATGATGCTGGAACCATAAGAAGCAGTTAATTTTGTTCAGTCACTCAGGTGAAACCTTGACTGGCGAGAAGCTACGTCCTTGCCCAGGTTGTGTGTCCGCTATTTTGATTTTGCACCTCTGCAAATTTTAATCTTTGTAGTAATCATACTTACAGGCATGAGGCTTGAAAAGAAGCCAATAAAAAGAAGAAAGGAGACAAACTGCTGCCAGGTTATTCCACCAGCCACGTAGCCGGCTTATTGATGAGCCGTGGGCTGGAAGCCAAGTTTCCCTGGCCTCTGAAAGATTTGGGGGGGTGGAGGGGATAGAAGAGGGTGGGTGCTCCCGCTGTGCAGGAAAGAGCCAGACAGAAAAATTGATCATTGCTTTAATGTGATCTGACATAAGAGAATGTGGAAGTAGAGGACAGAGAAAAACTGCAAACTCAGCACTATGTTAGGAGCTGTTTGACTTTAGAGAATATATGGGTGTCCTCTTTCTCTCCCGGAGACGGATTTGTAGAATCCTTTCTAGGGAAAAAGAAAACAAGGGAGTGAGTCTGTGTGGTTCAGCTGCACAGTGTCCTACTGGGACTGTGTGTACAAAGGTGACATTAGTCAGACTGTTGATGATTCCTGCAGGACTGTAACCTCCTCTTAATAATGCTGTAGATAGACCCATCAGAATGGGTAAAATCACAGCTGTAGCAGGTAGAACGATTCAGGCATGTGGTTGGAGTGGTAAAAACCTTCAAAACTGTAACTTGTGTATGACGGCTAAACCACTTTTACACGAGGATAACTTAATTTATTCGTGATCTGCGTTTTGGGTGCAGTTTTAGGCATTTACAGGTAAAACATCTTTGCCAACAGGAAGGAGTTGCCTTTCACTCTCCGATTACTACCCCAAGGGCTTTCTGTATATTGGGAGAAATGTACGTCAGTTTCTCTGCTGTTCTGAACCAGAAAATGATTTTTGTCCTACTGAAAAATGTAATCATTAAAAGAGAGCCATTCATTAAAATAATTCTTTAGCTTCATGTGGAGGAGAAAACACCACAAAAATAAACTTGACTTAAGCACGAGGCGTAAGTGTTGTCTAAGATGTTAACAAATCTCGGTCAGCTGACAGAGGGGAGCTGGGAGAAAAGATGCTTAAACATTACCCCTTTAAACAGGGACTAGTCTTTTAGAGGGTTTTGACCAGATTTTCAAGGCTATTTAGACATTTATTTCTCTCTCTGGAAGTCTCGTCCATGAACCTGAATAAACTTAGGAAAGTTATCGGTTGCCTACAGTGTAGGCGTCTAAGTCTGTGCTGATAGATTAGCTGGTATGTTTTAAAGTGTCTTCTTAGGGATGAGCTGCAGTCCAAAAGGGCCTTTCTGTTGACAGCGAGGGAATCTAGACAACTATCCCAAATACAGATAACTCCATTGTAAGCATCCAAAAGCAGATGATACCTCATTTGTGGTGAACCCGATTTTAAACGGCCATATTCTGTGTATGGGTACTCAGGTTAGAACTCGGCACATAAATTTAGTGTTTGAGAACACACTAAAAAGATCTGTCAGACGGGATCAGGCTTACGGATGCGTTTGGGACAGCATCTTCTGGTGAGATGTGTCAGGGAAAGGAGCAAAAAGAGCAACTCTTGTGGAATGTTCAGTTTCGGAGAACATTATTGTAGGCTAACTTAAACCTTTTTAATTAAACTGTGTGCTCTTGTGCTGAATGATAAACTGAGACATTTGGAGTTGTTGGGAGTTTCCACAACTATATCCTGCAGTAGTTTTCTGCAACCATTTGGAAGGTGCAGAAAAAGGTTTAAAAACATGTAGAAGACAAAACTCACGAGCTCCATCTTGAATTGTTTCCCAGCTGGAATTAATGGTGCTTAACCCTATTAAAGAATTAGGAAAATTAGATTCTTCGGTTTTAGTGTCGTTTCTATAGTGCCTTTTATTTGAAAATCTCAAATTCCTTTAGAAATTTGGATACTGTTTACACTAATGTAGTTTAATGAAACATATGCGTTATTTGATTTATCTAAAGCCATTCAAATAATATCAGTAACAGAGTTGGGAATAAAACACAGTAATCCTGACCTTCAGGCCTTTGTAACTATTACTCTTGCCCTAAAGCAGATCAACAGGTCATTCTTCAAACGTCAGAAGGGGAGAAGGGGGTGTTCTCTTCTTCTCTTTTAATATGTTTTCTGTGGAAACAAGAAACAGTTATTGGAAATATCCACAAGAAGGGCATGTGCTCTTCACATTAGCTAGAAAGAGATGAGAGTAGCTAGGACCAGTGAATTTTGCACAAAACCTAGGTCTGTGACCCTGGATTTAAAAACTAAGCGTGCCTGTTTAATTCAGTGGATCTTAAAATCCAGCCATTGGCATTTATTTATTCAGTGACCCTACTTGCTCCTAGCACTGCTTGCCGACCACTTCATTACCCCTCATTCAGAATTTTGGTTTTAGATTGATGCAAAGTAAAGCAATTGACTGTAAAAAGAATGAAGTTGAGGTTTTGGGGGTTTTGGTGGGATTTTTGTCCAGCTTTAATATTAATTATAATTTAAAAGAGAAAGAAAGAACACATTAACACGAATGCTTTCCCACCCACCTGAAAGCTACCCCAGCTTGCATTCCTGCTAGCTCTACAATGACTACTGCAAACAGCACATGATTTTAGTATCTAATCCTATTAGTCATGACCCGACTCAGCTTTAAAATGGTTAAATGCATAGAAGAGGAGTAGGAGTAGAGCGTCAAGAATAGCTTGGAAGAAGATGTTATCCCACATACCAAGGAGTTGGTATCTCAAAGGTGTCACAGTGATGGAAGTGAGGAGAGGACTAAACTGCCAAGTAGGCTCACCAAATAAATAGCGACTTCCAATGGAGCATACACTTCTCCATGAATTGAAAATATCCCTTGGTACTCCTGATAGAGAGCTTCTGTGAAGCTCCGGAGAAGCTGATCTTGTTCTACATCTTTGAAAATAATACCCATCAAAACTGGCAGTGATTTCTCGTGGTTAGAGAACAGGATCAGGAGCCAGCATCCAGCAGCCTTCATCCTTAGCTCTGGCATTCACCGGAGTGAGTCACTTGGCCTGCTTTTGTTGTGCAGTGTGAAGATGGGAACAGGGCTCATGTGTTTGATGGCACAGCTTGTTGGCTCTTCGTACAGGTCAGGATTGAAGTTGCTGTAAAATTAGGCCTAATTTCGGTAATCAATTGTCACTAAAAAAGCATTTTTTGCCTTAATGTTTGGTTCACTTTGGGTAGAGCTGTGGAAATGCTGCTCCATTTACATTTTTTATACTCCTGTTTCTCACCACTCTAAACATGCTATCGTGCTGTCTTTGGATGGATGAAAAGAACCACAGACCTACAAAGCAGCAAGTGGAAAACTGTAGGAAAGAATGTCAAGAGTACTGACAGGGTCTGAGGTAGCGGTGCTGGAAATTTACAGTGTATGTGTTGGAGTAAAGTGAGTGTCAGAAAGCCCACCTTCAAGGATGCCTTGATGGTGTTAATGCATTCACATTAAGTGCAGCCCTTAATTCATTTGCATATCTTAGTTTCTTGGTACTTACCAATAGCTTTGCACCCTATCTAGAAGAAAGGTGACCCAGAAGGCAGCAAATTTTCAAGATATTTTAAAAGTGTGTATTTGCCAGAGACAGATGCTGCTTCACTTCCGATTTTAAAGGGTAATGGGAGAGGGCTTAATGTTGCAGCTCTCCCTTTAAGGATTGTGGTTATAGTCCATGTTTTAATCGCTACTTTGATCTGATTAAATCCTCAGCCACAGAGAAATCAGCTTAGAGAAACATGTCTCCTGTTGAACCTGAGAGCAACAGCAGTTCAGAAAACCAAGCCAAGCCAAATACCATTAGAAAAAAATAAAAGCTTTAGCTCTCACAAATAGTACGGTGGTGTTGTAAATCACATAGCACTGCTTTACAACAGGATGTTTCAAGTCTACTGATGGTAGATATCCAAAATGAAAATCATCTAACTATACTGTGGTTTCATCTCCTGTGCAAACAGATTAAACCTGTCCCAAACATCAAATGAAACCTTCTGGATTTTGTTGGCTTTTTATTCTTGTGCCTTCTGCCTCTTAACATGGTGTCAGGAATCAGGTACGTGTAGGATGGAGAAAGGGGAGGAGTTACCGTGCTTTGCCTGGGAGTTGGAGATCAAATGAAGTTTTAATCTTCTTTCAATCTCTCTGCCTTCTTATTACACTCAATCTCCTTTCAAGATGTTATTCAAATCCATACATGGGTCTCTTTACCAAGATTATAACACAAGAAGTATCCCATTAAACAATTCTGATGGCACCTGGCAAAAATCCTTAATCTGTGGATCAATATTAAAGCTGTATGGAGGACAGAAAAAAAAGGTGGGGAAACCCCATTTATTTAAAATGAGAAATGTTCTTTCTCTGATCTTAGATTTACCCTAATATTACTTGCAGTGTAGCTTTCAGCGGGCTCTGTGTTCATCCTTACTACTATAGGCAAGGAACACCTACCACTGACTGCTAATCCTAAAGTAAATTTACTACATTTTTTTAACGTTGTTTGCCCTGATCTTTTGAGTCAGCGGGACTACAACAGTTTCATCCTAGAGTGAAAATTAAGACTTGTTTCTCTCCAAACTCACATGAAGTAGGAGTCAGGATATGTGAGTCTTGGTTATAAAAATTCTGCAAGAAAAGTCAGTCTTTTCTGCCTGTGTCTCTGTCGGAAATTCTGAGGAAGCTGTGTTTTGCAGTTAAGTCCCTATTTACACTCTCAGTTTAGCTACAGTAAGGCAGAAGAGTTAGACTGTACCATTATGTAAGGATTGCCGTTTTAAAGCTCTTCTGCAAATTAATCAGCTTCACAGCATTCCCGGGTGACATAAGCAGCAGTTTGCTCAGGGTTAAGTGACTTGCCCAAGGCCGTGCAAGTCTGCAGCGTGAGAGGCAGGGCAAGAATCACGTTTTACCAAGGTGTCCAAAACGGTAACAAACCAATTTTTGGCCATTTTTGTTCACTAAACTCTGTGAACTGTTAACAAGCCCTGTTAGCCCTCAAGATGCTTCAAGCTCTGTTATACTGTATACACACAGATTGAGTGTCTCCGCTCACCTTTTCCCCTCTTTCTAAAGTTTCTCAGTGATAACTAGTGAACAGCAATATTGCTTCCTGCAGGCAAAGCAGGGATTTGGACAGGTTTGTTAGTTGTCGAGGCTCCTGCAGCATGGCATTAGCTTTGCCCTAGAGGAGAAACTCAACAGAGGAGAGGGATCTGAGAAAACCGAATTTCAAGGGAGTGTCTGTTTTGAGCTGAGTTATAGTACCCGTTGCTGACGAACGTAAAGCCTCCAACTGCCGCCTCGGTCAACTGAAGGTAACTGGGAGAGGCGCAGGCGAGTCAGATGCATAAGTACAGCGGAGGTCGGGGGGTTACTTTTTTTTTTTTTTTAAATTATGAAGCTGCAGGGGAGAAGAGGCATGTACAAAACCAAACCCAGATCTGCCTAGAATACAGCCGGCCAGCTATTCTGGGAAGGCAACAGCTAACAAAAGACATGAGAAAGGCAAGAAGACAGAGGGCCCCAACCTATTGTTTCCCCTCTTCATTCCAAATAATCATGACTTCCATGACCTCCTGGCTTGTTCCCTCCAATGAGGATTTCGGGACAGCTGCTACCCTGAACAGCTGAGCCAGGAATTATTTGCCTGGTTTCCTGCAGTTCCTTCCTCCCAATTCAGCAGCAGCAGTTGAAATTATAAACTTCTCTCCCGTAAAATTAATGTGTATTCTTTAATAAAGGCTTGAGATTCTATTCAGTATTTCAAATAATTTTTCCTTCCCTCCTGAAATTTGCTGCTCTACCTCCATTCCTTGTTCGATTTACAGAATTTTGATTCTGTGCAATAATGGCTCAGCCCGTTTCTTACGGAAGTTGACTGAACTTGGCCTTGTTGAGAACAGGATTTGCAAGTTTGCTGGAGAGATTTTAGCAGAGGTGGTGAATTTGCAGCATAGTTTAGTTCTTTTCCCTCTCAAGCAGAAGTCTTGCTGTAGGGGTTGGGAGAACCTGCACAAATTTTGTGGAAAATAATCCTCGAGCCACACGTATGGGAGAGCTTAGATGACTGCAAAGATTTTTGCCTTAATGTGTTTGAGGCCTTTGAAGCTTTTGGCTGTTGCACCAGGTAATGTTAGTTTTCTATCTACCTAAAGGTAACAGTAACATCTGAACCATAACTCTGTCTATTCAGGCTCTCCATTTTGTGTTGGGTTACACAAGTGAATGGGTGCTCAGTCTAATTTTGGGTTTTTCTTTCATGTTTGAGTTTTGCAATTCTTCTTTTGGTGTTTTAGTGCAACAGGACACTTCAGTGTATGGTGGTTTGCAAATACTTGAAGTCCTTATGCCAGTTTATTCTCACAGTTGTGTGTTTCTTTTCTATGTCCTTGAAACCAACTAAAGCTCTGGCAATGTAAGATTCGTGACATTATCCTTATGGGGAGCAAAGCAAACCACAGGACTACCATCTTCAGTCCTGGAGGACGGCATTGTTGTTTTGATTCTTCCTATCAGATGTGACTGATTGTGCTGGCACGATGAGTGACACTGGGATAGATTCTTTGCTTGGATTTTCGTTATCATTCTGTTACCTACTGCATTTAAGTCAGATTCGTGAAGGTTACACAGCAAGTGGTCTTTTATGGAGTTGTCTCCTTTGGGGGAGGTGGTGTTCAAGGGCACCACTGTAGAGACAGATAAAAGAAAATTGTCTTTAGAGCTACAGAAGAGGAGGAGTTTCTCTTCGCAAGAAGCAGAATGGTTTTGGTCCTTTTTGGAAGATGCCAGGCCATTTTTACACAGTCATCTTTGTGGTCTTCATCCTTGTCTCTGCGTAGTAACAATAAACGTGTCTGCAGCAAGTGCAGGCATGGAACTGAATGCCTTCGGCTGGAATATGAGGTGCACATCCCTACTGAATCGTCCAGGAATACACAATAGTACTGCAAAGGCACAGGACCTCGTGCACAAATTTGTCCTCTTGAAAATGACTGGCAGTTCTCTCCTTCCTTCCCTCCTTCCTTCCCTCCTTCCTTCCCTCCTTCCTTCCTTCCAGAAGCAAGGGAGCATGTGTCTGAATGCAGATGTTTCTCAGGCCACCCCGCAGATCTGAGCCCTTCGTCTGTGTTATCACCGTTTCCTGTACAGGGCTCAGCCGATGGTTATTAAGTTCCCTTCTGTGCCTGATCCACCCTCACTTCAGCTTCTGTCATTAGACAGAGATTTCCTGTCCCTGTTCTAGATGGATACACACCATCTCCTTCTCTGATTTATTTTTTTTAATTTGTTGCATACTGGATGTACGAAACCAGCATTGAAATGCAGACCCTGTGAAACGACTTGTGTTACCGAGCAGTTACATTCCCTTTGCGCAGGTCTGATCTTCCTCCTGTTGCTCATACTGATGTTACGGCCTTTTCTTTCAGGGAGCGAGGGCCTGATTCAGTCTTTCCCTTGTCCCAAGACCTTTGGGTCAGGCATTTATTACTAATTTATACCACAACTCTGGCAAAACATACAGCACAGTTCTACTCTGCCCAGAATATGGAAGGCTTTGTTTTGACAAGGCTGCCCATGATGGTTTTTTACATACATTTCTACTCAAAGTCCTGTGTGTTTCAGTTGCTGCATTGTAGGCTTCATTAGAAAAGTTCAGCTCACAACTGGTTTTGAGGCTTCGAATTTTCAGACAAAAGGAGAAAATAAAATCTGAGACTCTGAAGCCGCGATACCAGGGCTGAATTTCAGTTCTGTGTTGATTCCCATGATGTGTTCGATGCACTGTCAGAGACTTGTGATAACATAATTCCACGAGAAGAAAGGCAGACTGTTACCTTAGAAATCTCGCTTACTTTGCAGTTTGTCAGACAGTTGTGTTGACAATAATAAGAAAAAAATATATCCCATGGTTTAAGAAAAGGAAAGTGGGGGAAGGGAAGCTGGCATTTATAGCTCTAAACTTTCTCTCAACTCCTTCCTTTGTATTTCTGATCTCAGGCTGCAATCCAGACTCCATGGTGGTTTGTAATTAAACCCAAATTTTGAAGGTTCTGTGGAGTTCTCGTTGCCTACCAGGTCAAACTGAATCTGGTTTCTATCATGGAATATTTCAGTTCAGTTACCCCTTGAGGAAGTATGGGAACAGACAGTCCATTCATATTGAACAGATGACCGAGGCTTAAAAAAACCCTTTTTGTCTATTAAGCTTATGGCTAAGATATTATGAAAACGGCTTAATAATGTGCCCTAACATTTATACCACACTATTTTCTTACTTTAATTTTCCAGGCAATTAAAAATAATTGAAAGTTACTGCCAAACCCCCTGAAGATATACTTTTTCTTTCAAATAAGCTTATTTTCATACTTGTGAGGTCACCAGATATTTATTTGACCATCTTTATAGGGGTCAGGCACATTACACACACAGAATGGGGATGTGGAATAGAACTCGCATTGTAACAAGAAAGTGAGAAGTAAGAGGAAAAAACCAGTACGTGTCGTGCCCGGTGGGTGTTCATATTTAGTATTTGGGCACGGCCAACATAACTCATTATACATATACCAACTGAGGCCCAAATTCTGCAGTTCACTGAAGTACTTAAAGTTACATCTGTGTTTAGAGCCTATTAATTTTGAATAGATGCAGACAAAAGTTCGAATGCTTTGTCAGATATGAAGGATGAATTGGGACCAGCAGAGGGTGAGGGGGTTGCTCGGCTGAGGACGGTCCAGTCTGGCATGGCAGTTTGCTCCAGGGGGCCCTTCTGGGATGCCGTTCGCGTTCTGACATCCGCGGGAGTCTCTGTGGCAATGAGAAGAAAGGCAATGGAGAGAGAAAGCGGGAATTATATTGGTAGATATAGACTGTACGTAGTCCAACCTCTCTAATCTTCTCTCCTATTAATAGAGTTGTAGCAAACACAACCCATGTGGCTGCGCAGTCACGCTGCACTGGAATATTGCTTAGCCACTTCTCCCCTAAAGGCTTAAAATCTATTACGTTATACAAGAGCTGGAAGCCTTTTCGTAGCATCCCAGTTTTCCCCCTCCGTCCATCCCATTCCCCTGCCATGTTTCCCTTCAAGTTGTCTTTTGCTGCCTCATTTGATGTTATAGAAAATAGGGTTTTTTTGAAACATGTGTGTCTCTCTAGACATATTCACATACATTCTGTGGGCATTTCCTCTTAGATCTCTTACCTGCAGTCAAAAGGGGAGTTTATGTTGGAAAAAAAGAAAAACGGGTGGGGTTTTTGACAGAATTTTGTATATTCAATGAGAGAATTTGCTGAAGGTTTCTTCTTTAGTATCGGTGTTCATGTTGATCATCCCAGTGTAGGGGGTAATATTTTGCTCAGTTATTTTAATTTGGGGGGGGGACTGTTGGAAATGTTTCTCTTTTCTCAGTGTTACTAGCCCTTTTGAAGGACAAAAGTCCAAAAGTGTATCACTTCTGTACGGTAAATGACCTAGCTAAAATTACTTCTATTTACCTAAGTCACTCCTGGCACATAAAAGGCCCTTCCAAAGCAACCCCTTCCTGACAGAGCAGGGCTGGTGTGCTGGGAACAGCCTCTCCTCTCCTTCATCCTCCTCCTCCTCCCACCCCCCTGAACTTAGCATCTGGTGGAAAGAGCATGTGATGCTTATTTCTAAAGGCAGCAAAAGAAGCTTTGAAAGTCTAAGACTGTAATTGGTTGTCTGCCTTTATCCTTGGAGCTCTGGGGAGGTTTCAGAAGTAATAACTGTTACTTAAAGTAGATGAGCTTCTTGTGGCTTTCTTAGAATTGTAGAGCACGTTAGTTGTCGGGTGCTTAAGGAAGCATCTGCCTGTCTGTAGCTTTCAAAACATTTTGGAAGTAAAGAATTTGGGTTTTTCCTGTCTTCTATATATGGATGGTGAGAAGTTACTCCTCAAAAATTGTGTTCTTACAGAAATGGCCTGCCTTGACTGAAAAGATACGAAGGAAAACCAAGTTCCTTTTAATGATATTAGATTTGCTCAGTATCTTACTTAAAGCTATTGGGACCTAAAATATCCTGAACTACGTGGTTACTACTCATCTCCTTCAGTCAAAAATGTAGTTACCTTTTGATAAAAAGACTCAAGGTGGTAGTTTCCACAGGGATGGGATCAATAGCTGGGGCCTTGTACAGTTTGGTTTCACCAGGACCAGGGGTCTTCCATTGCACTGTCTTTTAACCTTTACAGGATTTTAATCCGTGGCCAATGTGTTGCCAGTATACTTTCGCTGATACATATTTAAAGCAGTCTTGGTTTTAAAAACTGCATTGTCCATTGGTTAGAACAGAAAACTCAGACTCACTGGCGATGCGTTACACTCAGGCAGTGACTTTGTGAGTATATTTGAGCTAATTGCAATTGTTTCTTTACACTTTGTTGTACTTGAGCTTCAAAGCAAGGAGCTTGGCTCCAGTCCTGTCATGGGGCATGCAGACCATATCTTCCAGAACAGTCTCAAACTTTCTTTTAGTTATCTCAAGTAAATGAAATGCAAGTGAAAAATAAATGTACTGCAGCCCTAGGGCAGTGCCACCTTTCTGCAGCCTTGAGGATCCCAATTGTTTTCATAGACTTTTCATTCCGGTGTATTGTTGATTACCAGAATGACACTACAGCCAAACTAGATCTGCTGATAAAATGCATTTTCATTAAGTAGAAGGGCGGGCATGCAGAGCAGGTTGTCAGAAAGAGCCCTGTGAATAAATGTGGGTAAGTATGGATGGCAGTGCAGACAAGTGGGGCCGTATTTGCTATGCTCTGCTGGCTCTTCAGACTCTGAAGTAATTCATTGTGATGTCCTCAGACTGTTGTCCCTGGCTTAGGCTGACAAAAGACGGTCCATTGCCCTCACCCCTCAGTCTCACATGCTTACGCACATGTGCCAGGCTTTGGGGAAAGGTCTGGAAAGAAAACCAACCTGTCACAAGTACCACATTAGATGTTGAGAGGAAGAGTGGGGTGAGGACTGAAGGCCTTATTTTCCAATTGAATTGTGAGAGATTGTTAAATATACACTGCTTATTGACTTTGCTATTTTATATGGTATTTTCTTTTCCTTCCATAATTATTCTGATTCAAAACGAACGCAGACCTTTAAGCTTCACTCCAAAAATGCACAGCCAATTAAATATACAAAATTATTCAAGAAACCATAGATCTGGTAACTATCTGTAAAGTTGATCTATGTGATCTCGATCGTATTTTTGCCTGATGTGCACTGCTGTAAGAACGGTAGGGTTTTGGACTAGCATCAAGGGGCCTAATGAAGTTTTGGCACAGAAGGCTATAGATGGGAGACAGTTGCCCTGACAGCTCACCATTGTGATTACTTTCTGCACTGGAAGTGTCATGGCTTCAGATGTCCACAGTTTTTGGACTTTTCTGGGAGAAACCAAGTATGTTGTCGTAGATGTGCTGTGAAGACAGTTCTAGCAGGACAGGACTTTGTAACTGCAGCGGTAAATTGTGCCTCTCTAATAGTGATAAAACCTGTGAGAGCATGGTTTGTACTTGGGAAAGATGCCAAAGTAAGATAGATGAAAGTCAGATGAACCCAAGAGGAAGAAGTTCTGAAGAGCAAGAAGGTCTCTTAACAAATGCCTGTCCTTGTAATCAAAATAAAAAGGTGGGATGTGCAAATGTAGGGTGCTTGTAGCTTTTTAGTTGCATCACCGTGCTGAATCGGGGGCAGATTCTGTGCCATAGGGAGCTCTGCAGGCGTAAGAAGAGCTAGGGAAGAACCCAGATCAGGGCAGTCTGGAGCTTGGAGCCGCCTGCCCGGCTGCTGCAGGAGAGTTTGACAAAACTGACCAAAAGCCCATCTGTGGCCCATCAATTCAAAGCCCGCGCTCCCCTTTCCTGGGCTCATAAACTGCCTGGTTGCTGAAGTTCATTATGTATTAGCTGGTGTTTGGGGAAGAACACCATGCCTGGTAGAGAGCTGCTATTAGTGGAAATCACAAGGGGAATGCTTGTCCTTTTATGTAACATTTGAAATTAAAATGAGATTCTTGGCTGGCAGAGTGGACATGTCTCCACAGTACAGGAACTGATGCCTTGGAGAGGGTTTGAAGCTGGAACTTAAGTGCAGTTACAGCAAGAGAGCCTGGTTTCATTTCAAAGAAAATGGGAGGAGAAAATTTTGTCTGCAAACAGCTTTTTAATTACCAGAACTGTGACCCCACAAACAATTCATCAAAGATTGGGCAAAGTAGATCTGTTCACAGAGGAAATTTTGATTTTCCTTGATGAATCTGATGGCATAACTTCCTCAGCTTGAGTTCCAACAGGAGCTGAGACCTTAATCCCTTCCAACTGCCAAACCTGCGTTGTGTTTTCCTGGAAGAGCCATCCTGTGTGTGCCGGCACGGATCCCTGCTTCATTTGTTCTCCTCCGTCAGCCCCACTCCCCAGCCCTTCGTATTGACAGCGCATCGGAGGGTTCCCAGGCAACTGTTGCCAACAAAAACGACCGGAGGAAAAGGGGCCATTCTTTCTCTTTAGCCCCTCTGACCTGGTTTATACTAGTCCCAATCACTGGCTCTACTCAACCAGTGGGAAGTGTGAGTTGAACTGTTTTGTTTTGTTTTGTTTTAAACCACAGGGCAGGGAATTATTTTCAAGATGTAACTTTTAGTTTCCACTGGAAGGGCAAAACAGTCTCTTAGCCAGTGGAAAAGAGGCTTCCAGTTGCATCAGCCAAGAGCCAGAAAGCAAATACATCGCGTAACAAACATTCGGCTATCTTTTCAGATGTTTCTTTAAAAGAAAAATAGAAAATATCAGGGAGGTACTTTATTTGAGGGATTTAACACTGACATTGAAATAGCTGCGAGCCACATTCAAGACATGACTTTTAGTTTGTTTCTGGCTCGGTGTGGCTTATTTCAGTTTTCCCATCTGTGCCGTGGGTATCATACTACAATGGTTTTGCGCTTCTCAAGCGTGCCCATAGCAGAGGGATTTCAACTGGAAGAATCAGGGAAGCAGAATCACTTTGAATGGGAAATCCTGATTTTGTTGAGCAACTACTAAAGATCCATAGAATTTTGAGACTAGAAGAAAGGCTATTAAAAATTCAACGTTTGTAGAATATTTGGAGGGTTTTAAGGACTTATAGGATCAGATCTATATCAAAGAGTAATTTTAGATGATAGATCTACAAGCAGAACAGTGAAATAAAAGAGCAATTTTTGAGATCAGGGATTAAACACCCAGTTGAACTGGCTGAGCATTTTTTCTCAATGCAAGTTTCCAGGTAGCACGAGCTGCCTCTTCGTGCTAACCGAGCTTCACTACTGCTCAACTCAGGGAAAAGTCAGCAATTTGCGTTAAAGCCTCCAGCGGCCCAGAAGAATCCCAGGAGCCTTACCAATCTTTGTGCAATAGAACAGTGGGGAGGTTATTTGTAATTCCTCCCTCCATTTCAAAATCAAGTTTCTGGTTTTTTGGGTTTACCTGGGAGATTGTTGCTGGTTTTGCTATACCACAACTTACTAGAAATCCCTTACTGTTTGCTCCTTGGGATAAGTGTAATCATCAGATGTCATCTGGCCTAATTTTTGTACTAAAAGAATAAAAGGAAGGAACTGTTGAGACAGGAGAGAAAACTTTTTTTCTTTCTTTTATGCTAGCCAAAAAGCCTTCAAAATGGATGATGACTTACGCCAGGGGCTATGTAGACTGTTCTAGAAAATAATTTAAATTTGCCTTTACAAAATGAAGTCATCAAAGGGTATTCTGTAGGAATTTACTTTAAACTGAGATGGTGTCTGAAATAAAATAGTCCAGTCCCTTTTCACTTCTTCTGTTGTAAATTTTGGATGTGATTCCGTAGAAATTAAGGTTTTCTGCACAGGTGTGAGAGAAACTCTGTTCCCAGTTTTTTAAGATGAACATCCTATACTACCATATGAGGAAGACATTCCCTCTTTACATAGGATTCTTTGAGACGAGCTGGGAGTTGGCTTTGCCTTGCTATCAGTGAAGTAGAATCAGGCCTTTTCACAACCATCCAACAAGCTCCCCTCTCGGGAAGGGACAAAGCGAGTCCTTGTAGGCTCATCAATAGAAGGGAGGGCAGGTGAGTTCCAGTGAGGGTTTTTTTCACAGCTCCTTCTTATGCCTGTGCAGAACAGGCGCTCTCCAAAGCGCTCTCGACTGTGGTTTGTGAAGATTCCCCACAGGTCAGACTGGGGGGACACACTGGCAGCCAGCATGTGTGCTGTGAAGGCAAGAATAGAAAGCAAATACTTCCCGTAATCACACGTCCCAAAATGACAGGGTAAAACGCGTACTTATGCTTCCACCAGAGCAGTGAAAAATGGCAAGATGGAAAGTCTGGACTCCTGCCCAATGAAACCAAAATTGTAAAAAAGAAAAATAAAACAAATGCTACATACACTCCCTAGAACTGACACTGCAATGTGGTAGGTTTTTTTTCTCTTTTAAATATATACAGTAGACGAGCAGTAAATCTTCTTACAGCTCCATAGAACAGCATTATTTTTAGTTTTTATTATCGAGACAACCCTTCATAGCTTTCAATCTGTAGCTGAATATATTCATTTTTTTAATCCACGTGAGAGTGCAGTCCTTACAAAGACCTCTAATACCTTATTAATCATTTCTGGACCACGTCACAAAGAGGCTTTAGGAAGCAAGTGTTCCAGCCATCAGTGACGTGCTCGTGAAGCTTAAAGGGTGCAGAGAAAGGGTCCTTTTTCCCACATGGAAGATACCTCTCCTTTTGCATTTTTTAGTTTCATTTTAACTAGGAATCTGAAAGAAATCTGAGGACAGCCAGAGAAGCAGAGAGCACACTCCGTTCTCCTGTGGTTCAGCCTGTTCGTAGATAGACTCAGGCCTGTCGTTCATAAAAGCACCATGTGGAGAATTCGAAGTTGAGTTCCCAAGTTCAGGAATCGTGGTCTCGGTAACCTCCAGAAGTAGCTTTGAATACTTGTCACTGGTAAAGGTACATTTCTCTTGAAATGCCATTTTACAAAGCTGTGCAACATGATACCATCACTGTGCCAGCAGGAGCCTGAGCCAGTCTCAGGGCTCTGAAGAGAAAAATTCAGATGGGTACTACTAGCAGAAGAGTTATCACACACGGCCATGACTGCGTTGTGCTTAAAATAAGACTTTGCAGCCTTTTCTTCCAAGTAAAAGTAGAAGATAAACCTCATAGCACCCTTAAAAAATGGATAACTAATATTACCCATTTTATATCTCCAGGTCAGTTGAGTTTAAGTAACTGGTCCATGGTCACACAAGTGAACAAGTAAAGCCATTTAGAATAGAACCTACAAGTTCTGTCTTTCAGTTCCCACTTGTGTTACTCAATGTGCTCTTCATGGAGTAGGAACAGAACTCATACTCTGATTTCTCAGCAACGGTCTATGCAAATATTGTCTGAAGACTTTCCTAGGGCTCTTCAGGCATCACCAGCAGCATGAAATGCAGAGATTGGGGTGGTTGCTTAGATTTGCTTTTCATCGCTGAGTAAGAAAAGCCATCAATTCCTGTAGAAAGATGCTTTCAGAGCTTCTCTTACTTATTGTATTTTATTGAATAGTAGTGCAGGTAATGAGAGCAATAATCCCTACAATTTTTTGTTCCCTTGCTGTGCTTCGACTCCCAAAATTTCACTTTTTGTAGTGCCTTTCCTGCAAGGAAATGTTTATAAAGTATTAAAATCTTTGTCCCAATAACGGTTAACAGCTAAGTTGCCAAGTCAAATAAGAAGCATTCACAGCATTCTCATATGCTTCACTTGCAGATGCCATAACTGAATGCAGTGCAGTTGCCTGGAAAGGTAGTTTCAATCCGTCTTTTTCACTGTGTATATGTTTTTTGGCTATTGGAGAAGTTTATTCTTAAGAGGAAGATAGTGTTGGTGAAATAAACTTGGCAAAACCTGGAGAATAAATAGAGCGTCTACTGAGACGCTTTTTAATGTGCTTTTGCTCTGGTGCAGCTTATGAGCTTTTGAAAATGCCGTCTGTCCTGCCTCAGTCTGGGCCTAGAGGAACACCTCAGGAGGGTGAGAAAGATTGTTGACTGAACTCCCACTTGGTCCTTGACTTCTTGGAGTGTGTTAAAATAATGCTGAGTTTTCCCAATAAGATGTGTATCTGGCCAGTCCGTTCCTTGTAACCCAGCAAGGACCTAACGGATGGGTCTGTATAAAGTAGCTAAGAAAAACCAGCCTGTTGCTGGCTGGCAGGAATTTGCTGGAGATGGTTCTTCACTGCTCTGGAAAACTTTTGGTATCCACAAATTGAAATATGTTAAAATCTTCAGGCATTTGAAATAGTTGAAAATCTTTACGCACCTTTGTAAGATTTTTACTGGTATGTCTATAGTATCAGAGGGTTTTATTCTTGACACATCTTTTGATGTAGAACAGAATTGGTGTTAGTTTCCTAGGGGAGGGTAGTGGAAATGATTTGCTTAAGATCAGATAGATCTGCATTTTGGTCACAACAACCCCAAGCAACGCTACAGGCTTGGGGCAGAGTGGCTGGAAAGCTGCCCAGCAGAAAAGGACCTGGGGGTGACGGTGGACGGCCAGCTTAACATGAGCCAGCAGTGTGCCCAGGTGGCCAAGAAGGCCAACAGCATTCTGGCTTGTATCAGGAATAGCGTGGCCAGCAGGAGCAGGGGAGTGATGGTGCCTCTGTACTCGGCACTGGTGAGGCCTCACCTCGAGCGCTGTGTCCAGTTCTGGGCCCCGCTGTACAAGAGGGACATTGAGGTGCTGGAGCGTGTCCAGAGGAGAGCGACCAGGCTGGGGAGGGGTCTGGAGACCAGGGCATGTGAGGAGAGGCTGAGGGAGCTGGGCATGTTTAGCTTGGAGAAGAGGAGGCTGAGGGGAGACCTCATTGCCCTCTACAGCTACCTGAAAGGAGGGTGTAGAGAGGTGGGGGTTGGCCTCTTCTCCCAGGTGAATAATGACAGGACCAGAGGAAATGGTCTGAAGCTGCGGCAGGGGAGGTTTAGATTAGATATCAGGAAGAACTACTTCACTGAAAGAGTGGTCAGGCACTGGAACAGCCTGCCCAGGGCGGTGGTTGAGTCACCGTCCCTAGAGGTGTTTAAGAAACGTCTAGATGTGGCACTTCAGGGCATGCTCTAGTGACAGAGATTGTAGGCATTTTTTTTTTGCGTGTGCGTATGGTTAGACTCGATGATCTCAAAGGTCCTTTCCTACCATGAAGATTCTATGATTCTATCATCAGTAGCAAGACTTGGATTCACAAGCCCTTTTCTGCTTGTGTGTTCCACCCGTGTCCTTTACAAAACCAGCTTTCCTATCCAGTTTACTTAAGGAGGAAAGTTTTATTAAGAATAGGTGCTAGGCTTGTCTTTCAGAACTCCGTAGTGCTGGGTGTTCACTGCCAGCAGGGTCTTGCACCTTCCCCGCTCTCTGTAGGACAGTTGCTGGTTTAGATGTTTGCCTAAACTCCTTTGGAGTAACTGAGTAAATGTGAGCCAAGATGGTCAGATGACAGTTTTTAACAGGAAAAAAACCAACATATTAAATAACAACCAGGTAATTTTTAATCAAAGGCTCACCAAGTTAGTGGGAAGACCCTGCTCACCCAGTGGACCCCAAGTGACCGTCAAGTCCAGACCAGTCAGGTCTGGTGCTGCAGCACAGACCGACGGCAGCTTCAGCACTCGGCGCCAACACGGGCATTTGGTGCTAGTGGTAAAATGTGCTCACAATCAGCTTTCTGCTCTTTCGGTGTATTTTTATCTTCTGATGTCTGACACGTTCTGAACCCAGCTAGTCTCTCTCTGGGGTTTCTCCATGCTTCTATCAGACCGGCGTCTGGTCTTGTGGTTTGTGCCCCTAATGAGAAAGCTGCTTAATTTTCACACCCAGACGGAGGATGGGGTGAGACAGGAAGCCCCACCCTTTCTCATGGTGTAACTGAACTCAGCTGTTTGCATGAACTAGCAGCAGAAGCAATAGCTTGAGCAGAATGATAGCATGCTATCTATAGATTTACAGCCCTTTTTTTTTTTTTTAAATTTTGCCTGCTCTGGTTATACGTGCTTTTCTAGCTGCAATGGAGACATTTCTGATTTACACCCAAGTTAGGAATATGAAATTGAATTCTTCAGCCTCCCAGTATTTTCCCAATTAATTTTTTTAAGAGACTGAAATACAGATTTCTGTGTGTTGGGACAGCTTGATGGCTTTCGGGTACACTAAATCTTTCCTTTCTAAAGATGCCGCGTAGGATGCTGTGATTTCTGCTGGTATGGTATCCACATTTCCAGTCCATCTTTAACAGGAGTGGACTGGGCCAATGGACAGAGTCCCCAGTCTCATCAAAGCACCTGCACGGAGCGTGCTCTGTCCCTTTAACTGCCTGGCTCAGAGGCAGCGAGGACTCGTAGCCCCATGCAGTGTGGGCCACTGCACCTGCTCCCAGCCTGGCTCATCTCCCAGCGGCACTAATGGCCACCAATGGCACTGTGGCGCAGAATCTGAAGAGCAGAGAAGCCTGTAGTTTTTATTCTTTTTCTCATATCGGTCACTACACGTGGTGGGAATGCATTCGCACGCAGCCTGGGAAAGGTTACACACAGATAAACAGATGCCCTTACCCCCTTTTAGCAGAGATCTGTGTTTTCAATTAGATTTTGGAATTTGATGCCAAACTTAGACCCAGTTACAGGGAGATTTTGTCGTCAGAGGATGGATCAGAATTTGGAGCATGGGCTGCTTTGCTGAAGGTACATTTCTAAGCTAAAAGTTCCACAGACAAGGTGGCCTCTTAAATATTTTCCACTCCTTTCACCTAATGTTTTCCATTCTTAACAAGGCAAAAGAAGCCCATTTTCACTGCCACATGCACCAGCAGCATGGCAAAACCTGGCTTGACAAAGAGCACACTGAAGTTTGAAGGGTTTTAACAGGGTCCTTGGTGGTTTGAGAACATGGGGTTGCGCTGAGTTTTAGCCCTGTTCAATAGTGCTGTGGGTGGTTTTTGACCCGTGATGGACGTGCACCGTTGTATGATACATGCCTTTGTGTTGGCTTCCACTGCCAATTGCATAAGACCATTTGTGGTTCTGTTGACACCCCACCCCTGCTCCATCAGCAGGATTTGGCCCATACTACTGCTCTGTCCCTCCAGAGCCCTCTTTGTGGTGGCCTCAGCTTGTCCCTAGAGGAACGCAGCTCCCACCACAGAGGTCGTCAGGGTACAGCGGCCATCGCTGCGGGCCACGAGCAAAGTGTGAGGAGAGACCCAAAGTCATCTGCTCAGCCGAGTTACGTAGGGTCGGAAATAAGGTAGGGAAGAGAAAGTGACTTACTTCAGGAAATGTATTTCCTCAGGCACCAAGCATCATGTCCATGAGCACTCCCAAATCTTAAAAATTCAGAATTTTTTCTGGGCTCATTTTCCATTCTCTGTTGCAATGAAGAGAAACGTTGAGGTATCGCACTGACCTGGTACCGCTTGGGCTGCTGGTTCTGGTCACAGGACAGAGCGCTGGGGAAGGCTTGTCTGTCTGAGAAGTAGAGGGCCAAAAATTCTTTCTACTGATCTCGTGGTTTATTTCTGTAATACTTAATTGAAGTAGAAAATTTGATCAGACGTGTCAAATGTGGCCCTGGTTGGCTAAAGCCCAAATTGGGCTGCTTAATTTCGGTTTGCCTTAAAATGGCTGACATTAAAGTTCATGTGCCCACATTTCCCTTCAGAATGTACTTTTAAAAATCTTTTTTTAGTAACTTTATAAATCTTTCTGTATCTGTTTTTCCTCAAAAATCAATTGCTTCAGAAAACAACAGTCCAAAAGCTTAAGTTAAATGTTTCACATAGCTTTTCTGGACCCACTTTGTATCATGAAGTTTCTTACAGCTGTGGACTGCGGAAAACTTATATTAACAAATCACTTTGCCCAGCACAAAGCCCATTTGACAACAAATTATTAAGTTGCCTGCAGCAGAAGAAAAACTGAATAGGAAATAAGGAAATATTTATTTCAGTCTTCTAGGGTTTGGGTTCAAGTTTTTTGTAAGTCATTTATGAAGATGGCAAAAAAGTTACACCAGATTTTCAGTATTTCTTTTGCAACTTCGTATGTTTCATTATTTGGCAAAGAGAGAAAATGAAATAAAATCATCCATATTTGAGCCAATACCAAGGTTTGCTGGCTGCCGTGGCTGGGTTGGAAGTGTCAGAGTGGGGTATATTGTTGCCTGGAACCTCTCCTAGAGTGGGATGTAATTGGTGAGTCAGACGAAGAGAAGATTCTGTGTTCAGTATCTGGTCTTGTTCCGCATCTAAGTATCTTCCTAGAGTTGTGAGCAAATTTGCTTCTGCCTCTTTCAGCGTCAGAAGGCAGCACAAAACATGGTATAGTTCATTCCTGGCCTGTTTTGGGTATTTATAGGTGGAATTTTTGATGAGTCCATGACAGCCCCAGTATTTCTGCAGAGGGGGACGGAAGTGTCTTCGGTGGGATGGCCAAGCAGAGAGACATGTACAGGAGCACAGATGGAATCAAATGACTATGGGTTGCAGTCAGAAGGCTTATGTTTCATGAGTTTCAGAGCTGAGCCTCCATCTCTTGATTAACAGCAACATGTAGTGCCTCAGTGTTTCATAGATAGGTGGGAAACTACTGTAACTACTGCTTTTCGCTGTTGTTAAAATGGAACCTAAATACGTGGTGGGGTTTTTTAAGCATGTACCGAGAGGCAATTCCTGCCTCAACCAGCAGATGACCTGTGTAAACAAAATGGGATAGTGCATGGAAAGAAAAGTGGTGGAGACCATCACAGCACTTCAAAAGTCATGTTGGTGGCAGTCCTTTACTGAGTCCAGCTGAAGGGCTTTACCACTTTAGACAGCACTGGTTTGTTAGGAATACTGAGGAGTCCTGTGGTGGGAGATGACTTGAAGTTAGAAAAATCTACATGCCCCATTTTGCACCTGCTTTTCTCTCCCCGTTTTTTCACCCCGTTTCCATTTGTGGGGAAGGGAGACCTGTTTTTCCCCCATGCACGCACCTTGTTTACTGCTTTTTTTTTCTAGCAGCAGCTCATGTTTTCAGATCAGTACTGGCTCCTGGTGACAAAAGGCTAAGCATCATTTCCCAGGTCAGCTGAAATGCGTTGTGCTCCGAGCCCTCCTGGTCCTCGGTGTCAGCCTTGATTGCCAGGGGAACGAAGGGGACAGTGGAGAAAGCTGGAGATGAGACATGATTTCTTTAAACGTGCAAATGAGATCATTCTGTTGAAATATCTCTCCTCAGACCTTTCTAAAACCTGACACTTGCTCGTTTTTGTGCCTGCCTGGGGTACTGGTGCCATCGGGCTGGGGGAGCGCTGTGGCCGAGGGGACAGTGGGCCCAGGACGGCCGTCTCCAGCCCTGCCCGAACAGCATGTTCTGCAGAGCAGAGCGCGGATGGTCAGGGGGAGGAATGGGTTTCCATGCTGAGTCTTGCCACCTGTTGCCTTTTTCATTCCAAGCCCCCCTTCTTCCCCACCCTCCACCCCAGGCTCCCCTCCCCACACAGCTCACCATCCCCAGTGGATAGGGCTGGGAGCAGTAGTCACTTGCCAAATACCTTTCTAATGCTGTCACTAATTCTGCACAGACAGCATCTCTGAGAGCAAACACAAATCTTTTCCAATGCATTGTCCTGCGTTTTCTACAAAAAGCATTTAGAAATGCCTTTTCTTAGTTGAGTTCGCTGGGAGAGACCGTGCCATAGCCACTACGGGAGTCAGCCCTAGGGGAGCCTGAAGCTGTGCCCAAAGAATCCTCTGTAAATCCATTGAAGCTGGCATTCGGCACTGGCACGGGCTAATTTTGTACTTGGGGTTACACATATACACACCCATGTCATTCTTCTTCATCTGCTACATATGGAAAGCTGCCCCAAGCGCCAGAGCGCCAGGGAATGTTTTACTAAATCCTCCAGACTGGGTTTGATTACGTTACTGCGCACACTGGGCTGGGGAAGGTGCGAGTGGCGTGTGCTGCCAGATGGGCTGGCATTAGCCAGACAGTCATCGCCTTGAGCCGCAGTCCCACGCTGCTTCCATGAAAGCAGTAGGCTGTTCGTGGACGTGAGGTCATAATTTCCTCCTAATTAAGGTGTGCAAAAGGGATGGCATTGCTCTACTTACGTAGCTGTCGGGTTTGCCTGGAAGTCCGTTGGGAGGCTGGGGAAGGGCATTTTAACAACGGTGCTTTCAGTTCCTCAGGTACTCTTCAACTGAAGTCATTTAGATCACAATTGTCAGGAGTGAATAACCATTTGGAGAAGCAGGCTCTGAGTTCCCAATTTCAGATGCCTTGAAGGGGACTGATTTTCAGAACACAAGACATTGGCAAATAACATCCTTCCTTTCACTGGCAGATAGAGCCGGGTTTGAAGGATTTCAGGCTCTCCAAATGTTGCCGTGCCTGTGTTTTACAGACGCACCTGTATAAATACTTGTTTGCCCACAGAAATCACAGTGAGGTGTAAGGATGAAAAGATTCAATGTAAATATGAGCGGTTACTAGTTATTACAGCATGGTTCTGCCACCTTTCTTAGAACCAAGTTGAGTGGGAATATGGAAAGGTAGAGAGTTCGGACTTGCAAAGAGAAAGAAAAGAAATAAAAAGGAATAGAAACTGAGGTGGTACGTTTCTCTTACTTCTAGTTGTGATGCAGCATAAGGTCCAGAACCTTCTCCCTCCCTGCTGATAGACGTGTTTGTACTGGCAGGGCTTCAAGCTGGTATCCCCACTGCACCAGTTAGACCAGTAGTTACCAATTTTTTTGCAAGCCACGCTGGGACTATAGGAATTTTATTCCTTCACAGTGTTGAAGGAAAGGGGTTTTGCTTGCCAAAGGGCTTTCTTATGCTTGAGGATGATTTATGGGCCAAGCTGAGCCACTTGTGGAAAAGGCAAAGCAGCTCTTGGCAGCACCCCCAGAATCCACTGCAGCTGTGGGGTAGTGAAGTCATCGGCATAACAACCACTGCAAACAGAATAACAAAGTCTGTTCTGTTCTCGTTTAAAATAATCTTTCCAGTTCAGCAACCACATTAAACCTTACCTTTCTGCATACAAAAATAATAAAAGGCAGATAGTTTGCTGCAAATGGTGTGACTGTCTCTCTCACATTACTGCCTATCACTCCTGCACCATCTACACTTTATCGAAGTATTTTAAAAGAAGCCACATTCTGTCATACGTGTCTGTCCCTTGTTTTCACTCCTTTGTTTTTCCTTAGGTTTAAAAAGGCAGAAGAAGCCCCAGTGTTTCTTCTTTTAAATACAAAATTTGCTTTTACCTTATAACCTGTTTTTAAGCTGATTGCAAAATGACTAGTTCTGTCTTTGATTTTTCCTGCCTGTCTTTGTTTCAGGTCCCTTCAGATCCTCCTGCTTCCAAAAAGCCCAAAATAGATGACTCTGCTTCCCAATCTCCAGCTTCTACTGAGAAGGAAAAGCAGTCCAGTTGGTTACGGTCCTTATCCAGTTCATCTAATAAGGTGATTGCTGAATATTTTGTAATCAAAAGAGAGATCAAATTAGCATATAGCATGCCCCTACTGAAACCAGAAGAGAAAATGAGAGGAAGAACTTGCCCATGTTTTCTAAGTTAATAACACTTTTATCCTTTTCCTGGTGAACATTGAGCTGTGCAGCCCTCCCAGTCTCCTTGCTCTCTGCCAGCGCTCACTCACCTTGGTTGTGACAAAGGCGTAAGCAATTCCTTCGTGCCTTTGAGGTGCAAGAATCCTGAAAGACTCAGGAGCCTTTTGTGCTCTCTGCAAACTACACGTAACTTACGGACAGAGAAAAAACATGTGAGATTCTAAATTAGTACAGTTCTCTTCCAGTGGAATCTACTAAGTAGGTAGGTCCTAGCCAGTGAGGGAGTAGTTTTAGAGATAACAGAACATACTGAAAATCATCACTAGCACTCCGTTGTGTTTATAGTTTAAAAGATTGTTTGTATTTACTTATTTTTCTTTCCCCTCCTTCCCAGAGTATTGGCTGTGTCCACCCCCGTCAGCGTCTCTCAGCTTTCCGGCCCTGGTCCCCTGCTGTATCGGCAAATGAGAAAGAGCTCTCCACCCATCTTCCCGCATTGATCCGCGACAGGTGAGGAGACATGAACCGAGGGCGGAATGGGGTTCGCAGCCCTGCAGGTTTATTTGACAGCAAGTAGCTTTATGTTTGTTCCCTTGTGCTGTTGACTGGTGGCTTTGTAATTCATTCGGTCGGTCCACTAGTATCAGGTTAAAAAGCATTTGCAGCTGCAATGTTTTAATTTGCGGAAGGGAAACAAAAATAAGTACTGATATTTTGTGCATCCATTAACTAGGTAGGTGCAACATGCCATGAAAGTCTGAAATGCGGGCTGCTTCTATGAACTTACAATCCTTTTGGGGTACGGTCATCAGAAGTTCTCAGACTGCACTGGTTAAAGGAAGATTGAGTCGCTCTCCGAGGGCGGGTGGGCAGGGACCAGCCGGCCATTTCCAGGCAACTGCCAGTCGGGAGCTGCCGCAGGTCTGATCCGCTGTCCGGGCAGCGCGTTCCCAGCACGGCTGCGTGTGGCTTCCTGCACCGACAAGAGCAGAGGAGGCCGAAGGACCGAATGGGCAGCACAGGCGGCCCCCTTCCCTCCCGATGGGCAGCGGTGCTGGGTGATGGCGGAGCACGCTGGGCGGGAGAGCCGGCGCGGGACTCCAGCTGGTAAGGCCCATCAGAAAGCTGATGCTGTGGGCCAGAGTCTGCTCTTGGATAAGGAACATAATTAAACTGGTACAAGAGTGAGTCACCACCCACAATAGGTGGGACTGCTGGTGTCACGGCACGGGAAGCGTCAGGGCAGTTACACATTCCGTCGCCAGACTTGAACTGTTCAGTCTGAAAAATCTTTGTGCCAGATTTCTGCCTAAGGGTAATGGTTTCTTTGGAAAGTTTGACTAAAGCGGCCAGGTGTTTTTAGGGAGCGTTATGGAGAACATATTTTGCTGTCCTTATGAACAAGTTTCTCAGAAACCGTGAGGATTGATTTTAAAAAAAAGAAGGAAAGAAAAAAAAAGAAAGCCTACCAGCGTGTCCTTGCTTTTAAACTTTTCAGTTAGTTGGGAGGGAAGGGCTAAACTGGTGTCAGAGGATGCCCTTGGTATCGCTGTGAGAAATTTGGCCAATCTAAGTCTTGGGGAAAAAACCCACCTTCGACAGGTTCAGGAGAAACAGACAGTCTTGGTGATGTTTATTGAAAAATTCTGTGTATTTGACATTGCAATGTTACTGTCCTTTAACAGAGGTTTGTTGGGGTTTTATCTGTGCTTTTACCTACATGCACTCAGATGTGTGCTGTGTCAAAAAACTACATGCTTTTTCAACTTCCGTAGCCTTTCTTAAGGAAGTGCCATTTCCGTGTTTAGAAAACATTTGTGGATAGACAGAAGTAAAACTGTGCAGTTGGGTACAACAATAACGCATGAAGATCAGGATGAAACATCATTATAATTTTTAGACTTTGGGAGATCTCATCTCTTTGGTGCTCTTAGAATATGTGGCACTTTGAATCTGATCCCTTCTGATCTGGCTGGAGATCAGGTGTATACACCACCTCCATGTTTACATGAGTACAAAACGCTACACAGATACATAGGCAGATTCTCAGCTGGTGTAAATCAGTGGAACTTCACTGTCATTCCAGTAATTATCTTGCAGTTTCAGTGTAACATGTGCATTGGGAAGCATTTTAAAGCCGAGAATATGACTATTTTCTCCTTCTTTTTTGCCTCCCCCTCTAACAGTTTTTACTCGTACAAAAGCTTTGAGAATGCCGTGGCCCCCAATGTGGCACTTGCACCTCCAGCCCAACAGAAAATTGTCAGCACCCCCCCCTGTGCCACAGTGGTATCGCGGAGCAGCGAGTCGCTGAGCAGCACAGTCCAGCCACGGAAAAGAAAACTCGCTGCGGAGAACCCAGTTATCCCAGAGGCAGCAGCCACTGTTGCGGCCACCGTTACTGCCACTGAAGAGGATAAGGAATCAGAAGCAGAAATTGAAGTAGAAACCAGGGAAGAATGTAAGTGATCGTTATATCTGCCTTTATTTTGTTTTATTTGTGCTGGGTTTTCCTCAGTAATTCACATGAGTGAGCTGTTCAACTCCTGGTGTGATTAAATATAATTCTGGAAGCCTAATACCTCATCAGGATGTAAAAATACGGCCTTAAATAATAACGAAAACCAAGAATGGAACGTAAGCTGGGGGGGTGTTTTCCTGGGAGAGGAACGTGCGTTGACAGAAAGAAGCAGCTGAGCCAGAGGTGTCCACTAACCTGGAGTCTTTTATTAAAGCAGGTAAATGTTGTGCAGGGGACAGATTGTATGTGCTGTTCACATGAAAAGTGATGGTTTGCTCTCTGATCACGAGCCATCTATAAAAGCCTTTGTGGGATATACACAAACAGCCCGTAAAAATTCCAGAGCGCACACACGTGCAAGTGTGGAATTTTGTGTCAAGGAATGTGGTCACAGTCTCAGTACGGCATCCGTGGCGCTGAATACAGAAAGACCCAGAGCCGGTATGTTCCTGAGCAGCATTCCCGAACGGGGCCTCACAGCGAAGGGTGAAGAGACTGGTGTCACCTCATTAACGTCACTTAGATAATTCTGCTGCTGCCCTCAGTGGGTTCAGTCTTCACTCAGTACATGCAGTTTGTGCAGAAAGAAGAAATTTTACCCCCTGAAAACAGCAGGATCACGTAGGTTTCCCTGAAGAAATCTGTTTCTTGGCACCCACGGTGAAAACACTGTTTGTGACATAAATTCCAAAGTCACGATTCAAGCAAATTGTAAGTCGGTCCCTCAGGTCAGTCAGGTTTGCGTTTTCATCACATTTCAAGTATCAAGGCATAAAGCGAGTATTTTCTTTCTTCCATTTTGCTCATTCAATATTGAGTATCTCCTCTGTACAAAAGGGCCTCAGCATGTTTATATTCGTTTTAGACAATTTTTAATTAATTTTCAATGTTTCTATTTTTCAGTCACCTCCTCCTTATCCTCGCTCTCCTCCCCATCCTTCACTTCATCCAGCTCCGCAAAGGACATGAGCTCGCCTGGGATGCAAGCCCCAGCCCCAGTCAGCAGTTCATACGAGGTTGCACCACATTCCGACTCTCACAGCAGCGGGTTGGAAGCCGAGCTGGAGCACCTAAGGCAGGCCCTGGACAGTGGCCTGGATACAAAAGAAGCCAAAGAAAAATTCCTCCATGAAGTTGTTAAAATGAGAGTGAAGCAGGAAGAGAAGCTGAACGCTGCCTTGCAAGCCAAACGCAGCCTACATCAGGTAATGCTGCAAAACAGCTTTCTCTTCCCGCTGTCTCCAGATACTCTTCCAGGTAGAAGCCATTAGGTAGTCTCATGTGAAAAAGAATTGCCTCATTTTTCCCAAATAGCAACAGCCTTTACTGGGGTACTGCTTGTAAATTCAGCTGGGAAACCAAAGCATACAGGAACCATTCCTACATTTTTACGCTTGCCACCTGGTTTTGCCTTGGGGTGTAAATCCATGGTTACCAAAATCAACATCTTGTCATTACTGAAAAAATCTCCTAGTCCAGCACAGTTTATTTTGTTTTCATTTCACTGAACTAAAAACATTTCTGTCCTTATGGAGGCTTTATCTGTAGTTTTAAAAGATCTGTGACGCTCCTGCCATTGCCCAGCTGAGGGAGGGTATTCCTGGGACACAGAGACAGTTGCTGAAGCTCTGATGAAGAGCTGAGCTGCTGCTCCTCGTTAAGCATCCCATTAGCCATCTTCATTCAGTGAAACAGCTCCTTATTTGTGGAAATCCTTCATACATCGGTCACGTCAAAGAAAGAGCAGTCAGACAGAAAAGGCAGCAGATAAGTACTGGCCATTCCCAAATCCCAGGGGCTGAGCTCAATGGTGGGTGAACCTTTGTTTTATTGAGCCAGGGCAGAAGTAGTACGTAGAAATGGAAGGCAGAGCCAGTGCAGATTGGCGTGTCCTCTCCCAGTGTTGCGCGTGGAGCTGTAACCCGGCTAGAAATGTACGCCCTGCGGTGCAGCTGGGGTGCCGGCTGTGGAACAAGGGCCTTGTTTCATCTGGGACGGGAGGTGGGAGAGCAGCACCTGCACTCTTGGGCAGCAGCAGGCGCGGGGCTGGTTAGCTGGCACGAGGCAGGTGGTTTCTTTGGGGAATGAAACAAAGGACAGCGCTCACGCACGTGATCTGTGTGCGATATGACTGCTGTGTTAAAAAAGCACCAAAAACCCCCAGTAGTAGATCCACTAGCAGGCAGGAGGGGGTGAGAGGGAGATTGTATTGAGTGCGTAGATGTGATCGCAGTGAGAATTGTAACAGAAGTTTGACAACTCACACTTCTGCAAGAGCTGCGTACAGCAAGCCAGGTTCTGGGCCACTCGCCCCTCGGGCAAAGCTGCAGGTCGAGGTCCTGGAGAAGGGAGGCCGAGAGCTGTCTGTTCAGCTGAACGCTTCGTTGTCACCTTGAGCAAATCCCTTCATTCCCTCGTGTTTTATTTTATGTATTTAAAAGTAAATATTTATAAGTAATATATATTTAAAGCTAATTTTTAAATATCCAGACTAAATACATAGGGTGTACTTAAAGCAGGAATTAAATGAAGTAGTTGACAAAGCAGGATTGAGTGTCAGAGCGAGAGGGAATACGGTACCTGGCCATCGTTTCCCATTCGGGCAGCTGGGGGTTTCCAGTTCCCCGCACGGACGGGACTCGTGTCCCCGCTTCCAGGGGCTGCGCTAACAATGGCCTGGCTGGGAAGTGAGATTGTCAGAAGAGTGCATTTCCCATGACCCGACGGCAGCGTTACTTAACAGAAACACGTTGCTGCGAGGGTTCGCCTCTGACAGAGAGGAAATGCTGCTGCTGGGGGAAAAAAATGGAACTTTAGTTTCTAATTTAACCACTTAGGAGACAGAGCTTTAGTGAGCCGCAGTTCTGCGCTTACGATGAACGTGTCTTTTAACAACAGCTTTTAAAAAACTTGAGTTTCTTCCTTTGTAGCTTTAGGTTCCTTATCATTATCACTTCAATTAATGGCTCTCTCTTGGGTTTGAGATTTCAAGTAACAGCTCCCATTAAGAACCTGGACAGTGAGAGGGGCGATTTCCAGAGCAAGGCATGGTTTTGATTTAGCCTCAGGTTTTAGCCTGGAGTTTGCCAGATGTTGTGACGGAGCGGTGCCTTGGCTGGTTGCCAGGAGACTTAGGGCCACACACCAGTTACCTCGAGCGAAACAGAACCGCCTCCAGTTAGAAGACGCACAATTTGGTTTTCTCTCATAGTTGCCTTAAGTGGATTTTGGGGGGGCTTGATAAAATGGAACTGCTTACTGAGCTCTTCAGCAAGTAGCGAACTTTCTTGTTCAGCTTTGCTCTACACAGAGGGCATTCACAAATCGCATTTATCACAGCGCTGTGTATCGTCAGTGCGTTCAATCAAAGTGCAGGCGTTACAGTTGGTCTGTTTGAAACTCGGAGCTGGTGTAGAGCACATTGCTGGGAGCTCTCTCCAACTGCGGTTCATCTTTATTCACTCACAGATGGTCACAGCTATTTTGCTTGACAAAGCAAAATGTGGTGTATAGCTTTGTATTATCCAAGAATTCAGGGTATCTTGAGTGTAGGATCGCACGTGGACTTGAAGGAGAAGAGCTTGTACAAAGTTCAGAATGAGGTTTCAACATGAGCCTTCTCGGCCATACCCAGCAGCAGGTGGGAATTTGGATCGCTCCTTTGCAGTTCTGCTGCTTTGCACTGACTCAGTCTCTGCTCCTCGTTTCTCACAAGTTTGCTTTTGTGTCCTAGGAGCTGGAGTTCCTCAGAGTGGCTAAGAAAGAGAAACTGAGAGAAGCAACGGAGGCGAAGCGCAACTTACGGAAAGAGATTGAACGTCTGAGAGCTGAGAATGAGAAGAAAATGAAGGAAGCCAATGAGTCTCGGATACGACTGAAGAGGGAACTGGAACAAGCCAGGCAGATCCGGGTGTGCGACAAGGGCTGTGAGGCGGGCAGGCTCCGGGCCAAGTACTCAGCCCAGGTAAGGCCTGAACGCGGAAAACTGGGCTAACAAGTGAGCTTAGTGTCTGCAGTTCTCAGGGTTAGTTCAGGTGTCTGTCTGTCCGCTAATGCCAGTGGCCTTGTTTTGTCTAACGCGATACAAGTCCAGCTCTGTTCTGGACGTCGTCCCTGCCCCATCACGTCTGTTTACAGCCCTAGTCCCTACCGTGTGGTGTTAACTGACGCCACACTCTGACCTCTTCTGTCAGTCCCACAACTCCGCCTAGGACCTTGCACATTTGTCATTGAAATCACCATTTACAGAGAAATAAGACAAATGCTAGCCATCATTTCAGCTCCACTAATGCTCTGTTGGCACTGTCAGTGCATAGGGATCCATTTCAATACCGGAATATTAGGCAGAGCCATTTTCTCTAATAGTGGTGCTGTTCCTTGAAATTGGCCTAGACCTACAGGAACTATTTAAAACAGGAGAAAAAACCAAGGCCCGTCAGTAAGCAAACTGCAGGGCTGGCAAGGCGTGATGTTTACAGTTGTAAAGCAGAAGAAGAGCACACTGTCAGGTCTAAGAAAAGACTTCCAGTTTCATCTCAATGGAAGTTCTAGGAATGCAGGAACGTGTTGTTACAAGCAACATCTATGCTTTAAGCTTTAGAACTAAAAAATCTCTCCCCGCCCTCTCCGCATCAGATTCTTTTGTAATAAAAGATTTTGAAGTTTATTTAAACCATCCAAAGCCAAGCGATCCAAGAGCTCAGGCTGCACATCCTTAAGTCGTGGTGTCGTGTTGGTGTCGCAGGGCACGTGGAACGCAAGGCCGTCCACTCCTCCAGGCCCCCTCAAATGACCCGGCATTAACACGCCGAGCCCCAAGCAGCATGGCAGCTCCTGGCGTTCCGTGAGAAACAGCCCTGGAGAGGAATCCATTGCCTGCCCTGCCTTCCCCTTCCTCCAATAAAACAATCCCAGTTGCACAGTAATGCAGTTCCTATCGCAGGGCACGGCCCCACGCCCGATTTAACCCCCTCGCCCCCCCCGCGCTAGAGAGAGGGGCTCTATAGAGCCAGCCCCTCTCCTGCAGGCTCCTTCCCTTCCGCTGCCCGCCTGCCCGGGGGCTTGCCCTGCCCCGCTCCCACCTAAACGCCCCCTGCCCACCACCGGCCCCAGCACCGAGCCTGCCCCAGAAATGTGGAAGTAAAAGGCAAGGGTCGGCAGGCGTTGGCAGCAGAAGGGCCCTGAAAAATGAGGCACGCTTGCCTAAATTTAAACTCCTGCAGCAGAGCTGTATCACTTACATGCAAATGCCACAAAGGTGTCACACAGCCGCAAGATTGACTTGCAGGTTGTGACACACCTGCAGTAATGGTACCGGCAACACTTCTACACCGTGTTTACTACAGCAGCTTTCCTGCCGCGCGTGTTGTTAAACACACACGCAAACGTGTTGTTAGGCCTGAAGCGTGAGCTGCAGATATTTGGTGTGGTTACTTTAAGGGGGGAGGGGAAGGAAAACAAAAAGCAACAGCAATCAGAAATTCTTCTAAGGCCAGGCTCAATAACGGGAAGGGGAGTGGTGCGCTTGTACCAGTATGAGCCATGTCTGCCCGGGAGCCCCGCAGCAGGAAATGATGTGGGCTTCCTCCGAGCATCACAGGATGTCTCGCTGATAAGAGGTGTCCAGACTAAACAGAAGCAGAGCGAGCGCTGCTGCGCTGGGCGGTGCCGGCAGTTGACTTCCACTTGAGGGGAAAAAAGGCAAGGCAAGAGCAAGTGCAGCTAAAAGTAAACCCCTGCGGACCCATCCGGACCAACCGGCGCGTTGCAACGCTGCAGGTGTGTCCGCCCCGGTCTGTGAGACACGTGACAGTTTTTGACAATGTAGATTTTCAGTCTCCTAATAAATTCCCTCCTTGGAGTCTGGAACTGCTTTATTTAGCAACTACCTCACAGATTTCTGCGTGGCACTCCAGGTATTTTTCTATCAAGTAACTTCAAAGCCTGAATTTTACAAGACATCAATATAACTTAAGTTCTTAAGTCGTGTAAGAAATTTTAAAATTACGCTTTATCCATCCTTGTCTCTTTAATTTGGAGTGCACACACAGAGTCGGTCACTTTGGTTGTATTCGTTACTTCTTATTTTTGAGGAAACTACAATTCTCTAGACAGGCTGAGTCCGAGCAAGCATCAGGCAAGCAAGAGAGGAAATAACAACTTCAGGGTTGACTGTCTTAGTGTAAGCTTAAAGTACTCGATGCTTAATTGAGTATCCGTGTGGTTTTAGGCCTGCCTTTCTTCTCACCTTGAGCCTGAGAGCTAAACATGGATGGGGTGATGGGGTAGCCTTCATTTGAGCCCAGAACATATGAGTTTGCCTTCCCTTTGTTAAATAACAGGCTTTGATAACCGCTTGTCTGTTTGTGGCCTGAAATGGTATCTTTCAAGCCAGTGCAGTTTTTCTAATGTTTACACCCCTGAATACCGGGGCTTTTCTCTGCCTTTGGTATCAGTAAGTGAAAACTAGGATGATTGACTGACTGCTGAGGCCTTCGGGGAGGCTGAGGCCATCTGTGTCTCTTGCTGTAAGTTGGAAAAAGACTGTTAGAGCTCAGCATGTGAGCTTCTCTACAGCTATTTGGAGCATTTATTTCTTTAAGTCCATTTCTGTGCAAAGTTATGACGCTTTAGGACCTGCGCAGTCCCCTTGCTTCCCTCCGCAGGCCAGCCGCTTACCTACGAGGTGAAATGGCGCTAATTCCCACTGTTGCTCGGAGAGTTTCTGCTCGCTCAGAGGGCTCCCTGTGGCCCAGTTCTCGCATCCATGTTCACAATCCCCTTGCCATCTGCACTGTGCCCGCCTTGCCTCCCCACGCTTCTGCACATTTGAAAGTGCAGGATATAAAGGTTCTTGTGTACGGGAGGGTACTGCACTGGCTCTTGTTGGACATGACTCTATCGCGGAGACACGGGCTATTCCAAAGGTGACTGGGGCTGTTGCTGGTCTCTCCTCTTAAGAGCCATTGTAAAAGATCTGAGAGTAAATTACCCGCGCAAACTTAGCGTGTGGTTCAGTTTGCTGAAGTGCTGTCTGTGTAAAGAAAGAAGAGTAATGGCTTAAGAAGTACAGTCACCAGAGCTCCGTTACACTAAGGCACTCCTGACTACTCTGTTTTTCAGCCTCCTTTCTGCAACTTAAGCCACCAGAAATATTTGAGAAAGTCAAAGCTAAACAGTTCATGCAATGCACTTGCATAATTGTACAGCAGCGTGCGCAAAAATAATAGGGAAAAGGGAATTCCTTCCTCACCTCAACCTTTATAGTCTCAAGTCTGAAGTACATGCTGTTTTATTCCTCCTCTCACTTTGTCTGTCTTACAGGCTACAAACACACAATGGAACTGAAACATTAAAATAGTTCATGATGTTTCTTCCTCTGCTTTTCTCTAGATTGAGGATCTGCAGGTTAAGCTTCAGCACGCGGAGGCTGACAGGGAGCAGCTCCGAGCTGACCTGATGCATGAAAGAGAGGCTCGGGAACACTTGGAAAAAGTAGTCAAGGAACTTCAGGAACAACTGTGGCCTAAATCCAGCAGCCAGCCCAGCAGCGAGAGCACAGCGAGCAGCCTCGAGAACTGAGCAGCCACCGCAGCGTCTGACACACCTTCAGAACGAGAGTGTGCACAGTAAGGGAGGAGGGGTGGGGACGCGTGTAAGTGCATGTGTGAGTAGTTGTGTCTTGGCACACAGATCTCTGAATATGGATTCTTATTAGTCGGAAGGCAAATGTTACTCTTTATAACAGAAGCACTGAATTACGCCTCTTTTTTTTCCAATCCATATAGCACAACATCTTACTGTGCCTATAAAACACAAAGTGTTTATAAACAAAATACTTTTAAGTCCACAGCAAATTTTCTACCGGCAAACTCCAAGCAAGCAGCATCGTCCAACTAAAATCAGCGTAAAAGGCGAGCATGGCAGTGTTTTTGTGTTGCCCTTCTGCCTGTTGGAACATTTTGGAATTCAAAAATAAACAAACTTTTCTTATAAGCTATTTAAAAGAATTCATTACACAGACTTGGTATTAAAAAATTAACAAGATTTTTATAATGAACCTTTAAAAGCAAAACAAAAAAAAATCTTCGATGCACAATTTTTAATGACTTGTTACAGGCTTTGGGATTCTTAACGTAGAAGCCCTCTGGTGATGATGCCATTTCATTAGCAGTTTTCCAGCCATCTAGGAAGCCATCGCAGTTTTAATCCCGTCACGTGGTTGTATGAGAATTTCAGAGTGCTTTTCAAAGTTGATTTTTTCCTTAGAAAGAATTCTCTTCATTTCCCGGCCTGAACACAAGACGAAAGGAAGACGCGGGACTGTAAAGGGGTGGGTGGGAGCGGGGATGGGAAGAGAAGACGTTACAGAGCAGCCTTACAGACTTCGGCCTGTGCAGACAGACCACGCCAGCTCTTCCGAAGACGTCTTCATTAATCGCTGTGTTCAAAAGACTCACTTCATCCAAGAGCACTTCAGCTTTAGGAAAAGAAAGAAGGAAATAAAGGAAGGAAATTCATGATCTGTTAAGTCAGTTGAGAAATAAAGCAGAAGACATACGCGTTTTGAAGTCATTCTGAAATCTTTACTTCAGCTTTGTGTTTTCTGGAAAACTCATCTTTGTTGCACCATCTTCCCATAAATTCAGTATTTACCTGCTTTTATTATGAACTGTCAGTCAGGATTTCTGTGCCCAAGGAGAGTGCAACATCACATTGTCGGATACTACAGAAAAGAAAACCAACATTTTTGCTGCTGTGAATAAGCCTACATCTTTTTTAAAAAAAAACTTTTTTGTTTTTAAAAAAAGAAATTACTTTAATTTTGGGATCCAAGCCGCAGCCCCGGAATAAAAATGCAGCATGCCATCACTTTGTCTTGTTGTTGGTGTTGTTGTTGTTGTTGTTGTTGTTTTGTTTTGTTTTTTTTTTAAAAACTGCACTTTGTCAGAATCTTACTCTGCATTTTATTCCATATTTCTAAAGTTTACAAGTTGAGCATTCTAGATTCTACCCTGCCTAGCAGATGGGAAAATCGTCAACCTGGTTTTCCACCGTGTGACACCTTGCATCAGCATTTGCGTTTATGCAAAATGAGGATTCCGCAGGTATAGAATGCCACCGACTCTGGATTTGCCAGACCAGTGCGCTGCTGGTTGAGTCTGACACCGGTTTGGCGTGGCTTTGTATCCCCCGGAGCTGGGAAGCAGCAGAGATGCTCCCGCAAGTGCTCGACAAATAAAGTTGGTGCTTTACTGAACAAGAGAAAAGTGATTTTCACCCGTAAACACTCACCTCTGACACACTCAAGCTTATCAGCATGAAGTGAAAATTTGATCTGGGGCTGCAGACGTGCCTTCCAGCTCATTTTTCCTCTCAGCATCTTATATAGGCAATGCTGACACTTTTTTTACCTTAAAGAATAAAAAGAAAAAAAAAAAAGAAAACCCTATGCATCATCATACACAGAAGTTATTCTAAACGAAGAAACGTATTTCCAGTAATCTTTATTTGCTTTTGGACATTAATGCAAACTACATAAGCTTAAAAATTATTTCCCAGTAGACAGAAAGCGGCTTCCAATCCTAAAATTACAGTATTTACTTACAGTACATTAGAGAGATTATTTTTTTTTTTAAACAAGAGCTGTTTGCTTGAAACCATTATAATAACCATTATAATAACTGTGAGCATTAACAAAGAAGTTCATATATACGTTTTAGGTACAAAAAGAAGAAATATGAAAGGAGTAGAATTACTGGGACAATGTCAAACTGTTGGGAGCAAGAACCAGTTGTACCAAGTCAATCAGAGGAAAGTGGCCGTTTCTGCAGGGCTGTGCCCCTGTGTGTTTGGGATGCTGGAGACCGAGTCTAGAGGCAGATCTCCTCTTCTAAAGTGCAATGCAAAAGGAATTTTGATTATGCTTAAGCAGGTTTTTTTAATGTGTTTTTTTTTCTTCTTTGTATGTTTTTTTCTGCAATTATTAAATCATATGCATGGAATTAAAATCTCTGCCATACGTATATTCATTAATGGGCATTATTACTGTCTTATGTAAAGGGTTTATTTTGTTATGCAGTATGCATAAAAATGTTCTCAGCCTTATGATTTCCAGATCTGTATTATTCACTTATTTCTTCAAGGGAAACTAAATAATTTTAGCTTCAGTTGATCATTGTGCATTTCAAGCGTCTCATGTGCTGTGCTGCCACGTCAAGAAATTACACATAGAACAACCCTATTCCCACCCCCACTGCCAGCTTCTTTGAAGCCTTACTTTTGAAATTTTGTTTGTTTGGGTTTTTTTCTCTGCTCTTTGATTGTGCCCATCCCCTTATGACTCAGCAAAAACCGGCACCATGCGGAGCTCTGGTTTTTCACAGGAAAAGTGTCCCACTTACCTGTGGCACACGACCTGGTTTTTCTTTCCTGTGTGCCCTGGGAAGCACTCGCGTTCGCTGGCACAGTGGCTTCTGTGCGTATGATGCTTTTATCCTCCAAAATTCATGAAATCTGCATTTTTTTTCAAAGGAAAAAAATAGAACAGAAAATAGTCTTATCGATAGTAGATAGTCTTGTCAAACACCCAGCATCACCTCTGCTTCATGCGTAAATGGGGTAACATTTGCAAGAAAGAAGCCTCCAAAATGGAATCACAACTATTGTTACAGCGCCGTGGTTTCTTTTGCTGTGCGCTACGGTCATTCTATAAAGCGTAATATACGGCAAATGAACTTCACAATGGTCGAGGTTAAGACTCAATAGTATTTGATCACGGGAGTGAAAACATCCCAATAAAAATGGTTCTGTCAATTAAGGTTTTAAATCAGGACGAATAAAGAAGGTGCAAGAAGACTGGGAAAAAGGTTCTACACCAGCCGTTAATCAATGGGAGAGGTTTAAAGGATAGGAGTCTATCTTAAATAATTTTGTCTTTCCTAAATACACTTTAACAATAAAATATGAAATATTTCTGCAGAGTATATAATTTGTTTCTAATTCAGCATTCCTGTGCATGTAATTAATTTTAAAATTGCCAGAAGACAGACACAGAGACACTAAGTTTAGAAAAGGGCTGTCAAAACTGTGGGAATCTTCAGAGAAAAAAAATGTTAGTGAAGGTGCTCGAGGTGTGGGAGTTCTGTGTGTAATTTCTGTGTCTGCAACACCTGAAACAATCCGTAGTGGCCCCGTCAGGCGGAATTGCTTTTGTTTCGACTTACTGTGGAGTCCCTGCTGCATTCCAGTCGCACTCCGGCCCGTGAGTGTAGGAATTACAGAGTCACATCTTCTCATTTCATCTGCTCTTTAGTTTCCTTTAAGAAGTTAAAAGGGAGAAGAGGTGTTTCACATACAGGCTGTTGACTCTCCCTGTACTTAAAAATATATTACTTAATACTTGTATATTCAGTTTAATTACTCATTGTTTCTATTACTGAAAGAAGACTTAACGAAGGGAAAAAAAAAACCAACAGCAATAACATTCATATCTATGGAGCAGCTAACTAGTATACATAATATTCTGCTTTTCAAACAGAACTAGCCAATGTAAAAAAAAAAAAAGTTAAAAGTAAATTCAACATGTAAATACTTTTTTTCATTTTACACTGTTGTATTATAAGTGTATATGGTGTTTACTTTTTCAAAACTTTCTTACCTGGTAGTTGTCTTGTTTTATGAGTTGTGTTTTTAACTAAGAAGAACCTTTGCTGTCGTTAGGAAAAACAAAACAAAATCTTTTTGCAAGTTTTAATGTGGGTTAACCTTTCTCCATCATTTGCATTTGAATTGTCCTTATTTTCACTGTAAAGTATTTTATTACCAAAAGGTAGATTTTCTTTCCATTCTGCCCTCTCATCAGTCCATGTGTTTTAGAGAGAAGTTTTTTGTTGGTTTGGTTGTTTCTTTTTTTTTTTTTTAATCAAAAGAATTCACAGAAATGACATTTTTTCAATTGAAGAAAAATAAATCTTTACATTTATAATAGCCAATAGCATTTCAGCACATTTTTGTTATCCTGGTCTCTCCTATGCTGCTGCTAATGACAATATTATGACTTACTCTACTATTCTAGAACTATTTTTATGTAAGTAATGTATGCTTTCTTGTTTATAAATGCCTGATTTAAAAAAAAATAAGAAAAAAGCTTGGCATATTTATCTATTTCGCTGTGTACCTTGATAGTCCTTTTCCACCCCCTTTTCCACATCCCCTCCCCTTGAAGCAGATAATATTGTAAAATAAAGGACTTTATGAGATTATGTATGAAAATAGCTATGCTTATATACCACAGTGACTGAATGTACAGTGTATAGACGCATTACCTAAAATAAAATTGTTTGTCCAGAAAAAAATAAATAGATATGGGATGTTTTTTGAGTTTTGTGTGCTCGCAGCTGTGGCTGAGTTGTTCAGGCCAGGTAAAACGTCGGAGACGTGCAGGTGTCTGAGGAAGCACCAGGCACCTCTGCTGGAGGGGTCGGGGCTGCCAGAAGGACTTTAAGTTAAACACCACAAACTTAGAGAAACTCTGCAACACGCATGCACACACAGAACCCTCCATACTGTCATTTCCTGCCATCTTTTATCTTTTCTGGCATACCAAAACCAAAAAATGCCTTAGCACTTAACGACCTGAGGCTGGAAACAGCACCTTCCTCACGTGGCTTCCCCGAGGCCTCTCCAAGGCTCCACTAAAGCGCCGGGCGGTTTCAGGGCTGCACCTGACAGTGTTGTGGGGAGAAAGGAATTTAATCGGAAACGATGCACAGCCCTTTGTGGGGAAATTCTAACAACAGAGTGAAATTTCTTTTGAATAGTGAGAATTGTAAGCATATAAAAATTTGTACCAAGTCAAAGAAAAAGAAATACAAGAGAGGAAAAATGCAAAAAGCAGAAGATGGAAACATATGTTAAAGTAATTCTCTCATGGTTTTCTGAGAAATGGCTGCAGAATTTCCACAGCTCTGGTACATTTCTTAACATGCCCTTGTAAAACACTGGAAAAGCCAGAGAATGAGCGGACAGCTTAAAAAGAAATAAATCTCTACTCGTATTTCTGACTCATTGCCGCCGTGCTTTCTAAGGGCTTGGTTTATTTCCTGTTTCTGCCACCTGGGCATCAGCAGTGGCAGAGCCGGGCTGAGCCGCTGCCGCTCCGTGGAAGGTGAGATCTGTCAGATGCTCCCGGCCCGGCGCACCGACAGAAAGCTCTCGCTGCATCCCCCAGCTCACCCCAGAGTCACGCCTCGACGGGCTGCTTCTCCCCTCGCCCCTGCCTGACTGGGAACTGCAAACACTCACCAGTACAGCCAAGGAGCGCACAGAAGCTGGCCAGCTTTTTCAGCCTGCGCTTGTATGTTTGGCACATTCAAAGCCTTAAAGAACAGGATGTAACTACATTAGTAACTTCCACCCCCAAATGCCAGCAAAATGGGGATTCCACCCATTTTTGGTACCAAGTGGAACCAGTAAGGTTTTAAGTCTAAACGCGGGGCCATATCGTTCGTTCACTTGTAAAAAGATCTTGTGCCCCCATGTCAATTCATACACGTCCTTTCACTTGTACATCTGGTACTGTGATTTGGTTTCTAAAATTAAAAACAAAAGTTCAAATAAATTTCCTCTATGTAGTTAAAGTATACAGCTGATAAATCTTTTACGTTTTCTGATATACTTAAGTGATACACTTCAAGTAACTTTGTTCCACAGATTTTGTACACAAAGAAGTAGGTCTGAAGAGAGCAGATTGCCAGTCACTTTCAGGCAGACCAGCTGTGTTTCTGTCAGCACATCTCGTTGGCGTTTTCTTTCAAATTTTTCGTATCTTTGGAAATACCCCATTTTGGAGCAAAATGGCTTCAAAGAAAGGAAGTTGTTCTCCTGTCACAAGGGGCAGGAGCCACACTCCCAGCTCCGTAAAGAATTTACCAGCTCATTTTCTTAACTTGAAATAGTAGAATTCCTTTCAATTAGCAACATGGGGAAAAATTTCAACTTCATTTACCATTCTACTGCAAATCAGTAAATCAACCCAAATTCCCATAGATACAGACCCTACTGCCCCCACGCTGATAAAAGAACACTTCAAAATTATTATGCAAGGAGACAAAGACAAGAGACAAATTTTTCCACGCCATGAAAATGGCTTCAAGCTCACTCGACACCCAGTGCTGAAACAGCAAACGGATGGTTTGTCCCAAAGGAGCCCTTCCTGGCGGGAGAATGACGATTCCCCCAGAGAACGCGTGGTAGTTTTGCCGTTACAGACAGAACCGCACCTATCCCAGCCCTGGGTCAGTGCCAGTTGCCAACTCAGGTAAGAAGGACACACCACTTCTGCAGTTTTCAAAAGAACCTGGGAGTAAACCTTGTTTGGTTTAGTTTCCTTCTGAAGTTAGCTGAGGCTAACTTGGAAATAAGGCTTGGCCTGACGTGTGGAATCTCTGATGCCTGAATCCAGCTATCCAGCCCTACTGGACACCTTCTTTATTCTTGGACTATCCCTTTTCAGCTATCCCAAATTTATCTGGCTACTGGGCATTCTAGGAGCTTTCATTTATCTGACCCAGATTACAAGAACAAACACACAAAGCAAAAAACTATATTTCATTTGCCTGTCCTGAACTCAAGTCTTTCAGATGGGAGCTGTGCACTCGAGATGACTGTCACCAATCCCCACGGAGCTATGGGTTAAATTTTGGCAAATCTTGAAAAGACACATAAAATTACTATCAATTTTATTTTTTCTAACTGGCTTATATAGAAAACCAAATATCACACAAAAAAACCCAGAGCTTCTAATCTGCCAGCTACAGCTGTGTATCAAGGACGCCAGTTTAATTTGACATTGTAAATTAGGTGTTCAGAAGTGGTTCACGAGTCTAAGAGACAGCTGGGGACGTACTGAGAAAAGCCGTATTTTCCAAAGGCACTAAGTCAGGTGCCTGTCAGAGAGTTTCTTACTGGGCAGCAAGAAATTGAGATGTCCAAAACACTCATATGGGCACTTTTCTTTTACTCCATTTTCCTCACCTTTTCTGGATTTTTATAGTCTTTCTTTGGCATCATGCCTGTACCGATGCAGCTGCAGTTCACGCAGAGGCCATCGCTACCTCTTAACTTCATCCGTGTAGCACCTGAAACGCCCGTTTGCAGAGACAAACCAGAGCTGTCTAAAATACAGGGCAAATTACAGAGAGTGAAAATGGGAGAATGAAGCAGATTCTTTGACGTTGCTTCAAATTCAACAATTAAACAAGACTTAATGAAGAACTGTTTAGTTCCATAGACATTCTTACTGCCTAACATGTTATACTAGAACACACAGCACTTGTCACCATTTGAGGCACCTGGCTATGTCTAAAGCAGAACTTTGTGAAGAGATGAGCCACCTCTCCTGGTGTTACTTCTCAAAGTGACTGACTTTTCATGCTGTTCCTGGTACGGAAGCAAAATAGAAAACCAGATTTGGATTGATAGGTGTTAAGAGCAGAGGCTGAAAACATTATTATATACTCTGTCACCAAGGAACTCTGAGTGCAACACCACATACTGGTAAGAAAGACCAGGCAAGCTGTCTTGTGGTTATGACTAAAGGGGTAACTGGGTTTTGAAAACTCCAGTTATTCTGCCAGAATAACTTTAATTTACTTAATACAAGAACCAAAACACTAGGAATCAGACACGAACCTACTCAGTCGAACACTTCTGAGTACCTCCAAAACCAAAAATGCATTCACATTATCAGTTGATACTCTGAGTTCAGCTAAAGCTGGCAATGCCCACAGAAACCTGACTCATAGAACTTGGTATGCTTAAGTACCCCTTAAGTTCAACTTAATTTCACAAAGTGGAAACAGTTAAAAAGTCTAATAGAGGCCCCACTCCCCTTTCTGCTCAGTTCTCCGCAAATAATGAGCTACAGTACCCCAAACAACCTTCATTCCGAACAGGAACAACAAAGAACGAGGGGAAAAAAAAATCAATGGCAAAGTGAACTGAACTGAGTGAAGCTCGAACTGTCTGCTGGAGATCAGAAACAAAAATCAGATTTCCTGAGGCCTGAAGTAAAAAGTCTTCATGTCTTATTTAACAGCTTATGTTATTCAGCCACCAGGAAAAATACCCAACCAAAAACCCCACCCAAACCACCCCCCCCACACTCCCACTCCTGGAGCCGCTCACTCTCCACGGGGTGGACACACAGGGAATGCCAGTGCTTGGATGGAGCACAACTCAAAGAAATAGCTACAAAATATCAAAACTACGATTGAACAGCAGCTCAGGGCTGCACCTCAGTCATTTCCATTTCGCTGTAGGCAGCACCCCTTATTTATACCTAACAGATGGAGCAAAGGGAAAACTTAACACATACGTAGCAGAGTGGAGGTTTGATAGGGATTGTCGGCAGAAATTATGAGAGCCCTTGTTACTGCCCATGGTATCCAAACCCTACTTTTTACGTGCTCCCACCTTCATTTGCTGAAAAGATATTAAAGAAATACATCTTGGCACATCTGCAAGGAAGGGATAAAACTTGCAGAAGATGATAGGAACCAGGGAAGCAGTAAAAACCCAGGAGTGTCAGAGTTAATGATGATATGTGAGTAATCCAGTTATAACGGCACTGTCAGTAGGAAGAGAGCACAAATATAATAAAACACAGCTGTATGACGTACACTCCAGTGGAATTTTTATTAGATGGCTTATGCGCACTTTAAGTATACCTGACTGCAATGCAAATTCCCACACACTTTTATTTGGGAGGGAAAAAAGTTTCCACAGATCTCTGCACTGAACTGATTTAGGTGAATTGTCCTGTACAGCATCCGCGAGTTTTCTGGCTCATCTTTTTGAATTTACTTTTGTATTTGTTTTCTGCTGAATTATCTGGAACCTTGAGAATTTCTTGCTTTTAAGTACTTCCCCAGAGCCCATTCTAAGCCAGCTACCATGTGCTCTGGCCCGTCTACCACTTGCCCAAATGACTACTCCCGTATCTCCCAGGTGTATGAACTGTAAGAGAAAAACCCTCAGGACAAGAGGAACCCTACATGGGTCAAAGGCAAATGAGGTTTTACTGCTTCAAAGGAGGACAGATTTGTTCAAAAATCTGCTCATTTCTGTAAACATCATAAAGACTATAAGCTTGAGTGATCATCGTTGCCTTGGGAAGAAAGCTTACAAACAGAAATTTATAAACCCGGTTTACCTACATGATGTTTTGAGTTCATGAAACGAGAGTGGCTACATGTGCTGCCAGTTCCAAGACCTGTATCACCAGATGCTCTTGAGCTGCAGAAACTCCTGTATTGGCTAGTTGTCAAAAAGTGTCATTAAACCCCTACATTTACGTGACCAAGGTATAAAACCAGGTACTACACAATGCATTAACAAAGCCGTTGGCCACACAGCCCACAGATTAAACTGATTCAACCAGTACACAAATGGATGCTTTTTTGTAGCATCCCAAGTGACAATCTCCCTGCTGTCATATATATGGATCTATGTTCTTATTTGTTCATATACCAAGTAGAAAGCACCTACCAAACATCTCCATAGATGTACTGCTGGCCTTTGCAATGTTGATTGCAAGCCCAGTAAGGGCAAGTGTCATTTTACAGATGGTAATACTGTTAAGCACTCCTAAAACTAGCTCCTGGATTTCAACATTGCTTTGCAAAATTAGTAACCAGTTAGACATATAGAAGTCAAATTTATTTTACTTACCTTTCTAACCCGTAAGGTAAGTGAAGTGAGAAGCAGATATACTAATGAAAGAAAACACCAAAACCCCATAGCAATAAGCTAAATTTCCTTGTGTATTAAAAAACCCCAACCAAAACCTCTGTAGGTGTTGCCCCTGCCCCTGAACTCAAGACCTTCAGTAGATCTCGGTACTGAATAACATGTTATGCAGCACAACTGCATTGCCAAAAGATTCAACACATGCGTCATTTTTAAGCAACAGAGTTCTACTAGTACTGCCTCTGAAGTATGCAATTACTGTATCTTTGCTTATGACATCATAGTTGCTTCCTTTACAGTCCTTTGCAGGTAAAAATTGGGATGTGGTGAGTTATGAGATACTTTTGGCTACACCAAAAAAAAAAAAAAAGGATACATTAAGACCACAAGCAGAGACAAGTCTCACAAGTGGAACTGGTGCTGTTAGGTTAAAGGTTCTGTACGCTTTTAACCTCTGAACTCCTTCCGCACACGAGTCCCACTGACATTAGTGGATGCCCAAGAAACAGCAAGCGAGTGGAAGCAAAGCACCTGCCTTGCCCATGAACTGAGCTTACTATAAACAGATTCTTTAAGCTCTGACTCTCACAGTGTGTAAAGCAGGGATCCCATGCTGCTTAATTCAATTTGGCAGATAACATTGGTGAAAGGCATTGATTTCTTCCCTCACTCCCCCCTTCTCTTCCATCAATTTTCCCAGATAAGAAGCCTGTGGCTCAGACCCTGCTGGTGACGGATGCCTTGTAATTGCTTTGAATGGATTATCACCAGACATCTAGCAGGCATTTACAGTGCTACAGCTGTAATCAGAAACAGAGTCTCACCCAGCAGAAGGACTCGGAGGAAGAGACAGCTGTCTCTGTTGCCTCTGCCTGTCTCTCTGTTCTTATATTAGGCCTAACTTTATTTATTTATATTTTTAATACAGTAATATCTAGGGCATGCAAGTGAAGTCAGGGTCCAGATGGGCTAAGTGCCGTTCAAACCCTAAGAACCTATCTCTGCTTCTGACAATGTGAGTACAACTCAGGCTACAAGAGGGCTGTCCTTCCATGCTGCTGAAATCTTGCTTTTGGCTAAATAAGTATCCACCCATTTCAACAGGTAACGTTACCAAAAAATTGGGAAATCAAAAAATACATGTTCTGTTCTGGCAATTATTGGCTGAAAGACATTAGATAAGACACTTCTCTTCTTGCCTTAGCTTACTGCTGCTTTTCTCATTCTGCTAGACAAAGTTGTCAGTAGTTTGTTTACAAAGATCACAGTGCCATTCTAATTTGATATCTGGAATTCAATTTGTATGGCTGGGGGGAGAAATAACATGAATAAATAAATGAGACAGACTGTTACATAGGAACAAAATCAAGCAATTTGATCTACTGTATTTCATATTAATTTTGTACAATTATATGTAGCTGCCCAATACTAAGAGGCAGTAGATCCACGTCCCTGGTGCTTAAACTGAAAATTTAATCAACAACAACAAAGATTTTTGCCCTGCAAAGTTTCATTAGGGATAACATAAGGAATAAGCCTCACAATGCGTATCTAATTGTTCAAAAATTCACAATATCTGCCCAGGATTGTAAATACCCATCCATCCTGCACCACGAATATGCCATTAAAACTTGGCACAAAGATACTTGCATTTGGCTCTCTTTCCAGGGGTTTCTTCAGAGAGGCGAATGCCACAAGGAAGGATCACATGCCTCTCCCTGTCACTACCTCCCTTTCCTTTAGCAGACCTTCTCCCCTGATCAGAGAAACACGCTGGGACAACTCAACAGGGCAAAACAGATCCTGTTCTACATTTCCTGGCACTATCTGGAAGGTCTCATTCACCAGGGTTTCTTCCTCCAACAGGAGTTTTACACTAGGATTCCTACGGTATACAACAGAAACCATGCATTCTCCTCCTCCAAGAAATGGGACTCAAACACTTTAATCCCCTTCATTTTCCTGATATGTAATTTTTTTTAGTGCTTGCACCATGCTATCAGCCCTGGTTTTAATTCAGTCACTCATGCAGCATCATAGTTTGGTCAGTCTATATAGGACATTTACATGGGCAACGGTACCTTGATAGGAAAGGTTTTCATGTTTAGTACGAACAGTACAAGCTTCATGTTTCCAATCTATAATTCTAACCAAAAATCAATTCCACTTTGAAACAAGTTTCATCTGTGTTCTAGCTTGAAGCTCCCTCTGCTATCTTCGAAAACATGAAATCTTCCTTGGAGCAAATGAAGAGTTGCTGTCAGTTTAGTGTTTGGATCATCAGTGAGAATCCTTCCCTGCATACTCCATACCTACTTGTCTAACAAAACACTGAAAGCCTCATTTTAAGTGATGCTAATTTCCCAGAACTCCAGTGAATGATAACTTACAATGTTTCATGCTGGCTTATTACATGTGCAGAAGTTGACTAATATAAAGAGGGAGCTTTTTAAAAAGTCATATGACACAAAAAGTAATACGAAAATCCTTTACAATTTTTGCACCTTGAAAAGAAGAATGAAGGCGGGGGAAGAGAGGACAGTGGATTTGCTACCACATATGTACAAACCAACTCTGTAGGGCTTGTGCAGCTGGGAGATAATGTGCTTTGCAGGTCACTGGCTCTTAAGCGCTGTGTTATCTCTCTGTAACATACACCTTGTTGTGTCTTACTGCTTAATTACAGCTGATATGCAGGCCATAATATTGCTTATCATTAGCCAGAGGATGACAATTACAATTTAAGATTAAACTGTTTTCATTTTTTCGTCAGCCAAGTCTCTGTATGACACTTCCTCAGCCCAAGAAAAGATTTCCACATGCAGAACAAATCCATATACTAATTGGTTATGTGCCCCTCATAATGAAGTATAATTTAGGAAGCATGCGTTGCATGGTGAACAGTACCCAATATTGCACAGAGCCTATATCTGAGCTTGGAGGGTCAGCCAGTCAGCTACACGTGCCTGAAAAATCTCAAGACCACAACAGACAATGAAATGCTGTGATCTTCTACGTGGGACAGGTTCCAGCCTGGTGACTGTCAAGAGCAGTGCCTCAACTTGCAGTAAGCTCAGTCCTTCCCTTTAGCCATCACTTTTCAGCTTGCCTTCCACTCCATCAGCTTCACCCTCTCTTCTTCATTCCTCTCCTCCCTGTTTTCTACAAAGGCTTGCTAGTGTTTTAGATGACATCTGTCATACAGGCAGAGGAGCAGCTGCAGGCATCCATCCTCCCCCTATTATTCTCTTGCATTATGATGCACTGCAGAAATCCAGGGCTTAGTTCAGCAGAACACTGAAGTATGTACTTGATTTGAAAACAGTGTTTCATACATCCCAAAGCCTGTTTGCTTTATCGGGGCTTTTGTTTCAGAAATGGACACAGTTAGAGATCCTAGAGTTGGGAAGTAGTTTCAAAGACTGGACTATTAAAGGATCAGCAAAAAATGAGGAGTCTGCACAAGCTGAACTGTCATTAAGTAGCTACGCCCTTTTCAAGAAACAGAGATGTGTTATTCTGCACAAACAACCCGAAGATTTAAAGATTGCTTACAAATATTCTGCACTAAAATCCACAATGGCCTGAGAGATTTAACTACTGATCACCAACAATACAGCTTAAAGTCTGAATAAGAACTGTGCTTCTGTACCTCTGCTAAGCATTTATGAGATTCCCCCAGACCAAAGCCTTTAACGCCTGAACATAAACGTGATAACATACAGTTCTGATGACTCTTAATGTCAGAGGTCGATGGTTTAAATCTTGTATCCTGTAGTTTGTCAACTCCCATTTATCCTATCCAGCACAGCACAAGGGATAAATCTTCCAAAAATGCGTTCTGATCTTTCACCTACAGTAGATTAAAAATAGCCCAGAGCAAAAGCTTTTAGCATTTTGTCATAGCAATTTTTCTGTCAAATATGATAGATAGCCAGCTACATGGAAAAGAATGAACCAGCTCAGAAATCAGATAATGAAAAAGTCTGAATTACACCTCCAAGAAGCAGGAGTTTTACTCATGGTGGAAATCCCCACTTAGCTCACCCCGCTGAGCCTGTGTTGCAGCACAGAACATGCCATAAGACTCATCCAGTAAGACATTTTTTTCCTCCCTGCGTATTTTTGATTTAAACCTCCTAACACTTTTGGGAGCTAAAGGAAGAGCCTTGAGTTCTGTTTTGGATTTTGCAGTCTTCTAGCATGATCTTGGGCAGAATGCCCACTTCAAGTTTTATTTAAATATAATAATTTAAAGACAGGTGCTAATTTTGGCTATCCAACATAATTATAAGAGCTTCAGCTTTCAGTTTCTGAAAACCAGCTGTTTACAGTGTCTCAAGTTAAAAGCCAGAAACAAAACATCTTCCTCTAATCATCTTGCTGAATTACACTGTTGTTAAGCCTTGCAACTCTTCTAGGTATCTTCTGGTGACCTTGCAGCAATGAGATATATATCACCATTATTGAAGCATGTAACACCTCTTCACTACCAGTAAAAAGAGAATCTTGACAGCAAACTATCCTGATCTATTACTCCGAGGTACTAATGGTTTCCTTCCAAAAAGAAAAATCAAACTGAGATTTATACACGTTCATTTTCACTAACCTAATTTCAGACAGTTTTGACAATGTGTTAAATACTGATTTTACTGTAAGTTGCTGGATTTTGTATCATCAACCCTTTTATGAAACCCTCCCAAGAAGATTTCTACTCTTGTTATCATAATGGTTTTTACAGGAGCTAAACTAGTAAGAGAATGCCACAAAATGTACTCAACTGTCAGAAGACTACAATAGAGAAGATTCCCTCTGAATTATGTACATTCATTAGCAAGGCGCAATAGTTGAAAAAGTATTAATAAATCCAAAGAAGGACTTAATGGCCTGAAAGTTAATCTATTTTTCTAATGTTATCAGTTGTTTTAATAAGAGATACTGTCTATTACTGTAAACTATGCTTTACTTGTATCTTTAGATCACCACGGCCACAATTGCCAAAGTGGAATAGATGTCCAAAGTATTTATTCAGGAAACTAAAGCTTCCAAAGCTGCAGCTGCTTCCATATTTATTCAGAATGATGCACTTTCCCAGCAGCTTATAAAGACTGGAACATCTGTTTACCAGACACCTTAATGACATTCTACCTCTCTGAGTAGCGTGCTAAGATTTAAAGAGTTATCACGTTAAATCTTGCAGAGGTGCTAAATAAACTGCACCAAAAAAAAAGCACAGTATTGCTCATAACCCTTCCCTCCCTTCCTAGCCTCCATTCTCCAAAGACTCAGCAGCACAACAATCCAGGTATTTATCAAATGTAAACCATCCAGTAAAAACAGAAACTAAATCATTTTGGCATCTCTGTTTCTCATAGATTCTACTGTGTATATGGTGCAGCACAGAACATCCATGTGAGCTACCAGAAGTAACTTAGACTGAAAGACAGAGAAGGTGGCCTGGGGGAGACAATGCACAGAAGAACAAACCAAACGAACCCCAACAATGCTTTGTACCTAGGAACTCTAGAAATGAATGAGAAGCTAAAAATTTGCACACACTCTCCAACAATTCAGGTCCCAACTTTCAAGTTTTCCAGAGAGGTTGCCCTTTTACTTCAGACTGAACTCAGATTCCATCTTGTTAGAACTTAAGTAGACACAATATACTGTATTATATACAGTAACAGGAAAAAAGAAAACCAATTTGGGAAACCCTCAAAATAGCAGCTACATACATAGCATAGGTCTTACTCATGCAAGTAAGTAAATTCCTTATTCAACAGGAATACTACTTTTCAGAATCACGTGAGATTAAATGTAAAACTGAGTTTCATCTATGAATCACAACTGAGTAAAGTTCACAGAATTTTACCCATTACCTTAAATTGGCTTCACTTTTTCAGAACACATTATCATTTTAATCAGACTTTACCTTTGCATCTGGAAGCTAGAGCCTGTCTGCTTTGTCTACCACCATCACAACCGGAATAACCCACGAGATCAGAAATTTCCACACTTTTCTAACTCATCAAAAAAAGAGACTTCACCTTGCTCTCTCTTAAATCCACATGCCGTCTGTATTTAGGGTTTGGACTAGGTGATCTTTAAAGGTGCCTTCCAACCCAAACCATTCTATGACGCTCCTAGTATTTGTGTTTATGTTTTTCCATAGGCTTTTTATATGCCTCATAAAGGCATTTGCAGGGCCAAAGTAATGCGTTCTTCGCATGATGGTATCACATGCTCATCTTGGTTTTGAAGCCTGGATCGAGAGAAGACAGCCTATGTTAATTTTATGCCTATGTTATATTTATGTTATTTTAGCCCCATGAATGGGCCTGTGGAAGGAAAGGAGTCCATGAAAAACAAACACAAATGCCAGGACACTTGTGTTAATTCAGATTTAGCTGAAGCCTACAGTATTCTTCGAGCTAACTCCCTTCGAGCTTTGGAGTTTGGAGGAGTGGGGCAGGGGGTGGCATAGGCTCTTCTAGTCCCAGACAATAACAGTAGAGATTTCTATTTGATATTGCAGTGTTTTCTGGCTAACATAGTCACGTAAGAAATTGTCTATCATGCAGAAAGTGGCAATTTCACATAACTGCAGCAGTGAGAGAGAACACATTAAAAAAAGGTACAGCTGCTAAACTTCACACCAGAAGCCAATCCAAATGGAGGAAACATGGGTGATTCAAGCCAGACACAAAAGTATCATTAAATGAAAGATCAAAAGAGAAAATAAAAGAAAACATGTTTATCACAATTATACCGAAAGATATTTGTGATTTTTATTACTCATATTTTGTTGATTATTTATATTTGGGTAGAATTTAGAGGATCAAAGAGAGTATGAGATTCAGAGTCAGGCCCAAATGATTTGTGATGTAGATAGATATGTCAAACAAAGTAGCTGGAGAAAGAAAGGCACTGAGAAAGGAAGGAACTGACTCTTCCAAAACCATACAAGTCAGCAATGAAAACGCAACACATCTCCTCCGAGAGCCATCCAGTGCCTTCTAGTGAGTGCCAAAACAGGCAGCACTTCCCCATTTTCTCCCAGCTGCCAGTCATCATAATACCTTCTCATCTGTATTCTCAAGATAAATCCCATATGCATTAGAAACCAAAGGGCTCTGACAAATTCTAGCTCGTGTACAGTAAACAGCACAAGTGCTAAGGGAAACGATTTTCTGCCTTTGCTCATAGAGCTACATAGGGTCTCACATCCCGACCAAGTCATGAGAATCCAGTGGATCTTAATAACAGAGACCAAACACCCTGCCCTGTCGTCCTCTCTTCCTGTGCTTAAGTCACACGTCATACTGTTTCCTTTTATAAGCACTTTATATGGAGGCAATAAACTATTCACAGATGTTATAAACATTTTACAGATTGGGGCACTACACATGCTAGGGTTAACAATTATTTACTAAAGCAGCTATTAATCATTTACAAAATGTATATGAATTGAAACTCGGTATAATTCATTACTATGTATAATGGCTGTTATCTTGGCTGACACACTGCAGATCGGTCCAAGGATCTCTGCAGTTCAAAGATTAATTGTACATCTAAGGTTAGAAACAGCTAGGATTCCCAACAAGAAGCTGTGACAGGCTCACACCTATCACAGGCTGGATTCACAAAACTACAACCAATATGGGAAGTTAACTAAGACTTTTTACTGAAAGAACCAAAACATTGCTTCTTCAAGAACACATCAAATTTCTCGGTCCTGATTTTTTATTATCTACAGTTTGGATGATGAAAGCAATCAGATGCTAACCACCCATTTGTACAGATATAAATGATTGCACTGAAGTTCATGGATGGCAGGGACACTCAAGTCCCCTGAATTTTAGGCATCCTGTTATGACTGGTGCTTTTCTTGAAAAGCTGGGAGTACTCCTTCGGAAGGATACAAAGGAATAGCATTCTTTCTTTGGCACTTTTCTTGGGATGAGTAAGAAAGTTGTAAGCAAACTCAAACTGAATGTACTGCTATTTTCAGACACCTCAAATGCTTCTCTATGCCACGAATGATACACCTATCTCTTTTTAGACAATGCTATTTATCTGTCCGAGACTTGTGTTCCAACCAGCCATGAAGCAAGGCAGCCTATCCAGGGAAATTTTTCTGGGGGAAAAGAAAAAAAAAAAATTCTCCTCCCTTTTCACCAGAGACCCGCTTTTATCTCTTGCAAGCAGCTGAAATTCTGGGGAACCAAAGCCCTAAGCCATCTGGCAGAAATCACCAAGGCATGTTTTCAACTCACTGTCGCAGGTCATGACCTACAACCATTGCCAGTGTTCCAGGGCTTTTTTCTCTCCCCCTTGTCTTCCCCAAAGCAAACTCAATTACAAATTGGAAAAATCCTGCAGTGCAATTTTCCCCTCATGGGGCTGAATGTCTGTCACCTCTGTAAGAACACACTTCGTAAGAATTCCACAGTTGTTGCTTAGCTGTCAGTCCCAGTTACATCAGTGATTACAGAAATATTGAGCATTTCAGGTTGGAGGGCAAAAGAACAGGTGACCTACTACTCCTTCCACTAAATTTATGCCCTGATTGCTAACTGCGCAGGCTGTGTTGGCAGTGAGCATTGGTGTCACCTCTGGGTTTCTACAACCCAAGACCCTTATAAAATATAAAATGTCTCTTTACTCTAAAAGCAACATTACTTTGTCCTGGCAACAACCTGCTCATTGATTGGGTTTTTCTGTGGATTTTTGTTTTTCCTCAGCATGAATTCAAATCATGTGCACTTGTGCCACATTTCAATTATCCGTTACATAAGTGATCTTCTTGCATTAAATCTGATTTAGTTAGAGTTTACAATACAGTGCATCTGTGCAACAGCACTTTTTTTCAGCACAGTATTTTCCTCCGCCAGTATTTTTCATGCTTCAAAACTACTTGTGTACTACCAGGAAAACTGATAGTTCCTCTTCCTGTAATGCCACATACTTTTCACATTTAACTATGCAACCTATTTGCATCTTGACAATTATATCCTTTCTGCTCCTTTACAGAAGAATACTTATATGATAAGACAGCCAACCTCAAGCTCTAATTCAAGGAAACATTTAAGCATATTCTTAACAAAGCAAAAGAGTAAATGTATTACCACTATATGGGACTATTCACTTGCTTAAGCACGTGCTTAAACACTTCCCTGAATAGAGACCGTGTTAACCTACAGGGCAGACTAGTCTTTAATGTAACCCTGGAGATACAAGAAGAGTGTCCAGGCTGCATTTGTGCAGTCTGATAAGCACTAATCTGATAAAGACTTAACCACACAGGCTATATGCGTCAATGAAGACAGTGTAGCAAGTGGATATTACAAGGATACTTCTTATCTAGCTGAGAACAAATGAAAATTAATTCAAAGAACTTGGTGCTTTAAAGATAAAAGCTGGGGAGGTCTTGTAGGGTGGACACTAGAAGATGAGGTTATCAGAACGACAGGCAGGCTTAAAAAACCCCATCTCTTTATTACAGTGGCAATTAAAAGATAAAGTTGCAGACCTTCAAAAGATATAGAGGTGTCTCATTCTAATTTAAATCACTTGACATTAAAGCACTCAGGAGTCTTTAAAATCTGGATCCTAATGGCACTGATTTTTAAAGTGTGGTCAAATTTATAATATACTTTTCCAAAAAATTGTCTGCTCTGAATTACTTCATCGTGAGTTGTTGGAACAAATGAATCTGCAAATTTATGTTATAACAGGAAGAATCATAAGGGAAGCATGCTCCATATTTCATATTGTCCCACACACAGAGAAAACATCTAGAAAGCACATTGTAATCCTTAATTTGATAGTGCCACTGACATATTTCAGGAAATTGTTTACATGTGCTCAGGGAGTCTGCATATGTAGCAAAAATACAAGCTAGTCTGGTAAAAGGTCCATTATAAAAAATATTTTATACAATCTGAGAAAAGGGACACTGCATGGCTATGTGGCTGCCTGAAGTTAGATTTCTTCTAACAAAAATTCAAAGCACCATCTCTCTGAATGCTACTCAGGTGGACCCTTTTACTGGGATGCAAATCTGCTGTGATGCAGGGAAAGAACGCACTGTCAACTGTCCAAGGCTGGAGCATGAATTAGTGAAGAAAGCTAATCTCACAAGTCACTGGGCTCACAATTTGCAAGTATGTAATTATGCACCATATTGGCATCTATATTCCTTGAATTCATTGCTCCAAGCAAAGATAGCTTTGGTTACCTGAGAAACTTTAAAAGAGGGGAAGAGTTATCGTTGACTTCTGTTAGAACTGGTCCGCACATGACTGGGGAAGTTCAGGAGCTGCAGGCTCAGCTCTACAATGCTACTTTCCACGGAATGCTGCACAGAAACATCTTTCTTAGATTTTTATAACACACATCTCCAGTTTCACACCACTGTGTAACCTAGTGTAATAGGGCAAAGACACAGAAAGGGCTAGTCCTCCTCCCATTTGTTAAAACAAAGCGGATTAAATAAATGTCTGTAACATCATAAAAATGCTTTATAAACATACTTTTGTTAATTTTGGTTTCCAGGTCATATTTCAGGCTTTTTTCTACCCCAGGATCTCCTAGTTTCACTGACAGGTATGAAAAGTCTTCATGTACTTTTGCTTCTGTAGTAGAACACCAGTTCCAAGCAGGATCCCAGCACTGAATATGAGCCATTCAGTTTGGAGTGTGACGACAATTAAGACATCTTTGTTCATTCGTCATATGATGAACATCCATGTCTCTCTCCAGCTGACTCAGTGGCAGCCACAGGGACCCAATGCTTTCAAAAATAGTACTAAATGTCTCTCTAAATTAAGCCACTGACAATTAATTCTGAAATTTCAAACAAAAATATTTCCCTTCTCAGACATGCCAGGGCTAAAGGAAATTTAAAATAACTCTTTCTTCTTCCTATATCTTGAAAACTTCTCTCTAATGAAGTCCAAACCATACAGAAAGGCCTGCTTTCTCACCTAGTGAAATAGAGCACCAGCCAGTTTCATTTCCCCAACACTGAATGCTTAAATTCCCTGCTTTACAGAAGAATTGCAACTCTGAGCTAGACTCAGTGGTTTCAGTTCTCAGGAGGTTTGCTTCCCACAGCTGCTCTTCAGCCAAGCTGTGAATGAACCTGAAAATTCATTTGAAAAACCCTCTATGGTTTCTCATGCTTTCACAATTACATTATAGCTCTTTCCTCAACATTTACCACCACCCCCTGCAGGGAATTCCCCCAGCACATGGGTAAAATTTACCAAGAAGGCTTGTAAACCTTGATAAGCATTTCATCTCAAACAATGCAAAAACTTGGTTTCAAATGAGTCTGGGAAATTTTCTTTTAGAAGCTCTGTGATTTTGGTATGGAAGCTTGGACTTTTAAAGTTCTGTTCTGTGACCTGGATTCAGAGCCCACTGAAGCAACGGGAAGGACTCACATTAATGTTCATGGGCTCCAACTTTTCAAACTGCTAATGTCTGTCACTTTGTCAGTGACTCAGTAGGAAAGTACTCTGTGAACTAAGGCTGGGGACAACCATCCTCTCTCTGATCAGAAGTTGAGTTAGTGGCTGGCGTATTCTATATGAAATGTCAGATGACCCACTCTCCAGGGGTTAAAGTTTCTTCCCTTCCGCAGATAAGAACGGGGCGTGCAGGTCTCAGTGCAACAGTGTCAGACCTAACTCTTTACCAATTTTACTTATATTAGTCCTCAAGTGATCACCGAGGTCACAGCATTTGCACATCAGAGTAGCAGTCTCCATGGAAACCAGTAAACTGGCATCTGCTTGATGTCTTGTTTTAAAGGAGCAGTGAAGCTGCTTGCACTTGGGTAGGAAAACCTCCTGCAAGCGTGCAGCTCCCATCACTGGAACGTTTATTTCTTTCATATCTCAATTACACATTCCACTTTCCAGCCTTGCCCTATTACTGGTACATTGTTTATTCTAAAGGCACCAGACGCTCTCATTCACCAGAATCACTCAGGCCCGTTTACAACCACTTCTTTGTTAATGGGTTAAGATTCTACCAGAAGCTAACATGGAGTCAACCCACAAATTCACACCCCAGAACCTAAGGACAGAAGCACTCATTTTTAACTGATATTGACAAATCAAGCAAATTTCAAATTATTCAGAATGTGTAAGCAAAAGCTTGATCATCATCATCTTATTCATTATAATTATACACTATATATAAAAATCTATCTTATCTATATTATCTATAAATCTAGCTATTTATAGTCAAGGTAATAAATTTAAACAATTGTAACATGAAGAGCCACAGTAACTGTTAGTTTCTGATGAACACATTAAAAAAAAAAAAAAAAAAAAAGATGTCTGCAGTCTATATGTTGAGCCCAGACCTATTTCACATTTTCATTATTACAAGATCCTGAATTTTACATTAGCCACTACCCTGCATTTCCTGGACCCTCAAATAAACAAAAGAGTGAACCTGAGATGTTTCTTTTGTAGTATTAAACTTAATACTTAAGTATTAAAACTGTAGTATTTTGGAGGTGGGAACTTCCTACTACATATGAACATAGCTCTAGAAAAGTACATCTTTGATCTTTCTTTATAGCCAGCACATCACAAAAAAAATAATATTGTTCAAAAGTTTATTACATATTCACACACACTGCTGCATAAAGTTCATGTCCATGAACACCACTTTAAATCACCTGCCTGATCAAAGGAAATAACTGAACAGAGAATCAGCTCCAACGATACCCGCTGGAGCATAATTTAAAATAAACATCATGTAAACAACCTCCTGAAATATGTTCAGCAGTACAATCACATTCTTTAAAAAGTAAAGATAACATGAAAAGCAAAAGGGGAAAGAGGAGGGGCTTGCCAGATTCTAACTTCATGTAACAGATAGTTATACTAGTAAATTAAATGTGCATAGGAATGTTCTCAAACACGAAGGGCAGTTGACAGAGAATGGATCATGCCCGCATTAGAAATCTCTTAAGTCTCTGAAACAGGGTGACCGCATATAAACTACTTGCTGGAATGGTCTCCAACTTCAAACCATACCTGGGAACCGTTTAGAAAAATACTAGCTGGCATGGGCCAAAATTCTGCCAAGAAACATTCCAGCACTTCAGTAGTACAGTATCGTGTTCCACGTTTGAGGAACGTTCCTGGGAACATTCCCAGGCATCCTTGATTTTACTAGTATGGACACAGCCTAAGATTTACAGATGCTTACTAGAATAAAGCTTTGCTACTTGGACACTATCTTCTGAACAGAAAACCCATGCAAAACAAAAAAAATAAAGGCTTTACTATGTCAGAAATGAATATTACAGTTAACAATACTTCCTAAAAGGGATTCCATGTCCAGTTTGGAACACGCACCATTTAGCACTTGCCAGAAAGCTGTATGCTCATTAGACCTTTATTCTACACCCTCACTCTACTATTGTCCTGGAATAAACAATGACTACAGTACTTTAGACAGACAGCTTGCAGATTCAACTCAAACACCACACCACTGGCAGAAGATCCTAACTTTGTAATTAAAAATGGGAGCTCAAAGCAGGACGAATCAATACCAGTTATAAGGAGAAACGTTAAGTCTCTGCTAGTGAAAGCGCAAACAAAACAATGCTTCCTGCCCACAAGTCTCTGAGACTTCCCTTTTCCTCCTTTTCATCTCCTTCAACCTCTTAGTCCCTTTTGGTAAGTACAACAAAAGCGTAATTTTAAGACAGAGAGAGAAATGAATTCTCGCTGCCATGCAGCTACATCACCTTGTAACAAAATGTTCTGTGAAAACAGCATAATACTCAATGATGTTCAGAAAGGCAAACAGAATGTGAGGAGTCACTAGAAACATTTTTACATCACTAGGTAAATTTACGATTATGTCCACATTCGGATTCAGTACTGCCCTCTTTGCCCCCCTTTTAAAAAAAAAAAAAAAAAAAAAAAGAGAGAGAAAGAGAATAGTAGAACTGGAAAAGGTACAGAAAACTGAGCAAAGGATAGTTAAAGACACACAACAATTTCTAGGTGGAGAGCAGTTAAGTAAACTGAAACTCTTGCCACAGCATGTTGCAGATGCTAAAACTCAAAAAGCAATTCGACAAACAGAAGAAACATCAACAAACCCTACATACAATAGCAGCACTTTTGGCTGAAGACCTCGAAACACAGAAACTGGGAGTCCATACTGGGTAGGTATCACTATAAATTTGCTCTGTTCTCCTGCTCTTCCCTGGGCACATGACCGGAGCAATTCTCTGAGACAGGATATTGGGCTAGGCAAATCTTTTGCCTGATGCTGTATATTTGTTCTCAAGTTGATTTAATTTAGCCAGCGTGGAGAGACACAGTGGTAGGGAGCTGGTACCACAGGCATCCTCACAGCTTGCCGAAGGGAGTATCCTGTGTGTTGTCCCCCCAACAATGGGTCTGTATGCCAACAAGGTCTTACATACTTCCAATAAATTTTACTACAGTCTGGTAAGCGAGACATCATTATCATTCACTTCACAGCAGAAAATTAAGGTAGTTTTGGTTTTGTGTTTTTCTTGTGTTTTTTTTTTTTTTAACATTCCTTACCTAATTTAGTTAAAAAAATCACGCATTTGAAACTTATGCAAAAAAGGACTATCAGAGAAAAGTATTCAAAATAATTAATCAGACCATGAAACACTTTCTATATAGAAATATTTTTAAATGGCTTAAAAATCTTGAGAGTTATTTGAAACAAGTAAACAAAATTTTCATTTGCTTCCTATGATTTCTAATTCTTGATGTCTTGGGATCGCATTTATGTTTGTTTTTTTTTAATCAAACTTCAAAGCCATAGAAACTCAGCTTTTCAAACATCAAGCTAATAGTTGTAGGACATGAATCTAGAGGTGGGCTTGACAAAAACTTCCAAGTATCACAATGTTAAAAATCAAAGAGTTGGCAAAATACCTCAAATTTGAAGAGGTGAAGAAACATGAGTGGCACTAGACGGACTTGAACAGCTGTACATATTTCAGCCCAAGATTTTAAAATTTCTGTCAAAATATTGCAGTGAAAAGCTAACATTCTCCATGGAAAGCAGCTATTTTTGGTGAAAATGCTATTTTATCGAAACTCTATTTTCCATTAAACACAGTTTTGACAGAAATTTTTCAACTATCCTTATTCAGTGTTATGCTCTGTCGTTGAAAATGTTAGCAGTTTTTTTAGGCTGTCTCTACAACTGCAAAGATTTATAGGGACTTGGCAAAGATGGAAAACAGAAAAAAAAAATCTGATTTAAGAGTAGTATCTCTGTCCCTGCATATTACACACATTCCTAGAAATTATTTTTACTTAAGTTTAATATAATACATGAGCAGCATGCATTAACAGCATTGCAATGCTACCTCAACAAAACAGTAATCCTTCCTTGATTTTTTTCCACTAAAAGTACTGACAAAGCATGTTTCCTCTATTAGTAAAGCACTGGAGACTTTCATTTTGGCTTAACGAAGTAGGGGGTAATTTTTCACCTAGATAGGTCCCGGGACCACTGGTCAGTGTGTTGGGTTTGGGAGTTCACAGAAAAGCATTCAGGGCAGGACTATGCAGCCATGTCTGCTGGAATTACCCAGGACTCCCTAGGCTATGCTCCGAAGGCAGGCTGGCCGCTGCTGCCTGGTTGTATCATATTACAGCTCAGCCTGAAGTAAAACTGGGGGGAAAAGATGAATCAGAGGGTGCAAAACAAATATATTTGGAAAATCATTAACCCACTATTGGAGAAAAGGAGAAAGAAGGATAGAGAACTTCTGAGTATCAAATTGTATGCAGCTTTTTTTTTTTTTAAGCTTTCCAAAATGTATTTACAAGGTTTGAACCTTGCCTGAACTAGCTAGCACTTAGGAACAAGGTTGATCTCGTTAGTAATGAAGTGAAATGGAAGCTATAGCCCTGACCTTCACACAGCTTAGTCCTGGCCTTTGCCTGAGACTGCAAAGGGAAGATTAACTGGCAGAGGCCGAGACAACACTTACAGCTATTCCATCCTTGGTGCTCCTGATGGGCTGCTTCTGTCGTACAGAAATAAAGTGCCGGGATATCAGCTGGGGTAAATCAGTGTATCTCCAACTGAAGTCAGGGGCCACCTTCATAGCTGCTATGAACTACTGAAACATTAGGGTCCATGGAGTCATATGATGTTACAGCAACTGAAAACATGACCTGGATTTTCCTGCCAATATTAGAATACATAATTCTCATGCCCCTTCTTCCTCTTCATCCCCTGCTCAGATGAACTTATGTAATCACAATTATTAGCAAAGGTACCTAAGCTAACATTCAGTGATTGCGTGACAAGAGGCCGTCTGTAAGATCTTTTTAACCTGACACAATTACTCATACAGCCAATCTGCGAGATATGCATATGCCAGCAAAAGGCAGGCATAACCCATATACAGAACACTTTGGACCTAAGGAAAAATTAAAAAAAAAAAAAAGAAAAAAGAAAACCAAGTCTGAAGGTGGATCTGAGAAAAGGAATGCTTCTATATAACGTCTCTGACTAGACTAACTAAAAAATGATGCAGGGAAACAACAGCCTATTTCCAAATCAGAGAGATGTGTACACATGTACACATACAGACACACAGAGTTTTTTTGCTACTTGTCTCTATGGAACCCCTAAATATCCACTGACATTATTACAAATCCTTCTTCCTTCCTGCAAGCCAGCATTCCCCAGCCCGTTCCATCTCTCACTTCCCCCTCAAAAATGACAGACTGACTCTAATCTCCCACCTGCATAAATCTCCTACAGACAACCACAAATATTTTAGCTATGCTGATTTATGGAAGCACAAGCAAGACTAAACCAGGAGATATATCCTCCATGCACAATGACTGATGGCTTGCTGCAAATCTTTCCATTTAAAGCGCTGTCACTTTTGCAGTTCCACTGAGAGAAAAAAGAGGAATAAACTAACATGCAGTAATGCAACTTATGGCAGCTCCTGGGAAAAAAAGCATTTGTGCAACCTGATTTCTTCCAAGTTTTCCTGCATAAAATCCTTGCTACTAATTCAAGAAATTCTATTTGACGGAGGATATGAAAACAGCTGCAAGACCCCGCAAGCCCTCCTCCTCTCCCCCAACCATCCCATTTTCTGACTTTAACTGACCATGGCAATCTTGATCTACAGCCAATGGGAAGTTGTCTTTTTAACCAATGCTTTGCAGCTGACGCTGCCTGCTTTAGTACCCATGGACTGAAAGAATGAATGAATATGAGGATTCCCTACTCAGATTTAACTACAGCAGTAAAAATCAGGCTGTAGGTCCTGATTCCAGAATAGTTAATGGCAAAGACATCCCTGAATTCAGTGGACTAAGCTTTGAAGGCCACTAGGCACAGGCAACTCCCCTTGACCTCAGAAAATATCCATCACAGACGGGATTAGTCTGACAAGAGCAGGATCAGGACCACTGAGTTTACTCACGGCAGACAAACAAAAAAGACACAAACTGTGCACAACGAGAGACCCGTCAGCATCTGGTTCAGTGTCTCCATGCTGTGTAAGGGCCCCACAGAGGCAAGAGCTTTCAGAGGAGATTGAATTCATTTAGCTGCTCTGAGCCATGCTGTTTTAAGATTTGTGTTTTGCATAAGGACGTCAACAGGGACAAATAATGCTGTTGTGGCAACACATTATTACTCTTCTGCTGAGTACTGACAGTTGCAGTTCCAAAGAGCTGGGCTGAGACCTGAAGTCACAGAGCAAATAAAGGGGTTTCTGAATTCTAGGCTCTACCAACAACATTTTCCCAGCACTCTTTCCTCCTCTGCACCTTCCTTGCAGTGGGCGAAGGCTCCCCTGCTAGCCTGTTGAAAGCCACAATTTCACCTGTTGTCACAAGCATATTAGTGGTAATGTCTGATTGAACAGCTGTATGCTTCCTGCTCTGCTGCAACTAATTGACTAGTAAGTAAAGCCTTACACAGCAGGATCACTGATCATACTCCTTTTGTTCAAGTCTAAAATTTAATTGACTTACCAAAAATTTTGCCGGCGCAAATCATCTGTGTTTTCACATCCTGGCTCCACGATATTAGCTGGAAGAAAGAAAGAAAGAGGCACAGTTGGTTAAAAAGAAGAGCAGCAGGTATTTTATTTCTTCAGAATGCAGAGCAACACAGGCATATCTGAAATGCAATGGTTATTTTAGGGCATGTTACATTGTCTACATGGTCTATTATACAGAATTCTAGGCTCAATTTCCTCTCCAGGCTCTGTGAATAATCACTTCCTTTCTCTAGACCTTAACTTCCTCAGTCAGTGAAATGGGGAAAATTATATATACCCTCCTTAGCAATGCATTTAATGACAAACCTTTATGTAATAGCTAATTGTCCAATATCATTAATAAAGGAGGAGACCAGCTGCCAAGTATCTTGGGACATACTCCCATCCATATCAGTGACAAAGATATACACATTTGCTTTAGGTTTCTCATCCAATACTTACTAGTGAAACCTGAGAATACCTTTTCTAACAGGAAACTTTGCTTTCTCTTGCTATGAATAAAAAAAGAAGCAAAACAGTGGTAACATTTTGTACTTGTTTTCACCATCTTGTAAATCCAACTCAAAGACATGAAAAGAAAATCCTTATTTGAGAAGGAAATAAAAAAAAACAGATCTCAGTGACAGACACTCCAGTAAGGCCCTAAGACTTAATTGCACACGGATTTCCTGTTAAATATCATCTGGATTTTGCTCTAAAAGTAACTTTGTGGACTGCTTGAAGATTTCCTTGGGTCACTGCTTGAAGTGCTGAAATAATACTGGTATTAAGCAGGATCTTAATAAGAAACAGTATTAAAATATTTTAAAAAAAAGGTAAATGAGGATTTTGAAAAGTTTGGCAGTAGGGCAGACTGATCGTCAACATGAGCGTAGCAGAATGTTCCCCACCTTTCCACCCCAACTATCTTTTAGCATGAAGAACTTTTCAGTTCATGTGTCAGACTGACAGCAAGTGACTTGGACAATTTTGACAGCTATTTGAATTTGTATCATCTAGCGTGTAACCTAATAAATTCTCAAATCTGCTCAATATGGCAGATATTGGTGAACAGCGCTATTACAAAGCAGGTGCCCATATAAGGACATAGAAGCACGATAAGGCTTAAATTGATGCTCCCAGGGTGACACTTTGTTCCTTACATCCCAGAATCCATACTGTCTGTCTCTGTGATAGTCTAGTTGGGCTAAAGAAAAGATTCATTCTGCTAAGGCAAAAAACCTGAAGGCACAGTCTTTGACAAGCACAAATTTTAATTAATGTACTTGCTGTGAAGTAGCTGCCGCCAGGAAAAAATGAACAGGATTTTGGCTTAAATAGCCTAGACATCAAAGAACAGTTCCAAAGAGGTCTACATAAAAAGCTGTATGGTAGCAACTCAAAGGAAAAAATAGAAAGGTCTTAGCCAAACCATGAAACATCAAGGAAACGGAAAAGAAAAAAAAATTACATTGCTTTTTTATTTCTGCTAGCCTTCTTTTGGACACATGGGCAATGATTTCAAATAATTGTACATAATACTACTAAATCCTTGGGTTATGTGTGAACCCATACATTTCAGAACAATAGACAATAGTTACACAAGAAGATTATCACTATGTGAGAAATGCACGTACAAAGTACAAATAGGTGTTATGGTCAGGGTTCAGGACTGAGCCTGCCAAATATAACTAAGAGACAGAATACCACTGCTAACCCGAGTCTTACTTCAAATTCTGTCTATTATTTGGAATGGATCTGAGCAATTTTTGCTGAACATTCTTTTATTTCCCCAAACAATATGCTTGAGGTCCAAACTTGTGTGCAGACACACACATACACAAGATAAAACAAAGGACACAACATTTATTAACTTAAAATAAAAATGACTTCAACTGACAGCGCGATGCCAAGACATATAGATGAAATAAGTTTCCATTATAATTCTATTCTGCCTGCAACTAAGATTGTCATAGACATTCAGCCTCTTGATACCTAAAGATGATTCTATCACTGATAGAATGAAAGGCTAAATACAGCTACATGAGACACAGAATATAGGATCTGATCACTTAACATACACAGAGCATGGAAGTAAGCAACATGCTGTTGATAGTAAGGTTAGAGCATTATTTAGGTGGTTAGATCACATTCCCACATTGTTCGCAATTACAAATTGACAAGTCAAGACAGACGCTCCTAAAAAGAAGTTGTTTTGAACTTTTCAGGAAAAGTTCAGTAGTAATTTTTAGAGGCGACAACAGCAGCTGCTGTCAGGCTTCCCGCAGTTTAGACAGGAATTTTTCAGTTGCATGCAGTGGACTATTAGATGGCCATCAAGCATAATCAATTATAAACCAATTCTAACATAGTATGTAGGAATGAAATTCTTCAATTTTTTCCTAAGAAAAAGGCAAAGCTGTTCTTCAATAGCAGTAACAGTGTACCATTTTATTATTAATACTTAATCATGTGGGTTATTTGATTGGCTTAGTTAATGAAAGGGTGTTGTCCTCCAAGATTAATCCATAATTAAAAGTAATAAACAAGGGTTTTGCCTTATCAAGATGCACTATCAACAACATTTACCCTTCTTTAATTTTAGACAACAATTCAAAAATAGAGCAGAAAGAATGTATTTCTACCCTTGTGGCCACTGCTGCCACAAAATATTGAAACGATCCTCCACTACATAGCTGAGAGGGGAATAAAACACTGTACGTTTGAATTGTTTGAAGAGAGCAGTGAAACCAATTAGAAATATCTATAAAGGAGAAAAGCGTATTACAATTTTATTGTTTGAAGTTCTGAGTAAGTAAGCATTGGTTCACAGATGTACAATAAAAATTTGAAAAATGTGACTTCATCCAAAAATTAACTGAAACTGAAGATAAGAATGTGCACAGCATATCCTAACTATGGGCACAGCTTGACTATCCATTGTTTCCACTCAGGCACGACCATCTTTACCATCTAGACAGAACCTAGACCGTCAAACAATCAAACTAAAACAGAATCACAGAATCTTCATGGTTGGAAAGGACCCTTAAGATCATTGAGTCCAACCAAACAACCTACAATCTCTGCCACTAGAGCATGCCCTGAAGTGCCACATCTAGACGTTTCTTAAACACCTCTAGGGACGGTGACTCAACCCCCTCCCTGGGCAGGCTGTTCCAGTGCCTGACCACTCTTTTTGTAAAGTAATTCCTCCTAATATCTAATCTAAACCTCGCCTGACGCAACTTCAGACCATTTCCTCTGGTCCTGTCATTATTCACCTGGGAGAAGAGGCCAGCATCCACCTCTCTACACCCTCCTTTCAGGTAGTTGTAGAGGGCAATGAGGTCTCCCCTCAGTCTCCTCTTCTCCAAGCTAAACATGCCCAGCTCCCTCAGCCTCTCCTCATATGACCTGGTCTCCAGATACAACTCCGAGACGCAGATGACAAGTTGCAATGCATAAAGTTAAAGCACCAATTTAGAAGATGAACGTGGAAAAAAAAATTAAAATAAAAAAATCAAAGTTCATATTCAACCTTCCTCAAATGTCAACAATTTACTAAAAGAAGCAGTAAGTCAAAAGCTAGACTCACGCTTTTCACTGCACGATAGTTAAAATTGAAGGAAGTCGGAGGAAGAGCAGTTTGCTTTAATGAGTTTTGAGGAAGGTAGGTAGAGGTCCATCTGGTAGTTGTTACTTTGTTCTGGTAGAAGACGCACAATTTACTGGTCATTGTGTTAGATGCTGGACAAACATGTAACGGAGACATGCTCAAAGGACCCTGAGTATTTCAAATGGGTCACTGAAATACATTTAATAAAGATCTTACGCTACAGCTCTGCACCCTATATTTCTCCTTGGTAAGGAAAAAATAATTATATTTTTTGTTTAATTGGGTTAAATAATGATACTGCAGTTCTAGTACATCCAGGTCAGCGAATGAGGAGATGCTGTACATCCTGCATCCCAGCTAGAAACATGCAGATGAAGCCAGAGACATTTTCAGTTACTCAAGCCTTTACAGGATTTGTCTACCAATGACCAAAATATACTGGAATAGTCTCCCTGTCTCTTGTCTCTGGTCTCCTTCAACCTGATTCCACTGGCACCTTTGTGCTCCAAGCAGGCCCCCTCCGAGCATGGAGCCCCAGACAACTCTCCTGGATACAAGGGTTTCTCCTGTAGCTATGCAGACTGAGATAGCCCTAAGAAAATCCTTAAATGTGGTTACACAATTTACATACTCTATTCAAAGAGGTGCTACAACAGTAACACTTCCAGAAAACAAAAGAAAAGTTAGAGAAGAGGGATGGAAAGAATAATTTGTAAACAACTGAATGGAAACTTCTCTTTTAAGAGCTTCCTTTTGCAGATTATCCTCTTCAAGCTGAAGTACGATGCTACTGAGAGCCTTTCTGATTTAGGCCTAGCATGTACTACCTGTGTTTTCTGCACCTAAGCTGCCAGTGCTAGACAGAATGAAGTAGGTGATCTCTCCACTCTGCATTCTGGAAGCTAAAATGGTAAAATAAATGGGGGGTCCACAGAGTCTTCGCAGTTCATAGATTTGACCTACTTCAAAGAAAAACCAGGAAGGGCAGCGTCAGGTTCACGCTGTGAAGAAATTGTTGCTGCTCCGACCCACCACACCAGACTGTAGGATGCTGCTGTGAGGTCACCTGAACAGATTCACTACAGAATTCAAAGCCACAAAGTGACCTATTTTACGTCTGATAATGAAATAAGATGCTAGGAATCATTTCCAGAGAAGTACCTGGTCACTGACTGCAGCAAAATCTCTGTGTAGTTAGCACAGCCTTCTCTAGCATTGCCTGCACAAGTTTGTGTTAGAAATTTGCTAAACACACAACCATGCTCACTTTTAATACATTACTTGTTTACATGAGAGACTGACAGAGCACATATAATCAGAGACAATCCATACAAGGACAAACATTATCAGGGTCAGTTTCTAATCTCAGACTCCTCTAAGTCCAAAGCTTTAGCACTGTTTTGTTAGCACATTTTTCTTATGCTGCTGGGTGCACTTCTCTTAGCATCCAATATTTTTGGTTTTGCCTTTAAAAACAGGAAGCGTAACAGAGAGGTTGGGAGTATTTTTTTTTTTTTGCAGAGGAGAGGAAAATGTATTTCAAACTGAGCAAGAAAGCTGCCATTCCAAACACTAAGAGGAAAGTTTCATGCAAGAAAACTGTGTATGCTATTTTGCACTTGTAAGAAAGTTTTGACAAATTGAGGGAGTCTGTAACTTTGCAACGTGAATTTTTACCCCCCATATAGGGACCAAGGGCACCGCTGATGTGCTCCAGGTGTGGATCCTGCATAACAAGAGAGACAGATTTGTTAAGTATCAGCTGAGTATGCATCTGCCTGCTCCTTTCGCTGCAGGTTGCAGAGTTGACGTTGTAATAGGCAGACTTCAAAACGGCAAAGAACACTCCTTTAAACACAAGGGTCAGATGGTTCTGATCAAAACAAAATAAATCAGAAAAGCAAACAAATGCACTCAGTAAGCCAAGTTTCACCATGAAAGGCAAGAGGGTCTTTTTTTCTTTGCCTGCTATTGCCCTTATTATCCTTAAAATAATGGTTCTGGGAAAGAGATCTCAATATATGCCATAAAAAAGCTGTGGCCAGCCTACAGAGCATGTTAAGCAGTGGGAAGGGTAAACTGCTCTGGATGTTCTAATGAATGAAATGATTTAATAACATCAGTTGGTATAGCTCACTTATAAAAACTTTCATAAGCTTTAGCACTGTACTTTACTCACTTGAGAATTCTTGACAGCTGCTAAGACACTTTCCAGCTATCCAATTAGGGCAGAGGAATGGTACAGTTCCAATAATTAATTTCAGAATTTGTCAGAAAATTAAGAGAAAATTATAATGACTTTTTTTTTTTCCTTTTAAAGAAAAAGGTATCTGACAACTAAAATAGTTCTTGAGGAGGGGCACTAAGGAAATATTTGCACACGGCAAACAGGCTGAAATCTGGGCAAGAACAAATCCACAATGGTTCACAGGGCTGATGGAAGTACTTCTCAAGACAGTCACAGACAACTACGAAGGTCTGTTGCAGGTTTTATTTTTGGCTTGGTTAAACGTGATATATAATCTTATCGGATGTACTGCAGAGAGATAAAACAGTAGAGAACAGAGACAAGATCTGGGCTATTTAATGAAACACCTTCTGTTAAAAATTCAGCTACATAAAAGGGCTGTATCCTGCAAACCTCTACAGGCCAAGCAGAGGGTCTGACCAGCAAACTGTTGTTTGTATTCAGTGACAAGTTTATCTAAGTACAAACTTCTTCCCATCTTTGGATAAAACTGGTAAGCAGAGGGACCTACGACACTAAAACCTGGCCAAAACAGGGACCACCTCTCTGTCTTACTACCAAAGGCAGTTTATGACTCAGCTTAGGAAAGACTGACCTCCAGACCTATTCCGCACAACGAATTGCCTTGCACCAGGCACACGGCCTCGTCTTGAAAAATATCAAAAATAGATAGTTTGGGAAAGATGGAACTACTACTACTACTGCGATCACAAAGCCTGATGTAGTGCTTACATCCAAGTTCTTGGCCTATGTATTACGGTCACCAGAAAAAATGCAGTCTATTTCTCTGCAAGGTAAGGCAACTCTGCATAATGTTGTAAATGCCAAGAAGGGTGAAGGTACAGGGCCTGAGAAACAGAGAAAATATTACTTCACTGTGCAGACAGATAACCCAGAATTGCTTGCAGCAGGGCAGGAAATCATATCCAAGATTTCTCCATGATATTGGCACCTCCCACACAGATCCTCATCCTTCCTACTAATGCTCATGGAGCTGGAATATTGCAACAGCTCCTGCGCTTGTCCAGTGGGACAGGGAACAAAAGCCTTGAGCAAAATGATCATGGATGTAAGTTGCTGATACTGTCTATGTGGTAAACTCAACCATTTCTCTAATGTCTCAGCTTAGAAACAGTCAGCTGTTCTCTGTGTGGCCGAGATAATGAATCTCGCTCACAATGCAAGGCAAACAGAGGCATTCTGAAGAAAGAACGAAGTGATATGAAGTCAAGATACATGTTTTAAAAAGGTTGGGCCAAGTGGCATATGCCTGTCCGGTAATTCCTTCTGCCTTCATCTTCTGAACTGTGTAATAGCGTGTGACTAATATCAGTCCTCCCACTTCTTCAGCCTAGTCATTTCAGCTGATATTTTAAAGTGTACCACACTATGTGCTGACATGCCTCCACCCTCTGCTAGCTTTCCTGTGCTAGAGAGAGACAGAGAGAGAATGACTCATGCATCTCTCCTACTATTCAAGCCTTTTAAGCAAATTCAAAGGAAAGTTTTAAAGGTGCTCTCTTGATTTGGGAATGCCTGGGTGGGGTTTTCTTTTTCTGTGTGTGCTTGTTTTGTCAAATTATATGTAATTTTCCAACCTCTATGATGCTGAGACATTTTAATAATTCATGAACCTTTCTGACACTGTCAAATTGCAATTTGGAAATGTCAGAGGTACCCACTGGTATAGGCATTTGTGGATGCCTATAGGAAAGGAAATGGAAAAAAAGAAGGATGGTGGAATTAGGTTGCTAAATGCCATGTCTGGCTTGTACTTTATTTGACAGCCATAATTAAAAGCTGAGGTGGTGGAAAGAAGAAAGTGAAAAACCTGAAAGTGAATGCATTTTAGACGTGATACCAATGCTAACTGACTTCAGAATGTTCTGAGAAAAAGAAATACTGTAGATTTTTATTTAACTTACAGTATATTTATGTCAGATTTAAATGCAAAGTATTTTATCACCAACTCTAGGCATCTTCAAAAGACAACCATATGATGCTTACAAAACCAAAGGTAGAACAGCCATCAATCCCAACTGCAAAACGAGCAAAGAAACAATAACACCGTCAGGAAACATGGACTTGAAAGTACACCTCTAACTTTCACAAAACTTGAGCTATTTTGAAGGAGCAGGCTATATTTCAAGAGCAGATTAAAATCCTCATCACTAAACTGCCTGCCTGCAGATCCTGCTTGCAGCTTCACCCAAACATGGCTGATTATAACAGTAATGGGATCATACAAAAAAAGGGCTGGATCACTACAAAGGCAGATCCTCATCCCTTATGGTTTTACAGGTCAAACCGACCTCCATCTGGGAGCTCGCATGCAGCCAGTGGATGTGCTATGGTCATGTGGCCATAAGGAAACAGATGAGTTGACACTTTGCTTCTTTATCATGTAAAAGTATAATAAAACACTAATAAAACACTATTTAGTAATAAAGTTAACTCATGTTAAGAACTCTTAAATAGAACAGAAAACAGCCCTCAAAAGCAGCTACTTAGAATCAAGAAGCTAAAGAGAAAATACTGACTTTGGAAGAACCGTGTTACTTTGTTTTTAACTTAGACCCCCCTCAAAAAAGGGAGAGGAGAAAGTCATTAAGGAGATTACCAAGAAAACAAGTCAGCTCTGAAGCTGTCTCCTAGACTTTTTTATTCCAGGTCAAATCTTGACCTCAGACATGATCTAGAGAAAAGGACAATCCATTGATATAAACAGCTTGCTAAATGGCATCTAATGTTGTCCCCAGGAGGACTCTACCTTAAGATACCCAGATGTCTTCCTGCTCTACCAGCAACAAGCTCCTAGGAATTGAGATGTTTGTTCTTCTGGAACCTGAACATCTAGGAAAGACCTAGGAGGATGAGGAGACAGGGGCGTAGGGGACTGATATTGGATAACTTGCTTCAAGGGTTGAACATCCACATTCTTAGTTGAGATGATAAACTGGGAGGTACGGCATGCTTTAGGGGTTACGTCTGATCTTCGAGTACATGGGCAACCTCTGCTATAGGGAAAGATGCAAGTGGCTGAAGAACTGCTGAGCTATCTCTTGCTCTAGACATAAAAACCCACTGCCTGCCTCTAAAACAACCCAAAGGTAGATTCTAATAATATACTTCCTGTCAGCCTCACATCTTTTATTCAGTTCCTTCTCTTATGACAAAGAACTTCCATAAACTGCCCCGAGGAGGAACAGGTCAAAGCACCATCCTGTGGCAGACTGTTCAGTAGATGGCCCCTTTGTGGGGACAGCACGAACACCCACGGCACGGGCCACTGTCACCTCAGTGGTGCTTCCTTCTAAACTCGGCACCACACGCAGCAGACCTCTCAGAAAAGGAAGTTCTCCACTTTGCAGTTGGCTGCTCTCGGCTCTAGACCACATGCAAGTGCAACTGGGACTCCCTCGCAGGGAAGGGCCTTTTTAACTGCTCAGCTACTTTCTTTTTACACAGCTTTCCACACACAGTTTCCAAACACAGCTGCCGTCTTCCGCCACCTTCACACCCCTCAGCCGCAGCAAGACGAAACCCTCAGTAGACAAGAAAACCAGGCTGCTTCTGACAGGAGCGCCAAGCACAGCAGTGGAACCAGGGCTCCTCCAACGCCTCCCCACTGCGGGGCGGGGGTGGGTCCATCCCTGTTGGGAATGACAACGGGCCCCGTGCCCAGCCGCGGCCTCCGACGAGCACCCGCGCGTGTGGAAGCCACTCGGGCCCAGCCGGCCTCCGCTCGGCCTCCGCCCGGGGCGACATGGCGGCCGCCGGCGCTCGCGTCGCCTCAGGCCTTTCCCGCGCGCTGCCCCTTTAAAGGCCTCTGCGGCGCCCCCTGGCGGCCGGCGCCCGCCCCCCGCCGCGGCCTGCCCCGCCGCGCCCCGCCCGCTTCCCCCGGCGGCGGCGGGAGGAGCCGCGGCCGCGCCGGCACCCGGGGCGCGGGCGGCGCCGCCGCCGCGGCCGCAGACGGGCGGAGGGAGCACGGTGGGGTGAGAGCCCTGCGCCGCCTGCTGCCGCCTCCCGCCTCTCCCCCCTCGCAGCGGTGGGGCTCTGCCTGGGTGAAGCCCGCCTGGGCTGACAGCGGGCGAGCCCGGCCCACGGAGCGTTTTGGTTTGGTTTTTTTCTCCCTCATTAAACCCGGCGCTCCATCAAACGCCGTACCTCCATCTTAGGCCCGTTTCAAAACTGAACGGGTGCGGGAAAAGCAGCGGGGCCCGACCCCCCGCACGGTGCTGGGGCCGGTGCCCCTGGTAGAGCTCGCCAGGCCCGGCGCTCGGCCTTGAGCGCAGATGTAGGGACAGGGACGGAAGCGATTCCCAAACAGCTGCCTGAAGAACCAGGACAAACTTCCCCAAAACCTCTTTGCAGCTAGAGCAAGGGAAGAACGGCGGAACGCTTTCCAGTTCACTCTCCCAGACCCTTCACGGGGCAAATTTTTTGTTGTCTCAGGGCCACAACTAAATTGTTAAACACACGTTCTTCCATTCTGAGGTTCTCATGTCAATGGTGCCCAGGAGTAGCAGCCTCTCCCAGCGGGGCTCTGAGCAGACATATGTCAGTGACTCACCCAGGCGCTTGCCAAATCATTAGACCATGAATACCTCTTAAAAAAAATAAAAAAATAAAGAAGGGACACCGATAAACAAACTGCATCAATGCCCAGCCAGCCTCCCCCTCCTCGCGGGCCAAACTATTTGTCTGAACTGGGAGGCAGCGTTTTATCACTTGGAGATTGCAAGTTCGATTGCGAAGTCTAGTCTGATGGCTGGCTGGATAATTTGTCTCTCAGCTTGGAGAGAAATGATGGAAGTCAATTTGACAGCTGCGAGGCTCCCCAAGGATTCCAGACCCAAAGTGCACAGAGCAGTGACAGACACGGCGATGCTCTGAATATCAATGAAGCTCTGCCTGGGAATAATGCTGAGGCAATACAAATTGCACATGTTCAGCTGGAAGGTTATCACTATCATTATAGTTATTAATTATTGTTATTATTACTTCTATCATTAAGACATAAGAGAAGCCAAAAGCTCTTCTTGGTCTCATAGAAGACAGATGAGTTCCCGATTCTGACCCACATGCTTCCCTCCATTTCATGCAACCACATCAATGTAAGCGGAGCTACAGAGGGTTAAGAAGATCCTGCACCATAAAAAGCTGTGAAGCTTTCCGCTCGTTAGAGAAGGCATGGGACTTAGTCTGAGGTCAGGGAAGAAAATGACTCATTTGGACCTAACTTTTCTGTGTCGCGTACAGGGCGCTGCGAGTGGAAACATATTGCTGTCTCTTCCCAGGGAGCTGGGAGCTGCCCGGCGGATCTGTATTGACGAGACAGGACGCCAGGTGAGGAGCATCGGAACTGAAGCGCAAGAACCAAAGTACAGGCAGTTCTCCTGGTGTGCATTTACACCAACAACACAAATCTATTGAGCTGGTAACTGCAGAACTTACAGCAGAATTTGGCCTTCAGTATCTATCAGACTTTTTTTAGCTTTTTTAGTTTATTAGCTTAAAATAATAACATGCAGGTCCCTCTTGCTTGGTTTCTCGGATGGGCAGCAATAAAACTGAACATTCTTTTCTGCCACTTGCAAATAAAGGTGATCTCATGTGAAAGCCAATTTAAGTTCTTGGCTTATTGTATTTTCTTAGGCTTTCTTGGGAAGACTTGGGCAGTTGGCTCAAATATCTTGAAAGTTGCCGTCAAATGCAGCATTTAAAAAAAAAGAAAAAAAAAGAAGGAAAGAAAAAAACCCCAGACCGCTAAGCAAAATGGCTTTTGTGCTCATATTCAGAACTGTTCATTTTGCCATTGGAGAGAAGAGAGGTCAATTAAAGCAATATACTAGAACCTGCTTACGTAGCAAATTTATTCCTGAAAAATAGATTTACAAGGGAAACTAAGCTCAGTGGCAAGACCATCAACTCAGTCAGAAGAAGCACAATTGTTTGGCTAAAACTATGGCAACTGTACAGATACTAACATGCAATCCTGCTTTATTAAATCAAACCTCTAGTGAATCTGTTATCACCATAGTAACACTGTAGTTATTACATGGAAACATGTTGAACTACAGTTTGATATTAGCATCTGGTTAGCATCTGCGCAGTTTCTTATTCACATTACTAAAATTATAGTCCAGGCAGAGAAAAACTTAAGGAAAACTATAGCTTTAAGGCCAAATCCTGGTCTCAGGTGCATTATATTTAACATACAGGTCCGTGATGTGTACCCTATATCTGGATTTATAATTAGGGTCTTGATGTGGTATTCAGAGGTTAGTTTATGTATCTCCTAGGATGCAAATACACACACACTGTGTGTTTGTAATAATAGCCATGCAAAAGAATTGCAAAACCATATGATAATTGTCACTGACCTTCTCACAAGCGCTCTCCAAAGCAACTCAGGTTTGCAGAGACCGCTTCGAACATTTCAAACCTCCAAGCGGTTTCAAACAGAGCTTGTTTTATTCTTATTTATTTTAAGCCACCTGCCACAACATTTTTCCTGTCTTCTTCCTCCCACATAAAGTGTGGCACTTTGTATTCAGGCCAGTGCCATTTTGTGAATAAAGTTAGGAATTTTGCAATCCGAGAGAAGTGATAGATTTAAGGCCCAAAAATCTACGCACAGTTGGGATGAGAAGTGGCTGAGTTATATCACTAGAAAGATGTACTCCTGGGTTACAAAAAAATAGAAAAAAAGGAAAAATAATGGTTTTCTTTTGGGATAATAATAGATTGTGATATACTTTTTTTCCTTTGGCACCAAAGCCCATGTACTTAGACTCCCAGTAATCACATTTTTAGATTTACAGATAGAAGATGGAAACTAGTAAACAGTCTTCCAATTATTAGAACATAATTTCTTTTTTGCACGATGTGGCATATAGAAAAATATAAGATGGAACAAAACTCCGCACACTATTCAAAATACACCTATTCTTGCCAGGGCAAAGTTTGCTATTCTGTCATGCCAAACACAAAGATGGAGGAACAATTTTGAGTACACTACAATCTTAAGAAAGTCAGTAAATTGAAACACTTACTTTCTCAATGTGTCTGTAACCATGTGAATAAAGTATCAGAAGTCAGCAGAAATGATCATACAAGTAAAGCTTATAATATCAAATTAATTATACAAATAACAGGAGAGAGAGGTGTATAATTTTCACCCGAGAGTTAGATCGCCTATCTGCACTCTCCATAGGTCTTCCTTCTCAGACCTGGACATTATAGCACGCGAGAAGGCAGCACCACACGGACACATGAGTGACAGAGTAGAATACAATTTCTAGTAACAATTTGCTGCTTCAAAAACCACCATGTAAAACTAGGTATCTTTGTCACTTGCACGTTCTAACAAACTTACCCTGTACTCCGCTGATCCCCGTTTAGTGTCAGCCGTTACTAACCACCTCTCTGCTATCCCCCTCGCTCCCCACCATGCAAGGCAGGCTAGCTTTTAAGGAATATGGCCTGTTCCAGGCAGAGTAAAAGAACAAACACAAGACAGGTTGTGCCATTTTCTCTTCTCCTCGATAAAGTAAAGATCTTATAAGCAAGAAAACAGCATTGCTTAACAGCTGGGTCTTACATCTACATAAGAGAATGCCTTTTCTCAGAAAAAATAAACACATTTTGGGGACTGTATATTGCAAACAACTGGAATAGGTGGCATTTCATTCCTCTCCCACCACAGAAATCTGTTACGTTACAGATTTCATTTCATGTTCTGTTGCAAAGGCAACATACGTGATCCCTGTATCATGAAGTTATTTCCATATGGATCACAAACCCATTTCTTTGAGTGCATGCAGGAAAGATGCATAAATTAAGCTAAACTGACTACATGGGCTAACTTGCTACTACCCTTGAAGGCATGTAATATAGATGCAGAATAAATTACAGATAAATAGCTGGATTAAAATAAGTACTATCTTAATATTCCAATCTTCAAGCAAAGCAGAATATTTTGACTGGGTTACACCTATCCTCCACTTCTGTAATGAGGCAGAGTACATGGCAAGTGGCACAGGATTAAGTGCATAGCTTTTAAAAGTGTTTAAGTATCTAAACCCTTAGATAATACTTAGATTTTCAGGAGCAGACAGGTGCCTACCTGCCAGTGAAATCAGTGGGCAGTAAGATATCCCAGGTGGTATCAAAAATCCTGCCAGACAGAGCAGCTTTTCTAAAGAGAGAGCAATACCTTTTAGTTAAACCAGTCCTATGTATTTGCCAAGTAGAAATATATTTAAACAAGTTTTTTTTAATGCTTTGCTGATTATAGCAGTCCAAGATTTCATCAGTTATTTGTTGAATATCGGTAGGATTCGTGGTTTCAATTGCAACAGGAGACAAACCGCTGTCACAGCTTGCCCTGCCTTCAAAATTCAGAAAGTTTATTCAGTTTTTCCCCTGTCTACTACCATGGAAGGTTTGATGGAGCTTATGGGTGACAAAAAGTCAGAAGAATACTGGAATCCATGAAATACACAGCTATGAAGCTTTCTGATCTTTCCAGAGGGCGTCTGCTCAGATAACACAGCACACAATAGACTTGCGTAGCCCAAACAAAGTGCTGTGGCTGTAGCAGCTCCAGAGAGCTCAAAGGGGCCTGCTGGGTTCAGAGATAACAAGTCTAGAGAGCATCTTCATGGGCATTTACTCCTTTTTCCTACGTAAGCCAGGTGAAGCAGTTCCAGTCAGTAATTACTGCCCCTGAAGCGGTTACTCCTCTCAGCTGTGCAAGTGAAAATGAGCAAAGCTTTGGGAAACCCTGTGGGGGGAGGAGTCCATATTGCTTAACTATGATAGCAGGTGAAGCAATGCTGGCACTATTTTGGAATGAGAGTAACATTATTAGTGTTCTACATATACTTACTTTCTACAGTCTACAATAAAAAGCATTATTTTGGCTCAAACTACTGCCACAAACTGAGATTCAGTGCAATAGGCCCTACAGTAACTAGATGCAAGCACAGAGCATCCGTTGCAACCTGCAAATCTGAAACAGTGCATTTTTATTAAAAAATAAAAGTGCCAGCACATAACTGGAAAGATAGCATAACAAACACCACCACTAAGGGCAAACAAACAGAAATAATGACATTTGGGAGAGGGATTAAGACCTGCAGGGTTTTTTGTGCTTTTAGTCACACATTAAGTTTATAGATACTTTTTCTGCTTAAGTATTGGTTCTGTAACCCCCTCCTGCCTCCCACAAAACGCAAGAGCTAGTCAAAGACACAAGCCTTCTCTGCATCCGACAAGGATGAGAGCAGCTTTGACAAACGCAACAAAGTTGCACTATTAAAGAGCCAACATAAGAAAAGCTTTACTTTGGAGTTCTTCGACAACTCAAATTCAACTTCCCCAACACACAGAGACTCTCTGCAAGGAAAACACATCGCTACAGACTTACCGGGAGCTGAACCTGCTGGGACTGATCCTGCCTGGCCAGCTTCATGGGAAAGCTGGAGCGCTGTGTGTTCACTGGGCTTTCCAGCACAGCTCACACAGGTCGCTTACTCTAAGGCGACTTCTTGCTTGCTGCCCCCTTTTTTTTTTTTTGGAAACAGGAAGAGAAGCCCAACAAGGACCACACTGAGCAGTCACATCTCTCAAAGTACAAAAGATACCTCATACATACCCCTGCTTCAACAAAACGCAACACCATACCAGAAATGATCTTTTGCTGGTTCTCCTCTCACTCTGATCCTTGGTGTTCCCTTCCCCACTCCTCAGCTCACCTTCCAAACTGCAGCTTCCAAATGGCAATTTCACAAGCACCTGTGAGAGAACTTCATTGGAACTAATTATCTGTTGGTTGTCTGGGACCTGAGGAGTCACAGCAATTACTTCAGTCAAGAAACAACCTGGTGGAGGGCGTTGCTTCTTTTCAGAAAAATGAACTAAGCTACTCCCTAAAGGAAAGTTCTTAAAGCGATGGAACCTATGAAATAAAAGTTAAATACCAGTCAGTGAAATCACTGCCACCGATGATTTATTATTACCATTAATAATCACATCCCTAATGGTAATATGTATATGCTCATCAAAAATAGCTCTTCTTGTGCTAGTTTTGATATGATTATCAATATGGATAATTTTGGGCATGGGTCTAATTGGAACTTATTTATCTGCATGGAGAAAAAAGGAAAGGCAGAGGGGAGAGGGTAAAGAAAGAAGGAAGCTTAATAGAAAAGGCTGTGAGTTGGAGGAAATAGTCGTGAGCCCAAAGCAGAAAGAATTCAATGAAAACTGCAGAAAATTCTCTGGTGATTTATAACCGTACAGTTCTTGCTCTATGAAATAATGATAAGTGAAATTAAGTCCTCTTTCAACACTACAGGACGTTTCCTTTGTGATGGAGATGAATCCCTTAAGAACTGTGAGGAGGAGCAGGAGCCATAGTGAAACATTACTGTTTTAGCCAAGAGAGAGCAACATCCATTTGTAATATGTTTGCCTGTGTAGCACAGGTGCATTTTAACCAAGTCTCCCAGGAGATTTGCCTAAGGCCAGACTGTTGCTGCATAAAAATAATAGAAAAGAAATATGTTTAAGTAAAAGCAAAGGTAAATTTGTCTGGACTGCTGCCTAATGGGAGAAAGAAGGAATAATACAATTTTTTAAAAGCAATTCTCCAGAGGCTGGCTCCCCTTAGACTTCCCTGCAGCCCACGTGCTCAGGAAGATGCGAGACAGATACTTATTTTCGATTCTGCTGAAACGCAAAAAGAAAAAAAGATAGCCCCCCCTGGAAACATAAATAACTAATTCAGGACAAAGCAAAGAAGTTTACAGAGTACATGGTTTTAGTAGCAGGCAAAGTAGAGGCTGTAAGTGGATGATATCAAGAAGCATTAATGCAATCTTTACACTTAGCAACTACATTCTTAAACCAATTTAGCTCTGACTTCAGTGTCTGCAGAATCAAGCAGAAGATGACCAAAGGAGGAGACAATGGTGGTATCCAGTGGTGCGAAAAAATGCCAGCAAAAGGAATAAAACTGTGAATACATTTTTAGGGCAGGAGTTGTTTTGCTGGAGGATGCTTGTGTCAGTGTTGATGATGGCTGGGTGACAACAGACAAAATTCTCTTCAGATCCAAAACATTAGCCAGAAATTAAATTTTCAGCGAACTGTGGGCAGTCCATGAGGTCTTACTCCCAACACACTGCCTAAAGCAATCAGAGGGTCTAACCTGTCTTCTTTCTTTCAAGACTGGATGAAGTCATTCTCTACCAGCTGGCAGTTGATAAGGTCCAAGAGCCCACAGGGATTCACTTTGCTAAGGAGAGTTGAAGACTTGGACTTTGTAGGTAGCTCTGAGAGTCCTACCTGCTTGAAATCAAAACGTGTGGCCGTGTTTCATGGTAGACTGCATCAGTAACATTTTTTATCATGCCTTCTGTCTGTTGGGTAATCTTCATTAAACTTGACAAAAACTTTTGATAAATTCTACACCAAGAGCAAAGAACAATGAGGAGGAAGAGAAAAGGCCAATTTTAACAGCTTATATATGACTTTCCATAAAATCCATGATTTTCCTTCCTGCGTAACTTACACAAAGACCTTGAAGATGATAAAATAGGGGAATCAAAAGGGAATCAAAAATTATTTGCATAAAATGGAAACAGGAAAAATAGACCTATACAGAATATGTTATATTCTACTCCAAGGAAATTCACAGACCTGTTTCTATAATCTTGGGAAGGAAGCCAAAGAATACTGGAAATACACAGAAAGCTTTAAACAATTGATCTTACTGGGAGGTTACACTGGTACCTTTTATCCTCCTGGTATCCAGATGTTTCAGAAAATACCCAGAAGTGAAACACTTGTAGGTTTCTAGGAAATAAAGCGGAGAATCATTCTCATCTTCCCCTTCCAGCCTGCTGTCAAGCCATCCATCTAGGCTCTGGTACAGGTGGACAAGTTCTCTGTGATACTGCAGACAGCCTGCCTCAGGCTTTTGATCTTTGATCTTACAAAAGCCGTGCAAAGGTGGATGGAGTTAGCAGCTGAAAAGGAGCATCTTGGGGAAGAAAATGTGTGTTGCAGCAATTGCTGCAATGGTGTCTGGGGTGGCACTCCCGACGGAGAACAGTTTGTGTCAAGGAATGCTGTGCTGCCGGACAATATTGTGTTTTCCAGAGAAGAGGTAAGGAGAGCATTTTGACAATCTGCGCCGTTAATACCTTGAGTGCAGAGCTGTTGGAAATGGCTGCATTTAGCGACGGCTGATGTTATGCCTTTACAGCTTTAGACCTAGTGCTTCAGTTACAGACACAGCGTTATTGCTCCAGCTTTGCCCTCAGAATTCTAACCGCAGTGGTCCAACTGCTAGATGCAGACCCCAGTCTGCAGGATATCCAGTATCTCCAAGACAAGACCCCAATATCTCCAAGATATTATTTTAACTACAACTGCTAAGAGGTCAGCATTAGTCTACCCTACCAACTACAGTCAGATGTGCCTTCTTGAGACAGATTTCAAGACGAAAAATCCTCTGACAACCCCTGCCCCCTTCCAATGTAAAAACTGGAGCATGCCGCTTTAAAACTAGCCTATTTAGGCCACAGATGCTAAATGAATTCAGCAGACAGACGGAGTAATGGAATGTCAGTGTTCCAGTCTGCTGCCTTGAAGCAATAGGGGTTTTTTATTATTAATTTCTCCTCTCATTTTCCAACGCTGCCTCTGGGCTCTATGCTTTAGATGCAGTATTCTTGTCAGTCTCGCTAACCCAATTTGGAAATAATTAAATTTTAAAATATTAAAGGGATTATAAATACTTCCCACCCCACTTCCCCCACCTCATTCCTTTTTATGCTGTCCCTCCAAAACTGCTGAATTTTGCTTCAGGACTTAAAATGTGTTACTGCAGAATCTGATTTGTTACTGCAGTTTCCTTTGCAAAGGCTGGAGAATATCTGAAGGGAAAAAAGCCCAGAGTTAATTCCAGTAAAAGGTGCCCAGGAGCTTTATGAGATAAAGAGCTTTCTGCCATTCTGACATCTTGGAACCTGATCTCACTCCCAGATAAATTAATGTTAAGACTCTGAAATTCTTAGAACAGAAAGATTTTTGAGTCACATGTGAGTCCTCATAATGACACAAACAAGGATGTAGTTTATCACAGCATCACTGAGGTCCAAGCACCCTGCCCAAGCAGCGTCACCTACAGCAGTTTGCTCAGCACTGTGTCCAGTCGGATTTTGAAAATACCCGAGGATGGCGACTCCACAACCTGCCTGAGCAACCTGTTCCAGTGTTTGACCACTCTCACAGTAAAAAGCTTTTTCTTGTGTCCAGCCTGAACACAAGAAATCTCTTTCTTGTACTGGGGAGTCCAGACCTGGACACAGTACTCCAGGTGTGGCCTGACCAGTGCTGAGTAGAGGGGAAGGATCACCGTCCTTGACCTGCTGGCAATGCTCCTCCTAAGGTAGCCCAGGGTGGCGTTGGCCTTCCTTCCCATGAGGATGCATTGCTGGCTCATGGTCACCTTCTTGTTGCTGAATATCTGGACACTTACACAGGCCTATAGATTCTTAAGGCTGGGAAGAACAGTCTCCCCATGTAGCACATCTCAGACATTGGCATCAGGTATTTTCTTCTTTTCCTGTGTCTCACAAATAGATTGTAAAGGTATGTATTTACAAGTCCCGAAATGGAAGCTGAATTATTCTGATAATGTGCCTCCAGCTCTGACTATTGGGATCTTTTAAAAGACAGTTCCCCAGGTTTAGAAAGGCAAAGTCACAATGTGAATCTCACAATAGATGAAGGTTTCCTAACTCTCAGGCTTGCCCTTTTGTGGGTCCAACACGCTGCTGTTATTTTAAAGCTACATCTGGAATAGAGCGTACAAAAGAAAAGATGAGACCATTACCAGCTCATCTATGCCATCTTTGTCCCACATTTCCATCTTGAAAGCATTCTGTTTAGCTTCAGATCTTTCTGGGTCACCAGTGGTTTGTTTCAACAACTGTACTCCAGACCTCACTGAGACTCAACCAGGCATTTTTGTTTATGGTTTCTATTTCCTGTATATTCTCCTCATTGATTGCATTTCCCAGTTCATGCCACGTCTCGGATGGAAAATAAAAAGCGGGGGAAACAAAGGGAATCCAGCACGTCACACATATCGTGTGTAACACATAAGCTGAGGTTAACCGGAGCATGAGGATGGCTGTCTAGGAACTTGGACTTACTTTTGCCTGGAAAGGAGTCAGTAGAATCCAACCTAGCTCAGGTTTGTCTAATGATGTAGATGCAAAATACCGATGCCATTGAGAAAAAACAAACAAACAAACAAACAAGGTCACTGGACTACTCCAAGGACTCTGGGGACATACTAAAGAGGGCAGATCTGTGGTTTTTCGCATCCAGAAAATGAAATTATAGAACATGGAAATAGTTTTATATTGAATATGGGCAGGGCTTAGTGACCTTCAGACAAGGTACCAGTCAAGATGTCACTGAGAACCGATACATAAAAAGATGTGAACACGATAATTTTATCTGAACCTGAGTTACAATGAATTACAGTTTATAGTTTATACTGGAGCAAAACCTATTTGACTTTTTTCTCTGTTTTACAATATTGAGGGAAGTAGTTTGGTTCGGGCACCAGAACTCAGAAGAATACACTTCTGTTCCTTATTCAAGCAAAATCCCTAGGTACTATTGGGCAGGTAACATTATGCTGCTCTTCTAGAAAAGCCAGACACTGGTACGCACCCTGTAATGACCAGAAATGTTGTCCGTCCAGCACTTCTGAAGATGACACCTCTATAAGTTTGTTTACCTTCCATAAAATAACTGTTGCTTTGTAAGAGGATACAAAGATCTATTCTTTAGATTACTTGAATTTCTCAGTTCTCATAGAATCAGTGACTGTATATGAATCACACGTTATATATGAATATTTAGGTCAGAGAAAAGCGTGCAAACTGGCAACATAGTATGTAAAATTAAGGGCATTCTTTCAATTTCTCTGTGACATGTTTTTCTTCTAATTAGTAAACCTTCCTACATTGTTTATTGTTTTTCCAGAATCAATATAGTTGGATGTTAAGTAAACAGGTTTTTTAATCAGTGTAAATCCTCTGCATTTTTCAGAATAATTTCATGACATGACTTAGGAGAGAAAGAAGCCTCAGTTAAAGTGGAAGTGAAGAGAACAGCAGTGGCCGCATCAAAAGGACAGGAAGACTACACTTACATTCTTGTAGGATTATGCAGTTGTAAAAGCATGAGCTAGTCTGTCTTGAAATAAAGGAACTCCTAGCTCAGAGTCCCTGCTTAGGCGTATGACAGATACCCATTTATTCTGCATCAGGCAAAGAAGGGATCCATAATACAGTGAGCTATACTTGGGTTGAAGAAAAAAGCTTTTAAAAGATAGCAAGTGATGCCATACGTTTTCATTATGGAGCATGCTATGCAGAGCTGGGTAGTCAGCTCCCACCAACCATCTGGAGAGAGAAGTCACTCAAATTTAAGTGCTGAACCTGCTGTGGTAGACAATCGGTGCCAGTGAACCACTCACTACTCTCCCCCTGTCTGTTTTCCTGCCTTTTGCTGCAATAGAACCTTAAAATAAAATAATCTGGCTACCACTTTCCAAACACCCGCTTCCAAACACCCCAGCTTCCATCTGCAGAGTGCACTTCATTCATTGGACAAAGTGGGACACTTCCACAGAAAAAGCTATACTGCAGGTCCCACCAAAAGGGAAATGCCAGAGAGAGGAAATAACACACGAAAAAATCGCTTCTTCTTTACCGAGCTCCTCATGGCCCTGTGTTAAACCCTAATTTCTGTTTTATGTCTCCCCGATTCCTCCCCAGTGCTTAATGTCTCTTTTGACTCCTATTAAAAGCTTCCTGGGGCTGAGATCTTGGGAACCCAGCAAGCTCACTGGGTTTGCCTTATGAAAAGTGACTTTAAGTGCCAGGGTGGGTTTAGCAGCTTCGAAATAAAAGAACTTTCAACCATGTTGCCATAAATTGCTTTGTTGCCTGTAGTCAGCAAGAATCAGTTTGAAGACTTCTGGAGCCTGAGGGTATCAATTGCTTTGTTTTTTCCCTCTATCAAATCTACCCTCCAGTGACTTGTGTTACACTGCAGGCTGCTCTGGGATCCTCAGCAGATGCTAAATGGGGCGCAAGAGACACATCAAGCCCCTTGGCATGTATATATTTTTAAATCAAATAGGCAGACATGGGCAAAAGAATCTGTGATGGTGAATCGAATGTTCCTGGCTTGCTCTGTTGTATACAGTCATCCTCCCTGTAGGACTAGACAGTGAGTGAGTGACGAAAGCCTAACCAGCTTGGGACCAAGTGCTATAAGCCTTAGTCTTGTAAGTACCAGTTCCAGTGGGCTCACTGGGACAGCTTGTATTATAGCAGGTCATTTCATAGATGAAGACCTACGAAGAATATTTGTAGGTGGGAATAATCTAACAAGAATAGAATAGGTTATGTCAATTACAGAAACAATTTGGTGCACGTCAGCTGTGAATTAAAAACAAGTAGGATACGGAGTGCCGTTTCCACAATAGCAGCTCCTAAACAGAAGAAGGAATACCGAGCAATTTAATAGCATTGGGATGCCCATGCTTTTTCTACTAATCAATAAGATAAAAATCTTACAAATAAAGGGGACTACTGATGGCTTTTTCTCCTTTGAACTTGCCTGCATGCATAAATTGCACAGAATTAACCTAAATTAGATGGGGGTACTGGTAGCAGTCTTACCTATCATAACTTTTACTAAAAAGCAAACAGGAAAAAAGATGAATGAAGGAAGATGAGCTTGCTTCATTTTAACAGTTGACTGGCTATCTCAATACCTACCTAAAGGTAGAAGACTAAATCCTATTGGGAGGAAACCTCTGGTATGAATGAAACTTATTTGTGAAAATGAGGCTGACATAACGGAAACATAAATAATTAACTATAGGTACAGATGCCGTATTTGCTGTAAATTATCACCCAGGGAGAATGTTGTATGGACAAAGTGAAGCATTCAAACTGCATAACATATTTTTAGAATTTGGATCTCTGCTGCTGAAGAGAGAGAGCTGCTTAGCAAAGCACAGTGAAGGCCGGTGCAATGATTACACCAGTAATGCAGCAGCTGGGGAGCTGTATTCACTCTCCTTTGTCGACACAGACCTTCCATATGAGCTCTGCCAACTGATTTAGCTTTTCAGGGTGTCAGATTCCTACCTAAAATGCTGAAGGAACAATTCTCTCCTATTTAACAAGGATAAGGAGTAGGTAAATACACTATAGATTGTGAGACAGTCAGGCACTATGGTGGTGAGCATCACCAAAGCCCCTGACACGGGCCGGGAGCGTTACGTGCTTGAGAGCACGTACTGAAGAAATGGTAGAATAAGGTTATGGGAGTCCAGCATTCTGTGCTCTAATGCCACCAAAGAGAATGTGCTTGCTGTAAAAAGTCTGAGAAGTCCAATTTCACATTGGTTAATATTTGTGGTTCTGGAGCTTCAAAGTCGACAGAGATTAGATGTATTTCACTGGTAGAAATAATAGCTGATTTAACTATATCATCTGCCTAGAACTCCACTGAAGCCAGTACAGCTTTAGGAAATAGCTACCCTAAAAAAATGGTTCTTAGTAAATAAATTCCTGCTTGGAACAACTTCATGACTGTTGTTCCTTTTTCACTTCCATCACATCCTCACAGAAGGGCCTCAGCTTGCCTTGTGCGCTGGTGGGAAGTTGCTGCGTGACAGCAGTCAGTAGACAGCCCTGGCTTGCTGCTGCTGCTGCAGTGTCTGCCTGGCTCCGTGGCTCAGGAACATGTGCAACTCCTATTAATAAAACAGTGTGTACTGGTGGAATAATGCCAAATTGCTCTCATCTCTGTGTTTCCTAATTTCTCCGGTAGCCCTGGCCCTCCAAACAGGGACAAAGATCTCCCCTGTCTCGTGTTGGTAGCTGTGGAAAGGGGCTGTTAATTACTCAGCATGTCACTTTGATGAAGGCAGCATGCTGGGAAGCAAACCAGCCTCTTGCATGACCACTAACCCAGCCCTTCCTCTTCCTCCCTCGTCCTCTTCCCCCAGAGCAGACAGACGCTGAGTTCATGGGCCCAGGTGCACACATGCAGGAAACAGCGGCAGTCAGCGTCTCAGACAGCAGCCGCCGGGAGGTCTCGGTAGGATTAGGCTTGGTTTCTGCGTGAAACAAGAATGAGACAAGATGACAGACGTAGGTGCTCGTTTCCTGTAGAAACGTTGGACAGCAGGAGTTGTCCTCAGCCCCACCAGTGCAGGGCCAGGCGCCTGCCCCGGAAAAGGAGCTGCAATTAAATAGCGGGTCCATGCTGTGTCATGTACCCAGTTCTGAACGTTGGACCTTTACTCTTTAGAACATGGAAAGTTTAAGTGCAAAGAGAAACTCTGGAAAGTTTACAGCAAGGGGCATGGGGATGTTTCATGTTTAGAGAAGAATGAACCAGGAAAATCCAGAAACTGCAAGTCACAGACAATTAAAACCTGATTTAGGCTTTCCTCACTGTTTGCTCAGGCAGACTTCCCAGCAAATCTGCCTTAGTGAAGAAGAAAGAACTACAAGTTTGACAAATGGTGACAATACCTTTTTGCAGGGAATATTCCTAGAGGAGAAGAGCACACTGTAAATAATAATAATAATAATGTTTCCTGAGAGGTTATTTTGCATTCTGCAGAGAGAGAAACTGAGGCGCCAAAGTGCTGTGACTTCCCCAGGGCCCCCCAAAAAGCTAGGTGTCCTAACATGCACCTCTGCATACAAGCTAGTAGTGGAACCTTTTTTTCATCTCTGTAAACAAAAGAAGCGTCACTGCTTTGGTGTTTGCATCTGATGGTGGAAACACAAATCTCATTTTCCAGGAACCGTATGTTAATTAATTGAGGAGGAAACATTATAGAAACCAAGCAGTTAAACCAACCAACCAGAGTCCCCGCCATTTGTATATAACCAGCTAAACGATATTCAACTTCTCGTATGTAATCCTGGGTTAGTGCTGGCAAGTTTTTATAATCCTAACAGGGGAACAGGAGGAAGGTGCAGATATCTGAGTGATCCCAGCAGGCTAAATCTTCACCAGACAAGCTGGCTATCCATAGAGGAACCATAGCAAGGCAGCAGACTAAGTGAAACTGGGCTGCTGAGTTCATGCAAAACTTCATCAGCTGTAAACTTACTTTGCAGAATAAAAGAAAAGCCAGTTCAGGTAAAGATCCTGTGTACTAGATCATGGGAATATTAAGTGACATTAACTGTGTAGTTTTGGTTTAGATCCAACATATGAAACTCTGTAAAAGCATAAGAAAATTAAGTCCAGAGATAAACAAGTGGGTCAAAAAATGCAGGGTCCTAGAAGGTGTAAGTCAGTCTCTGCAATAAAAGCAATTGCAGGGAGCCATTCTAAGAGTGATGATGAGATTCTGAGCATCTATCAGAATCGGATTTTGTGTTGGTAACCCACAGTCTGTTACAGGCACAAGGAAACAAGGACCTCTTGGTAGACTCTAACCCTTAGAGTTTTTCCAGTGCTAATTACCTCACATAAAGCAGATCTGGGGTAGGCTGAAGCCCATAAGTGATTTACTAAAGGCTATGAAAAGAACCAGTGGCAGTTCTGAACAGAGCCAAGACTGCCAGTTGCCTCGTCTTCGCAGAACCCCACACCGTTTCCCCCAGGCTTGTCATCTTCAAAGGGTTGTGCGCGCTGTCGGGAGAGAGGAGGAAGGATAGCAGTGCGTGTAAACTGCTTATTAATCTTTTCTCAGTTATAGAATTAGGGCTCAATGAGCTAAGTGGTCCTCAAGAGTTATGGACCTGAGAACTAGCACAATAATCAAATCAGTGATCGTAGCTAATCTTATTCTACAGTATCAACCTTGCGTGGCTGCTTGCCGCCCACAAGCAGTAGTCAGCCATGGCGATTCAATCATAGCAGCCTTCAGAGCCTTGGGGTCCATCCATGGCAGTTAATGGGGGCTCTGTGAGCAAAAACTGCACGGTACAGCCTGTGTTACTGTCTCATTTCCCCTCCTTAGTTGACAGAAGCATCAAGTGCACTTGTGCTCCGAGGTCTGTCCTATATAAATATCCCCAGGAAATAAATAAATGCCAGTGCACTTGTGCATTTCCCTCAGATATTCTTCTCCCCAGCTGCTGTGCTGACAGTACTTACTAGGAATCAGGCACTTCATTCTGGCTCACTGTTCTGCTGGAGGGAGATGGGAACAAGATGCTCCTGCGGCAGGGAAGGGGAGGGTAGCAATTCCGTTACCAGAATATTGGTCTGTTTATTTATAGATGCGCACACGCACACAAACCTTTGTAGAAAACTGGAAAATAATTTGTTCTTACCCTGCAAGTGAAGGGGATAGCTGAAGACTGAAATCTTATTCAGGGGAAGAGTTGTGAGAGAGTAGAGGGGAGAGTTCGGGACTAGGGGTTTAATTATCATGCAGATGGGTGCTGAGACTACATACCTGTTGTGAGGAGTAAAATAGAAGGGGATTGTCTTAGCGATTCCGTTTTCCGGCAATTCTGGCCACAAGCCAGCTGGTTATGATTGGATTGAGTCCCCACAGGACATTGCAGATGACAAATAAAGTGTCCCCAGGACAGGTGTCAGCCCGCCATGGTGTTCAGGAATTGAACAACTGTGACTAAGTAGTAAGCTTGCAGGCTACTCTTCTCTCAAAAGCAAGCCAGGCTTACAGCCATGTCCATTCCCCACCCACCCCGATCCAACAAAACTGTGCTAGAGAAAAGAGACAAACAAAAAGGAGAATTTAGAAGGGAAGCTGAGAAGCCATGTGGTCTTGGCTAGAGACCCAGGGAAGCCTGGTTCCATTTCCTTGGGGGCAGAGCTCTGAACATCTGTGTCTTTTCCTACCCTCTATCTTCTGCTGTACCTTTAGTGAGACTGCTGGAACTGCCTTTCACTGGGTGTTTAGCACTTAGCAGCACAGCAATTTTGACTTTTTTTGATCCTTAGTTTATATTCTAATGTTGTAACAATTAAATGAAACCTATGAATGGGTTGACTCAATTATTCTGTATCAGTCTGTGGCTTCATGTCTGTCATGTGTGATCCTCTGCCCCACCTTGCAGTAAAATAGAATTTACTGCCCAGAACTGTCCAGAACTAAGTACACAACATCATCTTGGCTGTGTTTACCTGCAGAGTCACCAAGGTCTTTGGGCCTGACCCAGAGCTCTACAAATGCCATTAAATGAATTGAATAGGTATTTCTGAACACCACCAGAAGACACAGTTAGGCTTCTATTCCACGCTCTATGTCTTTTTTGTCCTAGGTAAACTGTGTCACCTTTGGATGACTCCTATCTAGAGAGTAAGAATGCTCACCTATCTTTCTAGAAGTTATGAATTAAATTATTGAAATGCAGTGGAATCTTCAGAGTCCTTTGGAGCAGAGGCACTGAGAACTCAAACGTCAGGATTATGCATGCAAGAGGAGCTGCGTTCCTGTGCCAGAGCAGCCACTCACCGCTGATCAGCTCAGCACAAAGTCTTTTAACCCGGAAACTCAAGAGTGACTCTGGACAGATGAGCCTGTTGCAAGCTGACAGCCCTGGCTCTTGCTTGGCTTTGTGTCTGCAGGTGGGTCCGAGCCAAGGAAAAGCCCAGCCAATGAGGCTGCTCTGGCATTACCTCTTCACAGTTGGTCACAAATGACCTTGCAGTGAATCTCGTTCCGTGGAACAGAGGCATTCCCGCTCTTTCCCTGGAGACTGCCTCTGGGCAGACAAGAAGTCACATTCCACCAAGTTCTCACATCAGTCTGGGTATTAAATGCAAGGAGTGCAAATGGTCTCTCCTGCGTAGAGCCTGCAGGATACATATACTCGGTGAGAACAGTGAGGTTTTAGGGATGGTTCTCCAAAGGGAGACAGACCTTCTCAATTTAGCTCCCCATTAATTATTGTCAGGTCATCTGGTTAAATCTCTAATAATAACAGACACACACTGTTAATTTCTATGGCAATCTGGATTCTGCTGTCGACATAAGTTCACTTGCCAGTGTTCATCACTCCCCGTGGCCCTCAGACTGGGCTGAATTACCATTTTAGCTGGAATGTATTCAATCAATCAGAATCGATGGAGACCGCCCCAGAAAACAGACACTCATTCACAGGTGGGGTCTGCAGCGCTTTCTACTCTCTGTTCCACACATCCTGCATTGTTGCAAAACTTAACCAGTATCAGTTTCACTAGAGAGTTATGCATGGCAAATTATTGCTGTGTTTGTTAAGTTTTTTCTCTTCTGTCCAGTATTGTAATGTAACGATGCACAAATATCAGTTTATCCAGTGGACTAAAGTCTCTTCATTTTGGAGACACCTATGAATTCTGTGGTTTGGTCCTGGTAGTTAACTGTCATATAATAAGACTGTCTAGAACACAAATCACCACACCTCGATATAACCAACAGGTTTCGATCAAAACAGGTCTAAGGTCTAGAACAGCAGGAAATACTCCAGCCTGGGATGAAGGCTGAAAATAGCTGGACAACAAGACCTAGGTCAATGGGACGGCCAGGAAGGGGCACCAGTACTGGAAAAGCAGATGGTTAGATCTGTGATGCAAACATAGAGGCATCTGTGTACAAGTGTGGGAGTGCAGGACTGCTGCAGGTCAAAATCTGTGTGCATTAATAAAGTTCTGTGTGTGTGAGTTGAAGGCAGATTTTAAGTGGAGTAATAAGGATATAACAGATCAGAGCTGAAGTGTTTCAGAAGAATTGTGTGGCAGCTCAAGTGGAGATAGACGGTTCTGCATACCTGGTTAGGACTTGATGGAACCAGCCCACATTCCCTGCGTCTACCCCTTGCTGTCCTTTCCACTCATAATCACTCCCAAAGCAATCACATATAAAACCAGGGCCTCTTTGGATTTCTTTTTGTATGTTGTCTTATATGAATGAAAAATGGATGCATAAAATGCTAGGGAACATCCCCTCTGATATGATATAAGTCAATATGATTTCAGTGACCTGAGATGACGATTTTTGCCAGAAGATCCCACTCCAACGCTGGAACTGCAGCACAAGATTCTCTTTCCTCTTTTTCATTATCCTTTCGCTCCGAACCTAGCCATGTCCTTCTTATTTAAGAATTGACCCCGGCTCAAAGACTGACTGGTGGAATGAGAAAAAGCACTTGGTTGCTGACCTCTCCCTCTTCCTGAGTCTGTCTTTACACAGGGATCTATGTGTTTTGTCTAGTGCTAATGAGCCGGCCTGTGTTATCTCTAATGTCATTTTAAAATTAAATTAACCCCAGACTGTGGGTGTGTGTTTGCATGGCGATAGTAATACGTTGGGAAGGAGGATGCCTTGGGCGCACACATGAAACCTGCAAAGCTTCTCTGTCGGCTTTGGCTGCTGTGCCGACTGGCACCACCCCAGGGGAGAGTATGCCCATGCATCACAAATTTGCTTTTTGGTTCCCCTTCCACCCACCCCTGAGCTGAGTTCTCTGCCAACTCAGCTTCTGTATAAATCAAAGGGAAATATTCTCCCCCTCCTGTTTTTTTCTTTTCCTGAACAGATTGGATGTCATTATGTGCAGCTGAGCTTGCTGAGGCTTGGGCGGGGGAGGGACAGGAGGAGTGATGGAAAGAAGAGACGGGTTTAGAAAAAATGCTTACAGTCCATCAGAGGGGGAAAACAGCCTCCAGCTACAAGTAACCAGCACTTCACACACACACTGATTTACTAGGGAAACCCAGAGTGCTTTAATATTTAAAAATAGAATAGAGAGTCAGGAAAAAAGAACTAGAAGGGAAAGGATGTTATCCCTATTGATGGAGCAATGAGATAGACATCCTGGGGTTGTGATGGAGGAGCTGAATGTCAGAACACCTTCCCAAGCTGCCTGACATATTGGGCGTGCTCAGGTGGGGATTTAAAGAACGCATGCAATCTTACGGACATTAGTCCACAAACAGACTGCGATGAATGGTCTCAATCATTACGTAGAAAGGCTCATCTTTTATGAAGTGAAAAGCAAAAGCACCCTTTTACTCAGTTTCCCATCATTATTGAGGGGATCACTACATGAGAAAGAGGGAAAAGAAAGGGAAAGGGAGAGGGGAAGGGGGAGGAAGAGAGAAGCGGGGCAGGAGGAAAAAGGGGGAAGGGGGCAGGAGAGAGAGGGGGAAGGGAGAAGGGGGGGAAAAAGAGGAGTAAGAGGGCGAGAGAGGGAGAGAAAGAGGAGGGAAGAGAAGGGAAAGGGAGGAAGAGAGCGAGAGAGAGACAGACAGAGAGGAAAGGAGGGGTGCGAGCCAAATGCATGGCATTCAAAAGAAGCAGCTTTCAAAAGCTTTGGCTGGGATGCAGATTTGCAGAATCTCTGGACCCATAATTCCCTGGCATACAAAGCTTGCTGGAGGCATCAATGTGCCCAAAAGGGGCTTGCAGAATAAACAGCAGATAAAAAAAACCAACACCCACAACAAGCCTATGAATTAAAAATGAAGGCAAGGGAAACAGCTGTACTTCCAAGCTGCAGGTGACCTCATTGTGCAAGCTGCGCACTGTGAGGCATGACCACATCCAGTGGCTCTGAAATAGCAGGTATGGACAATAATAGCTGGCAGGAAGAATACACTCCCCATCGATATTAAAGAGTAGGTAATTGCCCTTCTCTCCTGCCAGCTGTATTTTAATCCAGAACTAAATTACTCTGAACATTCTTATAAACTTTTATGTTACAGCATCTCCTAAAGCCTCAGTTGACACTACTAAAAAATACTGTTCTCACTTAAGTTAAAACAGCCAGAAGGATGATTATCCACCAAGATTTGCCCAACATCACAGAGTCTGTGACAGTATCAGGAAGAGCCCACATTTCCTCAATCTCAGCCTTGTGCCTTAAGCAAATAATTACTTTCTCCCTGTTTTTAGATGCTTATTCAAATGAGAAAAGCTTGCATATGAGAAACAAAAAGGACCCCTACCCTAAAATTCAGTTCATAGATGCAGTTCTCTGGTTAATAATTATCCTCAACTTCAATTACTTTGTACTGCAGCAGAGTGGTATCCTGTCACATCAGATAATTAAAAATAAGGTAACGGTGTTGAATAAATACTGTTGACTCCACTTTACAGATGGGGAAACCAAGTCAGAGGGTAGAATAATTTTCTTCAGTGTTCCATAAAATGTCAAAGGCAAAAGACAGAAACGGGTGTTATACATCTGTGTTACGTGCCACCAAATCAGAATTTTCCATTCACCAGTTTCACTGGTAGTATTATGCAGCTGGTAACTGAGGATGGAAAAGGGTGGACAGCTAAGCGAAGAGCCATGCTAAATTGAGACATCTTTGTACTCTGGAGAAAGAGTTGCCCTTAAACTCCAGTATTCAGGTTTGATATAAAGATTAACAGGCAGAAAAGTCCTGAAATATTTCCAAAAAAGAGACTGCTAAAACTGTGGAAGTGATTTTCTTGTTTTTAAAGAACAACAATTTTCCTGAGTTGCTGGATAGAGAAGATTGACATTCGGAGTGGCAAATCCGGAGGATACTGGGTAAAAAAGGTCTAGTATTTCAAAACTTCAATCTTCTGTCATTTGCTATGAATGGAAACGATTCCACAATGAACTACCGTGGATCAAGTAGAGCAGCCCGTACCCTTGTTGGGTGGCTGCACTGCACTGAACCATCTGTGGAGATACTCATGGCAACTGACGGTGTAAAAGCAGCAGACCTGTGGCAGTAAATTTCCAACTGGTTTTGCCTGCTGGATATAGGAATGCCTGAAAATGCATAAATGTTCAATAATCACCATCTTCCTAAGCACATACTAAGTCATGACCAACTTTCGAATGAAAAAAAAGCAAGATTTTAGAAAGCACATTCCTTTATTAAAGACGCAGAGCAATGGAGGATCAAAGTCTTCAATTTTTAGAGAAGAAAATGACAAAGAATAAGAAACCCACACGGGAATATGAAACAAAAGCAGTCATTAAAAATTGCTTCTGAATCGGTAGGTTTTTGTTAGAGAGAGATAATTCCAGAGCTATTTGAAAAAATCAATTCCAACTGCAGTTCTTGTTTGCTGTGCAGAGAACAGGAATGGTGCAGCTACAAAAGGGGCCTCGATCCCTTCCGCAAACGACCGTCGGTGTGCACTGGGTGCACTGGGAAGCATCCTGCAGTTCTGTCACAGGGGCATTAAAAATAGTCAGGGATCATGTACCACCAAGTAACAGTAATTTGCTGCTACCAAAATAGTTTACAGTATTTAAAAAAAGCTTAATCTAGAGATAGTTCTCTTGGCAGCAAAAATCTTTCTTGTGCCAAGAGAAAAATAATTTGCATCCCTGGTGTCAATGGTAATACTACCATGTTGCCTTAACGCTCCAGGAGACGCAGCCAGCTCAGCACTGCATTCAGAGAGAAAATCTCTGAAAATAACATGCAGAAGAAAAGAAATTCACATTGCAGTTGCATCAGTGATGAATCTGACATCAGCAGGCGATGAATCATTCTGTAGCCGAAGCATTTATCTAATGAAACATAACCCCGGTGTTTGGGATTGGGGTTTTTTTCTTCATTTCAGTCTGCTGTTAACAGCCTCAAAGAGTTAAGTTTTCAAGAATATGGTTGCCTTGGTATTATGCTCTCAGCTGTGATCAGCAATATGTAACAAACAAAACAGTACTTAAGTGGATTTTTTTTAAAGCATTCCCCACTGTAAATGTGTAATTAATTAGCCTTCCCCTTCCCCCTCTGCTCACACGCTCAGACCCGTAGGGACCCTCCCCTTTTCTTCCTATCAAATTCAGACAGTGACTAGGATCTGAATTATTCATTCAGCTGTAGGTGTAACACATCCATTTAAGTGATTTAAAGTTTAAGCAGTCTTGCTGCTGTTCAGCAACACAAAAAGTTTAAAGAGACAAGTAGAGCCCAACAGGAATTTGGAAAGTTCTTTTTTCTTAAACCACTTGTTTGATTACACAAACAGCGCACGTTTTCGTGAATCAACCTGCTTGAATGAAAAAGTTTGTGAGAATGGCAGGTAAACAAGAGCACCTGTCACTCATTAAGAAAATTCCACGATTATATGCATTAGTTACAGCTTTTGTTCCAATATGTTGACTATTCTTTGCTGTGATAGTTAATTTATGCACGCTTTGCTAGAAATATATGGCAAGTGAATTTCACATTGACAGTCACAGAAAATCATATTAAGATACTTATTTATTCCTCATTATCATTGTATCAGAGAACCTCATGCTAAAAATTATGTACAGCCAGTCAAAGAACAAATTAACCATAATTAACAACACTTTGTAGCACTTCTGATTAGATCTCCAAGTGCTTCAAAGTCTTTAATTTTCTGAACATTTCTGTGACAAAAGGCAGTGCTGTTACTCCTATTCTAAAGCTGGGGATGTTTAATTTGGGGCAATTTGGGAAAGTTCCCTCATGCTCATAGCAGGCAGCGTAGGGGGAGTTATGGCACACCCTGATCTAACTGAAGAACCAAGATGTGCCCCCCAGTTTACACGTGTTCCACAGTTGAGGTTGAATGTTGATTTTCCTCGAGGTAACGCCAAAAGTCCATGACAAAAAGAAAAGCCAGATGTAAACAGGAGCCTTGTGTCATAACCACCATGAGGTGCCCACTAGGGCACCGACTAGACTTTGTGTGTTAGATGTACTTGCACCCAACGTGACATGTCAGTTCACCGTAATTCAAGGAGTGAATACAAATTCTGAAGACTGTGATTACATGAAGTACTGTGTTGCCAGTACTTACAATTTTATTAGCAATACCATAATATGTGCTATTTCTCTTGAAGATGCAGCTGCTTGAATGTCATCTGAATACCTCAGCCTTTATGAAAAAGTGTTCTATTTTTAAAGTCATAATTATGCCACTCATGATTTTGAAGTACAGGCTTATGCCTTTATTAGTATAAGATTGGCAATACTGAACTTAAAAAAAGCCCACGTCCTGAAATACCTGAAGGTATTTTAAGCAAAGGGAAAGCTGGAAAGAAACAGGTGACAGGCTTCTGCCCCCGGCTCTTGCACTGCAGAGTCCACTGTACTCCCATTCAGGAAGGAAGCCACAGGCTCTCACCAGTGAGGGCATGTAGAAGGAGCCCCAAGAAGCAGCAGCAGCCTTCAGCAATCCTGTGTGATGCTTAGTGCTTTGGGCTGCTTTACATTAAGCAACTACTCAAGGCTGCTTAAATAAGTCCTCTGGGTTCTAGACCGCAGGATGGATCATTCTGGTAGAAAACATGGGTTGCTTAAAACGACTGTATTCCCACCATTGTGAAGAGAACTGGAGGTTGCATAGCGCTAAAACACATCACCAGGAGCCAATAAAGATGTGTGACGGATCGCACACACCCGCGGCTCAGTACCGCTTTGCATCGCTACAGCTACCTTTAGGATTCCGCCCGGCAATTGGTTCTACCCACACAAACTTCATTGTGGAAGCAAGTCTTTTATTTCTGTGACTCTTTTTTGATCCAGATTTGAGTGGCATCGTCTTCTTGATTAGAAGCCCCACTTGCTTAGAGCGGAGTTTTCCTGATAGTTTTCTTTCTATGAATTGCTCCATCAAAGGACTGTCATAACAGACTGTTTGCCAATTTGAAATCCAACAGTTTGTCTGGTGTAAGTGTTAAAAATGTTGTCTTGGCAGTTGGGTTTTTTTGGGGGTTTTTTTTGTGCATTAAATGACTTGATTTTTTTCTATTTGCTTCTACAGTATGTCAAGGAAACTGGATCGTTTTAGTAATCAAACCTGCTTTTTTTCTTTCACTTCAAGTAAAACTCAACACTTAACCTACGAATTCAGGGAGTAATTTTATTTTAACTATATAAACTCTGAAAAACTCTGCACGTTTTTTGCTGAAACTTAGTCATTGCTGGTAAAATACAGTAAATTGTTTTAAAGTGGGATTAAAACCAAAAGCAAGATAGATGCGTGTTTTATTTACTGAGAATGAAAGATTTGAAGCTAAGAGTTCCCCTAGACTTCAGTCTGTGAGATAAGGGTCCTCTGTGATGACTCAAGTCAGATTTTTTACCAGTTTACCTTTTCATTCATTACGATCGTTAAATGACTAAAGCTTTACTATCTACTTACGATGCAAGAATACTCACTTTGTGCTCATGGTCTCTAAACCCTCTAAAAAACCCACTGAACTTGCTTCTCTGATGGCCCAGACTGGTCCTAACTAGAACAGTGCTCGATTCACAATTTCAATTGCACATTCATCGCTTCAGGTGGAGGAGTTCTATGTGGACCCGGGTGGCACCAAATGATTATTTCTAGAAAGGTTAATGTAGTGTGAATTTCATGAAACTCACAATTTGTTCAGTACCTGAGAAAATATCAGATAGGCTACAATAGAAAAGCAGCAACTATTCAAAATTAGTAATTGGAATTAACCCCCGCTAATAAAGATGAAGAAATGCTTTACAATCACCTCCAACGTCTGAGTAACTCAGCATCCAGGAGAAGCCATTTATGTGGGAAGAAAGCAAAAGGATACCTGTACAGGCTACCATACAATCAACAGGAACCCCAGAACATACTTCAGGACAAAAAACAAAGTTCAGAAACCCCTCTGCTCTGCTCTGGGGAGACCCCCCTGCTGTCCCCAGCTCTGGGGCTGTCAACATCACAAGGACACGGACCTGTTGGAGTGGGGCCAGAGGAGGCCACAGGGATGATGAAAAGGCTGGAGCCCCTCTGCTGTGAGGACAGGCTGAGAGAGCTCGGGGGTTCAGCCTGGAGAAGAGAAGGCTCCAGGGAGACCTTCCAGCCCCTTCCAGTCCCTAAAGGGGCTCCAGGAAAGCTGGGGAGGGACTCTGGAGCAGGGAGGGGAGCCATGGGACGAGGCGGAACGGTTTTAAACTCAAAGAGGGGAGATTGAGATGAGATCTGGGGAAGAAATTGTTTGCTGTGAGGGTGGTGAGCCCCTGGCTCAGGTTGCCCAGAGCAGCTGTGGCTGCCCCATCCCTGGAGGGGTTCAAGGCCAGGTTGTACGGGGCTTGGAGCAACCTGGGCTGGTGGGAGGTGTCCCTGCCCAGGGCAGGGGAGTTGGAACTAGATGATCTTTAAGGTCCCTTCCAACTCTTACGATTCAAGCATGGGAGGTTCACGGTGATGAGGCAGGTCTGAGATCAAGCCAGGAAGTCGCTATGAGTCAGGATACATGAAGGTCTGCATAGGTCCACAGCCAGGCACAGCTGTGACACAGCTGAAACCAGGTACCCCTACACTGCAGCTCACGCACAGGCTGGGTGCCTGGCCCTGTGCTTAAATGGCCCCTCTGGGCCATGGGTGCGTGGGTGAGGGGTGCAGGTGGGGGTCCCAGAGGCTGCTCAGGAGCTGCTCAGGGTGCTTGGGGCACAATGAGGAGTTTCAGAGCTGTCCATATAACTGTTACCTTGTCACCCTGTCTTAAACAGTTTATCCCCCTTTTACAACAACAAGTTGCAACTGTGTAAGTCACTGAGGTCATACTAGTGTAAAAGTCATGAGAGCGACGTGAGAATCAGGCCTCTAGAGACTATGCAAAGCAGATACAAAAGGTTCACAGCAGAGGATTGTTCCCACCTCCCGGGAGCGCCGTGTGGGTGGCTGCAGCCCAGGGTGCGCAGCAGCAGAGCGTTACGAGCCTGTGTGTGCAAGGGTACCTGCATCTGCCAAGGGTGTGGGTAGAAATTAATTGAGTATGTTACAGAAGACCTAATTTCAAGTTATGAGGACGGTGAGTGAAAGGAAGTGCCTGTCTCCACTTCAGGAAGCAGGTCCCCTCCCTGTCTCCTGCCCCGCGCGGTGGCGGCTGCACTCACCGGCTGGCAACGCTCCCGATGGTGACGCTGTCATTCTCCTTACAGTGGGCTCCGCGTGTGCTATTTCTTTTTAAATGATTCATGACTCCCACTTCTCACTTCATCTGCCTTTGTTTTCCTCTGCAGTGCAATGTGTCTGATACATGGCAAAACGCGCTGCGCTAACGCCAGCACTGTGAATGGTTATACATTAATGTCAAGGTAACGACGTCTGCAGATAGAGCAGGGTGATGTAAATGGGCTTGAGAGGGTTTGGATTCCACTTCTTTGGCCTTGTAAAATTATACAGAACAGGAATACAAACAGCCTCCCCACTGAATCATTTTTCTTTGGTGCAGTTTTTTTCTTTTTCTTTTACCGGTGTCCTTCTGAACTCATTTTTAGCAAAAGCCCTTCCTAGTACTTTACCAAATTCCTGTTTCTTGTGACAGTAAAATCCAGATGTCAACCAGTATTTTCCTACACCAGTTTTCATACGTCTTTACAAAGAATCAGCAACCCTCTATAATGATGGAAAAACCGAGTCACCGAATCAGAAAGTACCTTGGCTAAAACCATTCAGCAAGCTAGTGGAAGAGCTAAGAATATAATTATGATTTCCTGATGTTTAGTCTGATCCTCTATGAATTGGACTGCCTCACACTGAGAAGGTGCTCAATGATCAACTTTATTTATATATTTACTATTCAAATATGGCATGTTCTCACATCTTTTATTTTCACGTTAATCATGTTGTGGATCTTCTCCACCCACCCCCCATTTCCTTTGGTACATTTGTTCTATAGCTATTTGTGTAGAAACCAAGCAATTTCTGCTCCACCTGCTCATAAACACAATGAGAGAGAACACTATGTTACAGCACAGCCACTGCCTTAGCAACAGATTACAGCATCGCTGGGAAAGGAATAGAGACCTTCTGGAGAGGAGGAGTGCCCTTTATCTCCCTGAAAAGCTACAGCAGGCAAGTTCTGCCGTTAATTATATTTCCTGCAAGCCCCCCTTTAGCTTTAAGCAGTAGTTGTAAAGAAAGAACATAAAAACGGAGCACAGAGTTTGCTCCTCGCACTCAGAAAAGACAAAGTGGGGTTAGTGAAAGATTGTGAGCAGACTGGCTTCCAAGCAGAGTATGCAGACCCATATTGAAGCACTCAGCTATGGCGAGGTGTAAATAATTCATTCTGTTTAGATACCAGCCCACTGGTATCTCCGTGTCTGGCAGGACAGCTCTCTTACGGAAGTACAGAGGGGAAGCAAAGCAGAGCCCCCAGCCCACAGCCTTTGCTGTCAGTTTACTAGAAGCTCATCTATCTGGAATCGCTGTCATGAACCCTCTGCCCTATGGAAAGATGCGTTTCAGGTAGCAGGCATAATGGGAGAGGCAAAGGCTGCTTTGGCAGAGCATATCTGACATGCAGGTCATAGAACTGGCACCCTTGATATCTCCTGTCAGAAAATTAATCACGACTTGATGGACCAGTGAGCTTAGTGGCACCTGAACGTATTTTTAGAAAGGCAACTATTTGTGTAAAAGCAAAGCTATTTGATCTTAGCCTTCTCCCAATCAATTTCAGTAGGTCATGCATTTTAGACGGTGAGCTCTTTAGAAGCAAGGATGATGTTTCTGTGTTTGCAATAATACAGTCCTGATCCTGAAAGAGGTCTCTAGATGACAAAATATAGCGATACAGTAATAACTTATACGTAAAGAACAGAAGTATTGTCAACTACATTTGCATTGCTTTGTTAAAAGGATGACATTTGGGCCACTTGACCCATGAGGGAGACAAAAGGCAAAGAACCATACCTTCCACCTTGGATTCCAGGACCCCAAACTAGAACGATGGTATAATCGTGAGCTGTGTAAAAGATCAGTAGCAACATAAAACAAAAAAAACAGACAAAACATTTTTTTCGTTGTCTGGGGATTAGATATTTCATTAAGCTGTCTGCCCATATTAGAGAATTAAGCCTATTATCTGCTGAAGGATTTTTATGCCAAAAAAACCCGTCTGGGCTCATAGCTCATCTAGTCATTATATGGCTGGAAATAGGAAGCAAAATATGGAAGAGGTAAGAGGAAATACAGAAAACCTCTGGCATGGAGGCAAGAGTGAAAAAGATTGTGGGAGAACAGTGAATTGCATGCATGAAGGCTTTAGAGTTCTCATTTGACATCTCTGACAAAATATGGTGTCCCTACAGTATAATACAAAAACCAAAGGATTTATGAAATCTGGCCACAACGCTTTTTACAGATGGCAACCTGAGGATGCCTCACTTTACCAAATGCATAGGGCAGTGACAAAGACTAAACCGTTACCTGGCGCACAAACCTTTACCCAGTCCACAGTGTCATACGACTTCCACGTGATACGCGGATGCAGCATGAAACATCACTTACAAATCTACCATGCAAAATCTGTTTTTTATAAAGCACCTACAATCCGTTTCTGTTCACGGGCTGTGAATGGCATTGTGCCGGCTCACAAGGACATTAGGACTGTCTCACAAGGAGATGGATGTCACATGGGTAAGGATTTGCATGGGCAGCCTACATAACTCAGCAAGTGCCATCTTTCTGGAGGAAGTCCCTCCTCTGACGCATTGACACCACCTGTCTCTTTACACTTGATGGCATCTGTTGGCATTTTTTATGTGCCAAAGCATTAATATCAGAACAGTGCAGAAAAGGAAGATACCAAGTTCTTGGGTACTTAGAGATGCCAAACACCTAGGCTGTACTGCATCAGGGAACTGGGCTTCCCCTAGCGTCGCCTGTGGAAGCAAAACCTAGGGGACGGCAAGTCATGCATTTGGCTCCACCGTCTAAGGCGCCACTTAAAAAAAAATGAGTGTCAGGGGATTAAAATGGTTTGGCATGGGGAAGAGGAGGGAAGAAGACAAATTATCTTAAAAACAATAAAGAATATAATGCCAGGATCAGGTACCAGATGGGTAGTAGCGAAATCCTTGACTTGTCCCCAAAAAAGGTAAAGCAGACAAGCTTTCCTGACATTGCTCAGTCAACCACGAGGAACCACCAAGAAGAGGCAGATGGTCATTCCATCTCTGAAACTATCTGCTCCTTGGCCTCTGCTGGGAATATATGGTGACGTGCCAATTACCAGCACTTTGAATAGAGACTTTTATGATCCAGACAGCCCTTAATTTAATACTGTACCAAGATCCATCAGACTTGTTTCACAAAGAACAGGTTTGATAATCATCCAAAATAACTAACTGTAAACCCAGGCAAATACCTTTAAAAATAAAACAAACAAACAAGTGCAACAAAGTGATGCCATATAGTTGACAAGCAGTTCCAATGAAGATGTCAGATATTATTATCTGTCTCCTTTTGTATTTTGATAAGAGAAAACAGTTCAGAACCCCCTAACGAATCTCTAACCAGAGAAAATAATTTGAAGAGTATCAGAAATTTGAACAAGTGATGTCAGCTGGCCCTTTTGAAGCTGCCTCTGCATTTTCTGGTAATCCATATTAGGGCTTGATTCTAAACCCCTTTAAGTCCACAGGAGTTTTTCAGCTGATGCAGTTGACTTCTGTGAGCCCTGGACATGTCACGGCTTTAACAGGCTGAGAAAAATTCTTCTCCTGTGATTTCTGCAGGCAGGGAAGACTAACTTCCATTCATGTTCTAACCCAGTTTTGTAGACTGTGGTATTATTTAACTGCGATGAGCACCTCAGTGTCCTTAACAAAATCAGAAGTCTCTAACTGTGCTGGTTTTGAAGCATTTGGGCAGTTGTTTCAGAAGCAAAGTGACCATCGGACCGCAGTTTGTTTCTTTTTCCCCTTAAAGAGGGGCAAAGGTTGCTGGTATTCAGTTACCAAATATTATGAGCAGTGCTCTCTGCTGGTTGTGGAATAACTTTTTTCAGTCTCAGCCCACTTCTCCATGCAGAAGGGTTCCTATATGAAAAAAATATCTTGGCCCTGGCTGGCTCCCTGGCAGGGCTGTCAGTGACAGAGACACATACGCCATTAGATCTCGCTGAAACACTCACGGGCTGGAAAAGGTCATTTTACCCTACATGGCTCTGTACACATATCCTCATGAATGAGACAACTGCGTCCTCACTCCCACGGAACATCATCAAGAAGAGCTAATGCCTGTTAAGTAAGGAAAATTAGCAACCAGGTGAGCTTGCACTATCCCTTCCCATTTATATTTTCCAGACAAATAGAAGTGTTCAGCCTCTAGTGTTGGCAATAAGGTTCCTTTCAAAAGCCACTAAAGTTTGCAAAAAATTAATGAAAGAATCTGAATCAGACCTCACATTCTGGTGCCGCCTGTCAAGCCTGTCCTTGTGTGAAACTGCTGAATAAGTCAACACTCCCTAGTTTTTACTTTGACAGCGAGGCATATTGCGATGTGCTGTACTCGGGGCTGCACCTTAAATCTATCTGTGAAATGAAGCTGGTATAGAATGCGGCAGCCTGTTTATTAACTGGTTCCCAGCATGCCAAGATCTATGTTGACAGCCTATTGAGTTATATGTGGGGTTTGACGATTTGGTTTTGACCAATAGTATGCAGAAAAGCCTCATATCCGTTTGCTCGAGAGATCCTGTCTCTTCATATGCTGCTGCTACAGGTACGGATGCTTTGGGGTGACCGCTCCCTGGAAGGATCCATCCTCTTCCAAGGTCCAAAGTAATAGGTATCAGATGACCTATTTGGCATACTGGAATGCCTAATAGAATAAGGTTTAACTCGTCAGATGGTTAGTTAAAGTGTATGAGGAAGCAGTGCTGCTATGCCCTCACTGATTCTCTGTGCTTTGGGGCGCAGAGGTTGGTGCACAGGGAAGCTGTACTGGCAGATACAACATGATTTAACCAGTGGGATGTATTTCAAGTGACGGACAAGGATGGGGGCTTTTCATAAGGATAAAAAAGAATCTAAATCCCAGTGCTCTGGGATTGTCTATTTAATGAACAAATGCTTAATGGCATATAAAGGCTTGACACCTATATAGTTTTACAGGTAGTTTTACATCAGGATTAATCTTGGAAGGATAAGCAGCAATAGTTGTGAAGGTGCAAACATTTAAGCCTCTGTACAGTACAGCTATCTGACCACAAACTTGGGGTTCTGTCAGGTTTTTACAGACCACACTGAAGTCTCTGTCACTGAACGCTCACTGTGGTTATTATTCAGTCTAACTTGATTAATGCTGTTATGGACTTGCGTGTAATACAATTTTACCTGCTTGCAATGTCACACACCTATTGATAATAAACAGAAAATAAAATGGTAATACTGGTCAATGTCCAATGTACTCTCCCACTGATGGTAAAAAAGATGAAAATAGATTTACTGGTGAAGATTTTCCTCTCACTCATTCTGGGTATCAAGAAAGTAATAATGTCCTGACTGGAGAATCTACTGTCACGCAGGGAGGAGTACAATCATATTAAAATTCAGAGAGCAACAAAAATTCAATGATACAGACGGCACACTGACAGAAAAACATTTGCCAGGAGAGTAGAGGAGAAAACCCACCCCATGTACCCTCAGTTATCAAAGGTTACCACCCTCAGCGGTCATCAGCAGTGTAATAGGAAAATCAAGCTACTTTACAAAACAGCATAAATTAATTTTGAACAGGACTCTGTAACTTCCGCAAAGACACAGGGAATATATTAATTAATGGCTTTAGTCATAGTACCGCTGTTGCTAGAAGATGTTGAGATAAATGTGTAAACAGAGGAGCCTTGGGAAAGTCACAGTAATTTAAAGTACATAAACCTTCAAAGCACTGCCTGTGATAGAGTGATACGTTGTCTTATAATTGGGCAATTGCTTTCATTCCATGATGTAATTAGCACACAATTATGGTTATGTGAAAAATCGTTCCATCTCCCTCCCTTCCCATTTGTGCCTGCTTAATCTAAGTAGAGAACGTATCTTTTTTGCTACATTACCAGTAGGTCTACTTTATTCTTACTGTCCGTCTGCAATAACAATGCCTCTTACCTGACCAATGTAATGATCAAATATTCAAGACAGAAATTGAAATCATCCTATTTGCATTAAATATTTCCTCTTATTATTTTTTCCACATCCTAAAAATATACATAATGCTGCACAACATAAAGTTAGGTGACTCATAGCGCAAGCACCAGTAATCAATGCAGCCAAAACTGCAGTAGAATTTATATGCCGCAAGTGCGCTGCATGTGCTCGCTATTCAGGCGGTGCTGGAAAGGCCAGTTTAGGCTACAACATCTTTTGCTGAGGGCCAGTGTTCAACCAGCAGTGATTTGCTCTGAAGCAACGTGAAAAAATTTGGGGTTCCAAATGGCAGAAATCTCACTTGATATACTGACTTCACACTCTTTCTGCTATCTCAGTGCATGAAAATCTTTCAAAAGCAACTCTTCTATTTCCATCACATCTTCCCTCTACCTTGAATGAAATACAAAAGGGAAGCTGTATTGCTCCTGCAAACTGATACAGTACTCGAGGTTGCATGTGCCAGAACTGAAGCTGAAGCTAAGAGCTCCTAGGTTCCAGAAAAACACTCTACAAAATAATCTTTCCTCCAAGATGCAAATGTTTTCATAAGCCTTGTGCAAAGCATGTGTTTTTAAATCAACAAGCTATGCCCAAGTTACGGCACATACGTTATATCCTTGCTTATTCAAACGCGGGTAAAAGGCATATTCCATTGTTAGTCTTTAGGTAAGTTGTCTCTGAAAACTCTCACTTGATTCCCTACCTCAGAACACACTCTTGTGTGAGGTTTGCTCGCTGTGTTGCTGTTATCAGCAAAGGGTGGGAGTCCCTCTGGCACACCTCGGAGAGCACACACTGCAGAAAACAATCTCGAGCTTGAGTGTAGTTATTGGCTATTTCCTGCAGCTTGAAAGAAATCCCGAGAGTCCTTCACAGTGTGGAACTCACCTCTCCAACTGCCTCAGAAGGAATTTTTATCTTCAGTAGAACTGGCTGGATTACTCTCAATCAAATCTTAAAGAAAAAAATCCCTAGTGCGTCTGTTTATCCTATGGAAGAAACTAATGTTAAGATTTCTTGGACTTTGCTATGCAGGAGCGAGGGTGAGGTTATTACCTGACTATAGCGCTGAAGCTATGTATCTATAGCACGGTCCTACCTGATATCTACTGTCTCCCACTCTGGTTTTGGTACCATGGTCTCAATTCTAAACTTGTAAAACTTGGAATACAATTTCAAAAGTACAGAGTAAATGCTACGGGACAAATACTGCAAGCCATATTCAAGTAAAATTCCATCAAAGAAGTCTAGGGCATAACAGAAAGGAAAAGGGGAAACTAAAAAAAACCTTTTATTTTTATTTAGCCGTGTTTATTGACAAAAAGAAGCCAAAAAATTTCTGCATCATTAAAATATACTTTATGAAAAGTGTTAAAGAAAAAAAATACTTACATTTTAAAAGTACTTTTAACTATTTCTTTTTTCTTTAATTATCCCAAATTCTCAATAGTGCTAGATGGAGACAATATGAATTAGATCTTCCACTACATTGTATCCCAGCTGTTGAACTATTAACTCTAATCTTCATTTTTTACTGCCCAACCTCTTCGTGCTGTTAGCACTCATAAAGTGACCATCAGTCACAAAGAAAGGGCAACGACTGGGCAAAAAGGACCCTTTATCCTTCTGGAGACCAGACCCAAGCTACCCTGTTTTTCACAGCGTGAAATGGCTGGGATATACCTTCTTACGTCTGTTTGCTAATGGAGAAATCATCGCAGAAATATGAGTTTATAGATATAGCCGTGGACTTTGATAAAAAGAAAACTTATGACTCTTCTAAGGCAATTTTGTTTTGTAAGATTTCCAGTTTTGCACACTTAAAGGGGTTAAATAACTCCCATCACAATCCCAATGCAGAGATGCTATGCCAAACTGAACAAGATCCTGTGAGAACGCTTGTCCTCTCATACTCATAAAAAAAGACACCTCTGACTTTCTGGAGATTTAAAAGTACATCTCCATTGACACTTGAAATTCCACAGTGACAGTAAAAAAGAAGCATTGTTGCAAAGCACAAAGTAAATTAACTGAAACCCGTATGATTGTATACAGGGTATAGAAGTGAGCTGGGATAAGAATCAGACCAGCATAGAACAGAATCGATTGGTACACACATACTTTTGCCCACTCCTGTTGCTCATACACACAGAAAAGTCTTTCTCCACAATGCACTATCCAGAGATTTCCCCCCAACTATCCCTTTTCTCTGCAAACACATACGTATCCATCACTAGCCACTCCTTTTTTTCCTGTACAGTTACTTCCCACATGTATCCATAAAGAGGGGGCAAGCACGGATGTGAATTTAAGGGGGGAAAACGCATTGCAGGTGGAAAAGAACAACAACAACAACAACCTCTCACATTCTCTAGAGTCAGTCCTGTGGGAGATACTTATCTACGGGAAATGCTTTACAAACTCTAAGTAAATGAAAAAAAATATATTTTCATAACATTTGGGAGGAAATGCATCTTAATGGAAAATAGCTAGAGAAAAATAATAGCAGCTAGTGAGTTGAAGGAACTATATTCTCACTGACATGCAACAACAATAGAAGCTAATGCGAGTCATTTGTAGAAGGAAAAGTGAATAGCTGTGGCATATTTGCAAAGAATATATGGCAGTTTACCAAAGGCAAAGCTCCAAGGAATACCAGCTGGGACATAAGAAGGGAGCTATCAAAGGAGGAGGGAGGTATAACAGCATCATGGAATGGTTGGCACCATTTCTTTAAAGCATTCCGTGAAACGAGACGTAGCTGTTCAGAGAGGGGAGATCAAGGCGTTGGTGCCACCAGCTCTGGCTCATGGCAGGTGGCCGAGCAGCGTACAAGAGACACACACGCACGTGTGTGTTTTTAGCGTGTTGCAAGTTGGCAAATTCACCAGTTATTGAAGCGAAGTAGTGAATTAGATTTTATTAATAACTAGACTCCTACTTTGATCAGAAAGCATTTACTTCAAATAGCATTTAAAAAATCAAATCTTTCTAATTAGAACACATTCCGTTTGTGCAAAATTACATCCTACTGACTTTGTACTTTGACCTTATTATCTGAAGACTAGGATGGCCTATTGTTTTGTGCATCAGCCCTGCATCTTAGCAACACGGCGCTAAAAAGCTTAGTAAATAAGAAGGCATCCAAAATGCCATAGTAACATACCATTTATCCCGATGCTTGCAAAAAGTTGATTTCCATGTTTGGATTTGTCTAACTAAGGACGCTGCCTCTGCAATAAAAAAAAAAGTACATCCTAAATTTTGAAAAAAGATTGATAAACTTATTCCTAGCTGAATGCAGATTTTAACCAACATAAAACAAAGTGTGCATGATTTTCATATCCCAAATAGCATTACATCTCAGTTCCTCTGTATTTTGTATTTTTTACAGGCAAGACAAACTTGAGGAGTCTTACAGTCAATCCACTGCCCCATATTCTTCACGATTGCACCTTCTCGGCAGAGTAGCAGAGACCCTGGCCCAGCGACAGCAGCTATCAAAACTCGAACGATGAGCGCACTCAAGTCCACTTCCAGAAGTACTGAGGGTCTGGATTTTATGCTCCAGGACCTCAGTGGCAGTATTTTTTGTCACTTCTTAAAGAGCATTTGGCTACAGCTCTAGGATTCCTCCTTTTCAAAGTTTCACTAAGGGGCTTAAAAACTGCAACAAATATCTTAGAAAAGATAAAAAAGAATCCTGTCGCTCTACTTATTGTAGTTATGGTGCAATTCAGTATAATGTGATAATTAGTCTCCTGGAAATCATTCCTCAAGTTCATACTGCAATATAGCATGAAACAAATCCGAGCCAACCATCCAGTTCTAATTCCAGTGTGCTGCCGTCAACTGGTATGTTAATTCGATTAACGTGAGCTTGTTGGTAAGAACAGAAGTTACACAGGTGGGGGGAAAAAGGAGGGGATAAAGTTTGTAAGTATTAGTAGAATCCACTTTACGTTCACATCTACAGCTCTCTAAATTACAGATACAAGATCTTTGTTCAAATTACTGACAAGGTTACCAGCTGGAACTTTACACTCAATTCAATTATTTTATATTGTACCTTCAGGCTCCATTCCAAAGTGACTCTTAAAGAATAATCAGACTTATTCAATAGGCAATCAAAATGAAATTACTTTATGTAAGTACAACAAGGTTACAGACTTGGTGCAGTCTATAAGTTATATGCAACTAATCTGCAGTGCTTTAAAATTTTTACCCTGATTATCTGTGATGCATCAGCAACCAGGACAGAATTTCCTCACAGCTCAACCTTTTTGCTGTCTCCACCATATCTTGAGTAAACGGGTAGAAGCTAACAGTGCAAGCAAGGAAATGACAAAGCAGTTGAATGTGATGCTTTCTATTGTAAGTACCCGTAGAAGCAGTCCCTGATGGACACCCCTCCTTGTGACAGGCGTTACACAAATCTAACCCATAACTGTAAATCACAAAAAAGCTCAGAGTAATTGTTCTTTAGCTTAAACTTCCAGATACTGCAATAATTTGAATGAAAAGATAAAATTAAATTAATTTTAATATAAAATTCAGGTTCAAGTCTTCGGAGTTTGATTTTGAGCCTTTTCAACTAATGTCTATGGTGAAACTCCCACGGAGAGTGCTTAGGGCGACTTCCATGAGCACACAAATTGTTATATCTTAGTTATAAAAAAATTCTAATATGATTTTATGTATTAAACCCCTTCTATCTCTTTTTGAGGCAATGGAGGATGGGAAGCCTTGAGATCTACATTCAATTTGTGAAATTTAGAGGAAATAAAGAAAACTAGGAAGGAAAAGAAAGTACAAAACTCAAGTGAGTCAAGATTAAAGGTGATATATTGATAATAACATTTGAATTCGAGCTAGATTAAAAAAAATTAATGAAAAAAGTCTGTTTGATTTTGTTTGACACTAAATGGATGTTCAGAGATTCCATTTTCATTCAGCTTAGTGGCATTACCACTGTAACCACTGACTTTTATAAGTTGCAGTTCATTTGCTGCAACCGGCACCATGACCTGCAGTGTTTGTTGCCAGCCTTGCACAACTGAACCAGTTTTGGGGACAGAATATGGAATCTGTAAGTGCTGCAAATTGAGAAGACAGTGTGGAATTTTAACAAAGCTTCGCAGGCAAACAATAGATGATGTTCTGGCCTCTGTATCACATTTGTATCAATAGGAGATCAAAGCATTCCGGTGCACACCCTGAGGGGGTCCATCAGTCACTTTACATCGAGAACAGGGACGTGTACAACCATGCTGAGAATATAGAACTCCTTATGTTTTTCCTAAGCAACACGGATAACCACGGCCCACAAGATCTTCTGCAAGGTACTGGAGACATGTAAGTAAAATACTTGCAGGATGAGAGTTCTTTCAAAGTTCTCTATACTGTACTTCATAGCTCAGAAATCTGTCTCTTGGAAACACAACAACTCCTAACACTGTGTTTCATGGATGATTCTGAAGCAATTATAGGCCCTACAAAATTCTGAAACTGAAGAACCAGTTATATTTGGTATACCGAACGGAAAGGAGAAAGATAACCATTCTCTGTAGCGTGTGCTCCTTCCCATTTTAAATAGAATCTTTGATATAAAATAACAAACGTAACAACCCACACTCTTTCCTAAAATACAGCCCCATCAGACTTCTGAGATGCATACAGCTGATGACATATACCTTCTCCTGTACAGGAAAAGTACAGCGTGTAAAATCACATAATGACAGTCAGACACAGCCCCGATGAGCTTTTGTCTCAGGAATGTTCTTCCTGGTTTCGATGGCTCCGTTTCTAGAAGATACCAATCGAAACTCCGAAGTCTGACTTGAGCCCTGTAAAACTTGAGAAGTCTGGAATGTATCCAGACCTCAACAGTGCAAAGGCATCACTTCGGATGCCTGAACTGGGAGCACCTGAGCATCACCACAGCTGATGTCCGCAAACATGTCAGTGTAGAAGCTCTGCAGTACCTTATTCAGTGGGCCTGAGAGGTTTTGATGCAGCTTTCTTTACAGGAATGTAAACAGTTCTCTTTGCAATGTCTATGTTATGTCTCTGGCTTGTTACAATTTCCTGAAGAGTGCTGCTGCCAAGAACAGGAGGAGTGAAGCCATCAGGAGGAGTGGCTCTTTCCCTGGGATCTGAGCAGGCTCTGCGGGAGCCCTGGGTCACGGATCTTGCAGGACTTGGGCCGTTACTGGAGATACAGTGGGCTTTTAGGCGGCTGTTATTTCCACTGCCATTTACATACAAATGATGTGGTTGGGGTCTCAGGCTGGTGATTCTTAAAGACATTCAGAAACTTCTTCAGATGAGACAGGGCATCGCTGGGGGAGAGGCCGCCGGGCGCAGCACCGCACCTCTCTCCGGAGGCTTCGACTGCAGACTAAACTGGGCGAAATTAGCAGATCTGCTTTGTCAGGCTGGCACAAATATGGTTCCACAGTATTTTGCCATTTGTTTCATCGTTTTCAATCGCACAAAAGAGATACAAGAAATGAATAATCAAAATGTGAATTTGTATTAGAAGTGGCATTTTGCATTTACCTTGACTAAAAGTAGATGTCTGGACTCAAGCAGGGGCGTAAACTACAAAAGAGGACTACACAAGGTAGTGTAAACATAAAAAAAAAGTTCTTTTTTGGATTAGTGGGATTAGAGGTTGGAATTCTTGTGAAATTTAGTAGTTTAAATGCACTGTAAAATTATAACATTCGATTAAATGCACGAAGCTTTACTAAAGCTCTCATGGCACTGAGATGCAACTATTCCCTTCAAAGGCCCTAGGATATGCAAACCCAGAGCTTGATATGGTTATTATTCCTAACCAAACTACAAGGATAATGAAAAATTATTAATTGTGTATCATTTTGATATAAAATCATTAATCTGGCTTTGACAGGGGCCGTAAATAGGCTGAACAGTTTTCAAAGACGCTGCCTGTCCTCCTACACAGTGCTTTCCTTCACGACAGCAGCTGAAAAAAACAAACTCATCTTCCTAATACATTTAGTCTTTGGAAATGCATTTTCAATTATGTATCTCATTCTTCCTGTTGGTCCACTGGTAATCAAGTTTACTGACAGTGAAAGATCCACTTTTTCATGTGACTGGTTGCCTGCAAAGAGATGGGTGAAGCTGGGTCAATGAACTGGAGAATGTGATTCTTAGGTTTATTCCAGCTTTACATCACTTTGAGAAGTTGCTCTGCCTCTCCTTTTTTCCATTTTATACAAACACCAAATCCATTCTCTGTCCTCTCATACCAAACCCCTTGGCTGCTGCTTCTGATCGTAATACTTGGTCTATAAAAGATAGTTCTCCTTAAAGACCTTGCTTCTCTCTTTTAACAGCTATCTCAGAATTCTATCTTTTGCCATTCAGCTACCTCCACAAAACAAAAAGTTAATGGCAACAACTTTTAAAATTGTGGATTTTATGATTTTATGTATGCAAGCTGATTTAGCAGGAGAATAGCAACAAATGAGAAATGGCAATTAACACTCCCAGAGTAAAGCCTGTTATTTCTCATGTTCTTCAACCCTTTTCTCACAAAATGCTTTCAGAAAGAAGGCAGCTGATTCTAGCAAACAAGACTACACATTTCATAATTCCACTCCATTGCTTTTCCAAAAACAAAAATATGTAGGAAGAACATTTCAGTATAACTAATTAGCAGGCTCTGTGTCCTCATCCTAGGTAATTCAAGGGACATCTCTGAAAGACTCCTCAGGGAGAGCTTCTGCTGTTATAATTTTACGCCCCTGCTTGAGTCCAGACGTCTACTTTGAAGTTCTGCAAGGAATAATCCCCGTGAGCACAAAGGGTGAATATCCAGGTGTGACTTGAGAAATTGCCCTTGTCTTCATAGGAATTTAGCACGTACTCTAAATAATAGGTCAGGTTATGGAGAGTTGCAAAGAACTGGAAAGAAACGTTCCCACCAGTCTGTTCACAACTAACAAACTCAATGTTATTGTGGCTTCATTTTATAAAGCCCAGCTCTTGTGTAATGGCCACAGAAACTGAGCCACTCAGCAACACTGTCCCTAATTCTTTCTCAACCTGTCCCTGAGTCATCACGTAACAGCTCTTTGTGCTGAGCGTCACCAGCTCAGCCGTTGTACAGCTACACAGAAACTGAGGCATGCGGGGGCATCAGCAGTGGGGAGGCCCTTTGGATATTTTCACAGAATAGAGGGAAATAATTTCCCACTTTTGGAGAGAAGGTCCCTTCTGAAAGGCTTCAAGAGCAAGATCTGTCAACATGCAAGAAGGGAGGGAGTCCTGACGGATTCACTAGTTGTCTCTGTTTGGGAGGCTGGAGCCTGACACAAAAAAGAAACTAAAAGAGCATCTTCTCTGTTGATGATGCAAAGCACCTACTGATGAAGAAACATGCAAGAATCGCGCACAATTCACTTCTTTATGTTCTACTCACTCTGTAAACTTCACTTTCTATATGGTTTTATTGCTTTTAAATATGTTTTATTCCCTGATAATAGGAAAGTGTCAAATCAAAATTTCCACTGAATTTCCTTGTATCTTCCCAACAGAAAAGAGAGATGTTCCTGACTTTTCGGTAAGGTTCCAGTAGTCATCCAAGTCTACTCAGGTAATGAAATGACAATGTTTAAAAAATTAAATTGCAACTTTTTTACTCACTAAGTCAGAACCAAATTGATTGTGGAAAATGAGCACAGGTTCCTAGACAACGTAATTCTCTGAAACAGTTTCCCTCCATGGAAGTCATAGAAGTGATTTCCTTTTCTTTCTGTGCTTGACTAACTTGTCCCCCTTCTGCCCTGGCAGGGGGTTGACGGCTCCCGTTGCTGTTTCAGTCATCTTTGGCTGTTAGCACAGATCCACTACGGACAGAGAGTTTTGATAAGACCCAAAGAAGCTTCACTGTTGTGGGAGTTCCTCCAAATAAATTATTTGTGAATTTCAAACCTTTTGAAACTGGTCCATCATTAACCTCTGAGATAACATGGCACGGAATAATATCTGCTTCACGTACATCACACAAAGGGGGGAAACATCTGTGGCTGTGTGCCTAAATAGTCTTTCTTCACTGCTATTTTGAACGGAGCTATGAACACATTCGGGTAGGAAAGAAGAACTTAGTCAAAAAAAAAGAGAAAATCTTTGGTAATGCAGAGAATTTCTGTAAGCTCCAAATCACTAGAGAGTTCTGGGGCCGTTGCTGTCTACTATCAAGCGAGCCAAATACTCATTTTTGCCTGCAGTTTCTCCCTGCTATCATAGGCAGGCCAGCCACCAGATGCTCAGAAAGACTCATTCCTCCGCAAATTAGTTCACCTCATTTCATGGCCAAATCATTCACTTGTCAATTTCCCCTTTGGCCTTTGCAGTTAATGGGATCTGCTATTACTCACTCTGGGGGGAATTTCTTGCTCCCATTATGAAAAAAAAAGCACTATGAATTCAAACGGAATTCATTTTCCTAAATACACGACCACAAGTTGCCACTCTTTTGTTTTAGACTAGTAAATTCAGGAGTGTTTTGAGTTGATTACAAATGAAAGATGACTTTAAAACTCAAAATGAAAAACGTGCTGGTTTTCATTCAAGTATATCCTGAAAAGAAATACCTTTTTTTTTTTCTTAATTTTTTTTGTTTTTATCCCTCCCCTCTATATCCACGGTTAAAAAAGGTATTGTGTAGTGTGGCAGGCCGCTAGCAAATGAAAATGCAGTCTTATAGCCATTTGTAACAATAGGCAAAGATCAAACCTTTATACTGGTGCAATATATCACACTCCAGTGGCTATAGCTGGACGCCATGGACCAAGAGGTCCGAGCCCTGTAGTCGCCACTATCAATACAAATGACCTTGAGGGAGTTACTTGAAAGTATTGAACGAAGAACTGATACCCGTTCCTTCCGTTTTCTAGGCATATTTCACTCATGGCTTAATACAGTGCACTGTCACTCAGGCCTCAGTGTCCAGCTGTGTAAAATGTGACATTTGCCTTGTAAATAGAAGCCTCGAGGGCTTTGTTCAGTGGCACAGCAGCCTGCGCCCTGTTGAGAAACTCTGCTACAATCTATGGCCAAGAACCCCCCCCATTTTAAACTTTATATATATGCTTTTGAACTATTTTATGAATCGGGCCCTATGTTTCATGCCAGGCATCTTGCCATGTGCCTCATTTAGTTTATATAAACCTCTAGGGCTGGCTTTAATCTGCTTTCCCAGTGTCCCTGGGTTTGAAAATGTATATAGCAGGAAGAAAGAGAAGGGAAGGAAAAAGAGAAAAGAAATCAAAGCACAAAGGGAGTTCACTTCTGTAAATCTTAGTCAGCACTGATATGAGGGCTTATTTGGTTTTGCCGTCCTCACCCCTTCACCTCAGGTGCTGGGATTAATGGGGGACTGTTTTTCCCCTTTTGATTGCGTAAATGAGGAAGCTGTTGACTCGCATGGAACTGGAAAGACATATGTGCTTCATTATCTGGATTCCTTGTATTGTTTCAGCTTGTCGTTGCTGGCTGGGAACGTGCAGCCTTGAGCTGTTCCCATTTTTAAAATGCACTTTTTTCTGCCCCGGATTATTGCCAAGTGGAGATTTAAGTACACTATTACTTTTATGGAGGACTATTAAGAGTTATTAGATCCCATTAGAGCAGACTATGCCCTTTAAAAAAAGAATCCTTTCCTTTATTTTTGAACAACCATTTATATTCATTTAAATCTGACAGAATGTTTGTATGAATGCAATCACAGTTAATTATATCTTAGATCAGTAAGAACGTTTCTTGTTTATTTTTAAAAAATGTTTTACTAGTCTCCCCTAAAGACTGTGTGCTTTACTTATGTGGCTTTAAAGCCAGTCTGAACCATCATGGGTGCTAGGTGCACTGGGTGTTCTGGCATGGATGGCATAAGAAGAACTGGAGAAAAGTGGTTGGAAACTGAACCCCAGCACAATCTGTACCTATCTTTTTATTAGGTTCAGATGAAGTCCTCTGCTCGTGGACACTAAAATATCAAGGGGAATCTTTGTATAGCAGAAGCAGGACCAGACCCTACACTACAGTAGGAACATGAGCTAATACTATTGGCAGAAGTCACTACCAGTAAGAACTGCACATAGCACCCATTCCTGGGTGGTTGTGATTTTTTTTAAAGACAGGCTGAATGCTTGGATTAATTGCTAGTCTGTTCCAGTTTAGTTCATGCCCACTCCTTCCATTACAGTTTACATCCAGTTCTCCAAATTTCTGTGCATTACTTGTTTGTCTCCAGTCAATTTCAAATAAAATTAAAGAAACATGTCTCAAAGGAGTAAAGAATTATAGGTGCTGACACTGTATTTTCTGGGAAACATCTGAGAGATTAGCGCTGACTTTATCCCTTCCCTTACAGCAGCATTTGTTGTAAGCAACATTCTCAGTAGCCCAGACCTATGGGTTTGATCTGCCTAAATGTAATTTGTATAACGACTTTGGGAAGAATTATATGTCTACCTGGAAAACATTCCCTTCCCCTTCCCTTCCCTTCCCTTCCCTTCCCTTCCCTTCCCTTCCCTTCCCTTCCCTTCCCTTCCCTTCCCTTCCCTTCCCTTCCCTTCCCTTCCCTTCCCTTCCCTTCCCTTCCCTTCCCTTCCCTTCCCTTCCCTTCCCTTCCCTTCCCTTCCCTTCCCTTCCCTTCCCTTCCCTTCCCTTCCCTTCCCTTCCCTTCCCTTCCCTTCCCTTCCCTTCCCTTCCCTTCCCTTCCCTTCCCTTCCCTTCCCTTCCCTGACACACTGTGAAGAGATGACTAAATCCTGCCACAGGAGGGAGAAAAACAAACAGGAAAGAATGAAAAGGGCCTCGGATAGGGCTGTAAAGCAAAAGGCATAAATTATTCAGCTCTTCCCCTCCCTGAGCTCCCTTGCAGCAGCACATCACACCACCTCCCTTCTGGAGGAGACTTTGGCATGCCCGGCAGATCCCATTAACGCTCCATCATGTCAGCGCAGCAGAGCATCGCTTGGCAAGAGGATGCAGGCTACTCCCTCCAGACAACTTTGAAAGAACAGTGCTGCACGGCTGAACTAGGTAGTGGAGGGGAGGGAGGGAGAAAGTGGGAGGGGGGAGAAACATCTTGGTAATGTGGGGAATCATGTCTGAAACGGCATTTCAGACCATAAAGCCAGTCTAGGTTTAGAAGCAATTGTTTAAAAAACTTACAGGCTCCTGGAAAGCTACCTGTAGGGAGTTGGTGCAGGAAAGAATGCGGTTCCTGTTTTTCCTTTCCTTTCAAAGATTTGCTTTACAAAACAATCAGCCACATGAAAAGGCAAAGAGCAGAATTCTCACATATGTTGTTTGACTTTTTCATGATTATTCTTATGGCATGCTCTAAGGAAGGCAGTTGGAAGAACAGCACTTACGCCTGAATCATACCTGTCCTGCCTTAACTTGGTCCTGTCTTAACTTGGTCCTTCTGTGCTCAGTTTTTAGAGCCCTTAGGTTTTGTCTAGGCTAGGAAAAAGGTGTTTTTTTCAAGAATTATACCTCGATTGAAGTTGTTTAACTAAACAAAAGCCAGCCATTGAACAACATTTGGATCATGGATTAGCAGCTTTAGCTCCGTTCAAGATGTGGAATAGAACTAAATTAGGTAAACTCTACTAACTCCTTCAGCTTTTTTCCTAATTAGACAGGCTTTAAAAGTTTGCTACGAGTAGCAGACTGAAAACCTTAGGAAGCTTCTGAACACAGCTGGGGCTGAGCATCAGCAGGATCCTTCCATCTAGTTCCGCCTGGAAGACCAGGAGAAGAAGGGAAGCAGGACCTTAGTGGACTATTCAACCTCAATCTACCCACCTATCTATCTATCTACTTGGCTTTTATTATGCAGTATTTGGATGTTGCCTGACTGAAAAAACACAGAGGAAGCAATAATATTTTTCCAGGTGATTACAAAATATACTGGTAACAGTGCTGAGACCCACTCGACTTCTGTTCTGCTGAAGTTCTGGATCAGTGAATCATTCCATTCTTCCCACAAGGAGGGACAATGCAATAGGATTAGCCTTTCCTCCACTGTTCATTTTCATTTTGAAATCTCCTCTCAGAAAATGTACTAAGTAGATAATAAATTATTCTTCTTACGCCAGGAATTTTCCATTTTGACTTTTATCTGTTGCTGGGTTTTGGCACCATTAAACTGTTGAGGGTAAATTTAAAAATAATTGCGAAACTGGCTTCCTGGATTGTAGTTTTGGGCTTTCCTGCAGAATACAAACGCTGATTGATTCACAAAAGCGCTCTGATTTTTGATAAAGCTCACAAGTATCTGTTGTCGCATGCAGATAACTAACTCTACTTGGTTACTGATGACCTCTCTTCTGCCTTTCCATCTTTGCATCACATGTTTTCCAGTAAGACTGCTAAGATAACTTGACTGCTTTATTGTCTTTGGTTTTATACCTTTATTACTTTAGATCTTTCTTTGGCAGTTGCATCTACCTACATGGATAATTACTCTTATTAAAAAGCTTAGTAATGGTCTGAAGTAAGTGTAACCCACTTTTATCAGTACATACACGTGTACTTTGAATTTCACTACAGAAAATTGGGGGTATGAGAGTTTTTTGCTTGAGTGCTTTTTCATTTAGTACAAACTGGAAGACTCTTGTTTTCAGACTGGAGCAACCTCCAGTGTTGATCACGTTGGCAGTACTGGCATAACAGGAGTAGAACTTGGCTTGGATCAAAACCCAGCCAACATTACCTGAATCAAAACTTCATTTTTGTTCAAGTTAATAGTGTATTAGGGGTTGGTTTTGTTCAACGCAATGCAGTGAAGAGAAGAAAATGTAGTCTTTGCTCCAAGAAGCCTGCCGTCTGAACTTGAATAATTCCAGGGTAGTTCATCACATACAAACTAGTGAAATATTTTTTTTAGGATTAATATAGTTGGTTTTGTAAAACTAGAAGATCTACATAGATTGTGACTGTTAGAGGAGTAAGGTTTAGGAGACCATTTTAAATAGTATAGTAGAGACCTTTCAGAAGGGTTTCGGAAAGGCGGAGAAGAATTAACATGGAAAACAGTTTGAGGTGAAAGAAACGAGCAAGGGACACAGAACCATGGAACCTTCTGCATTCTGCTGAAAATCTTGAAACTGATGTTCGGTAGCAAATGGCTGCTAATAAGAAGACAGTAACCTAGTTGAAAAGCTTTGGGAAAAGACAGAGAACAAGGAATTAACACAGAGGTCAAGAGTAAGATTTAGGAGAGTCACAAGGCGTGGCAAGAATGTTGGATAAAGTAGAAAGAGATAAAAATATATTTATTTTGTATTCTAATGGAGTCTGGCAGTGAATACATCACTGTGTGTGATAGTGTGCATACATATGACAAGAAAATTGGTTTTGCCTCAGAAAAGATTAAAAAATTATCATCTAATATCAGACTACAAAAAGATCAAACAAGTTATAGTAGAAATCTAACAGGAAAATAACATGGCTCTGAGCTGCACCACTTTCATCCCCCAAATTGTACAATATAGATTTTTAATAGGTTTAAGCTTCAATTTCTTTACTTTCCCGACTAGTATGTGTCAGCTGAAAGGAACACCATCTGGACAGGTCAATTCAGCAGGAGTGGTAGTTTACAGAAACTGGAACAAATATTGGAATTATACTCTTTTTTTTTCCAAGGGAAGGAGGGGAATGGAAATGGAAAAAATGTCAGTGAAAAAAACCATATAGGGCCCAAAATTCAGAGCTGAGGAAGTCTGCAATGGAGAATCTAGTTGAGACAGCTGTGCTGAGGCTTACCTAACCTAGGGCTGACCAAGCAGCTTCCATGACGTCATATTTTGCTCTGATGGGCCATTAAATTAGTTTGTTGCTCCAGTCGTTGCTCCTGACACCTATTAAATCTACAGCTTTTGAATTTGGAGTTGTCAAGATAGCACTGCATCGGACACTAACAGAATCCATGTGAATTTTGGGGAATGAGACAGAACCTGCACAGAAGCCCTTTGCTCTTTTCTTGGCTGTCTTTTTAGGATATTTTTTTCTATGCACATTCTAGGATTGGTTTAGAGAACGAAAGGAATAATTTACTATCTGTCCTCTGCAGGTACTCTTTAATGCCAGATGAAGCTGGGAAAGCTGGTTTCTGGGCTTGGGCCTGCACTTTTCCTCTGCAGTCCTGCAGGAAACATCCCTCTTAATTTCAAAAGAATAGAGACAAAATATTTAATTCTACAGTGTTTATAATATTAAAAGGCCACATAGAAGATTCATTCATATTTACAACAGTCACAAGAACTTGCAAGTATTTAGTGTCTTTCATCCCATAGGAACCCACAGTTACCTGCTTTACATTTGCACTGTAGGTAACAGAGATCTTATACAACATTGTGAATCGCAAGCTACTTGTAAGACATAACACTTACTGGATACAGATCCCATCTGCTTTTCTTGCAGCAGAGAATCAGGGGATTTTCTTAAGGATGCCAGAATCCTCACAATGACAGGCCAAACGCTGTCCTGCCTACTTCAAAGAAACTGTTCCCAACAAATATTATGAGTCAAGAGAGTCAGTGATACAACTAGTCCTCAAGAGAACAGCTACACGCTCCCTTTTGTTCATTTCTTCCCACAAATCTAAGCTAAACATGGAGCGTGTGGCCCATACACACCTTCATCGACCACCAGGCTTAAACTGCCCGCCTCTGTTTCCAGTGGCACATCCAGATACTGCAACCTGCTACTTCGTGTGGCTGGAGAAGCAGAGATGCAGTCTTGCAACACTCATTCTTCTTGACAAAGGTCAATTATTTTGAGCAAGTCTTTTAATGAAATAAAAACTGACGAAGAGACTGAATAATAAGTTGCTTCTCGCTTCCACCAGGAGCATTGAAGTGCAGGACAGAATCCAGGAAAGATTTTCTGGAAAGTGAAGAGAGACCCAATAAAGTCTCTAAGCCTGGGCAAGTCAATAAACTGTCACAGTTGCCCAGAAGGAATTGGCTTGTCTTAGATAAACTTACAAAAGACCCTGAAAAAACAGAACTTTTTTAAATGGCAGAGATTAATTTTCTGACTTCAAAGTAGTATTAATGCAGAGCTTGGCTAAGGTTTCCTGTGCAAGCAGTTTCCCCCCGAGCAATGATTTCAGAATCCGCCTTGTTTTAAGGCTGGCATTTGCTGCAGCTGCAGACCTGGAGTATTTTCGATCCCCTCTGAGTGCTGGAACACTATCCAACAATTAAACCGCAACCCAAAAACAATCAAACATCTGTTTGGAGGCAGGCTGCTCAGTGACTGACGTTCTCCTGCCAGCATAAACACTATAGCTGCTGAGTGATTCCTGTCTTTTGTGTATGTGTGTGTATGTATGCGCTGCTTGTGTGGTTTTTTGTTCCTGCAAGCGGCGAGATCTCGTACGTGTAAATATGCTGAAGAGCATTTTTATTGCAATATATGAATGCGCCCATATAGCTTATTTGGGGAAGTATTTTTGTTGATGAGAACACACATGTTTGAGTGTCAGCTCGAGATTTGGTCATTTGTGTGCTGGAGGTGGCTTTGCAGAAAGCAAACGAGGATGTGGACTGTGAGCCTGGAATCAGGTATGTGTTTATGCAGTGGTGTGTGTTGGTGTATGTTTACTGTACAGACACGGACTTGGTTTTATATGGGCAGAATTAGCATTATGGCTGCATGTAGTTTTATGTAGAGACAAGTATCTTGAAGTGTGTGCATATGTGTGTTCTTACAGAACTGTATCTGTTAAAGTGTTTGTGCTTTTTGCTGGACACCTATTCTACACCTGATCTTCAAGTTCTGCCTTTGAACTAATCGGCTACTTGGGCCATAGGAGCTGACGTCCCTTATTGTAGGCCCAGGAAGGGAGATAATAAACTGCTGGAAACAGTTCAGAATTGGGTTCAAAAGATCAGCCAGGTCTACTCCTGATGAAATCTCAGTGTCTCTAAAGCTAAACTCCCTGATTTCGAGAACCTTCTTGGGACTATGGCAGGGAATCTGAGGATGATTTGACTCCTGGGCTTCGGGAATAGGGAACGGGGTGATGAATACTGATGTTAGGTCTGTCTGCCTAGAGGACAAATTACTCTCTTTCCTAAAAGCACTTACAGGCTCCACACAGGTAGCTGCTTTTGTCCTACTTTATTTATAGACTTCAAATAACCATGGGCTGTTGATGGCCAGGGTAAAATAGCATGCAAACAGCATTCATTCCCAACAGGAACTCCCTCCCTATAAAACTAAGACCAGCTTTCAGAAAATGCAATTGTTCCCACTCCCAGCCAAATGACAGCTTGTGCTGCTCCTACCAGTTCTCCCTGAACCCCCAAGGTCTAGAGACTGCTGCTTGCCATTTGTGGTGTCTTTATATACCTAGCAATATATGAGTCACCACAGTAAGTGCTAGCCATAGCCTGCTTGCTTGAAAACATCAGTATCGCAAGTGACAGAATCTGGGCCACCCACTGGCTGTATTTCTGGAGCATTCCTCTGTCGAGGAGCGAGCAGCTGGAGTGTTTTGCTTTAGCCCATTTCTCAAATATCCCATTGCTGAAGTATAAGAACATGCCGTTACAGGAAAGAAAGATTTGATGATCTTCCCACCATGAGCCCACCAGCTTAACTTGTTGTTATAATCACCTATTCTTTTGCACCAGCCTTATTTTTCTTTTTAGCAGTTTAAGCTGAGAAAGTTTACTAGAAAATAGCTTTGCCTCAGAAATCAGAGGAGGTTCTGTTGCTTCGCAGAGGGCAGACTATACAGGGTAGTAGTAAAGCACAGAGAATCAGTGTTCCTCTGTCGTGTCTGCTGCCCAGGTGCTGTAGAACATGAAAACCATTTTATCTTTGTTCGACAAAATTTCCCTATCTGTCAAATGGGGAAATGACTTACTGCGGTCGAGAGAGACTTATGCAACGTAGCATTTACTACTTTGAGATACTTGAACTCAAAAAAGCTACAGAAGAACACTATTGCTATTACATACTGTACTGACTTGTATGTACAACTAAATTGCAGACAACAGAGAAAGAAAGCTCTGCCCACAACAGAACGCAGTACCACGTAAGTTCCAGGATCTACCTCTACCTCTGACTCCCCAGTGGTTGCCCTCCACACTGTAGTTAGAACCATTAAGATTCTGTCAAGTATAGAGCTTGCGGTTAGGCATAGTCTAGCACCATACCCCTATCTATTGCTAGAACAAGCTGTGTGGTCACTGAACTTTGAAGCTCCTGTAGGTGAAGGTGTTACATTCTCAAGGTGTTACCTCACACGTTGCATGAGGTATGTCCACTTGCTCAGGGACAACAGAAAGACTGCTCTATAACATGCAATGCAATTTTCACTTTTTCTAACATGAGACCCCTCAACAGGGTATAACATGATGATCTTGACAAAAAGCCCTTCGTCAGCATTAGCAGCTGCTCAATTTCTAACTCTCGTTTTCCCACAAACTCCAACTCCAGAAAAACATGAAGTGCAACTCAAGGAAGCTCTCAGCTGTCTACCACTTTGTTCATTTCCAGAACAGATGTGAAATAAATTTCGGTCTCTCTTCTATTCCTGTCTTGTCTGTCTCTAAATTTTGATTGTAAGACCTTGGAACTTTGAACTGTTCCCTCAAAGTTTATTCCTTATTTGTTGCAGGAGGTTTGAGTGATATTTGAAGCTCTGGAGCTTTGTGGATTAACATATTTACTCTCCCACTAATTAGTCCAAATCTCAGAAAGCCCCAAACTTTAACTTTTGTCTCACTATTCGGTCAACCAATAAATAATGTGAGAGACGCGAGAAGAAATGTGAAAAAAAAGTAGGAGTGGTATTGCTCAGTGAAAATATAACAGCATAAATTCAGGAGCAATGAAATGAAACAACGCAATATGAAATCTCAGAATGACGACTGGGAATAACGTATTTGAAGCTAGTAGAATAGCCTCCCACTGGAAAGGACAAACAACTAGTCACTTGAACAACTGTGGACAAACTAATAAATGCTAGAAATCTTGTGTGCAGAAGTTACTTTCTCAAAACCAGGCTGCAGATGCTAAGTGTGGTTCCGAGAGTCAAGAAAAACAAGTAGAAGTTATATGTGCTACCAAAATTTTTGCTTATCAAAACTCTCTGATGTGTGCATACATTCCCAGCCACAACTGTTTGCATTGTTCTGCCCGTGTTGTACAAAATTTTTCTTTTTAGTCAATAACCTGGATCAAAAATCTGACATATATTCCTTCTGGGAATAACTCATATAAAAGAGCACCTTTCTCTTTGAGAAAGTGGAGGTTATTCAGATCTGGAAAGGTATTTGCCATGTAAAGTCTCATATAGGCTGAAAACAGCAGCTTCCCATACTCTGTCCTGGGGGGGAAAGGGGGTGTCGAATCCTCACATCTGCCATCTCAGTGCACAGCTGTGAGTTGTTCAGGGAGAACCATCCCTGCTCGCCCAGCTGCCCTTCCATTCACTGTCACTCAACAAGTAACTATTTCACAGTCCTTATGGAAAACAATAGGACCTTTCAGGAATGAAATGAGATCTTGACTCTGATAGGAAGGCAGCTGTGAGACACATGAAAGCTTCTGCTCGCTGTCTCTTCCTTGTCTCACAAGGTTCAGATTCAAAGAAACCCAGTAAAACATCCACAACCCCTTCAGAAGGTCAGTGTTGTAAAGGAGACTCTAAGCATTGGGTACCCTGCAGAAAGACATGTAGACAGACAGATAAACATCTCACTAACGATTTAGATGGACAGGGGAGGGGGATGAGCATACATGGAAATAGATGGAATACAAAAAGAAAAAATAGCCCAAGAAAGAGCATTGACTTTATTGCTTTTTCATTCCCAATACAAGATCCCATGCTTTATAAACTTGAGGCATCATTTCTCCCATCACTGATATTTAGTCGCCTCTGGGACAGAAGGCAGAAGCTTTTACCAGCACTCAGTTACACGACATACCAGTCTGCCGCAAACTCCCCCAAATTCGTCAGGGTATTGACTACTTTATAACCTTGGAGGGAGGAGCTCACCTGTTAAAATAGCACCATTATCAATAATCTCTCCAGTTTCCCTTAAAGGCTGTTTTCTCATGTAAGAGCTGATGAGGTCCAACACTATTTTAGCTTTCTAATTATTGTAATTTCAGGACATTACTGTCGCTGATTAGGAAAAACACTGCACTCGGAAAATGGATGAATTTCATTCCTAAGGGTGTGTCAATGCTGCGGAACGGCACCCTTGGAGTTCGGTGTACAAGCACAGCAGTCAGGGGGCAGGAAAATCAAGCCATGTGGAGCTTCGTGGTAACGTGGCTAGATGGCTTCCAATACCTAAACTCACTTATTTACAAGCACATTGAGTGTTTACGCTTCACTGCTGCCTGTAGCATAAATTATTCTGAGAAAACCAAGTGTAGGGGAATAGCTGCTGTTCACACAGAACTATGGTCAATAAAAAGGCTCTTTTTTTATTTCAACAGAATATACAGACTACTCTTCAGAATGGTACAAAACCAATACATACACTGTTTTATCAGGGATTGGCCAGCCTACGATCTCTTTTTCTCTTCTAAATACACAGAGCTGTTTCCAAGCACAGGGACAGTTCAGTGCTCACATGGCACACACAATGTATGCTTGACTAGCCTAGAGATTAGCCACGTGTTACCCTCCCCTACTGCTATTTCTTCACCTCATCCTTATTCTTGCAGTCTCTCTTGTTCTTTTTTTCTCCTATATCCTGCTTACATTCTCTCTTCACTCACCTGTCTCCACCAGCTAAGCCCTATTTCAAACAAAGGAAAAAAGCGAAAACTAAAGTTTTCCGTTCCAGGCAACACCATGACTTTAGCGAGCTGCTGTCTCTGCAGCATGACATGCTTTAGTCCCCCTCTTTTGGATACCTGTTTGCCTGTCCTGCATAGAGAAGGAACATCTTCATGGCAGGGCAGGCTGTAAAGTGGGACAGAGCTGTGATTTTACGGAGGTCCTCCAGGCCCTGCCTGGTGGGAGAAGCGCTGAGGCCGGTCCCTGGAGCCAGCAGGAAGATGCCCTGCAGATGCACGTGTGATTTAAGTGTGTGCTCAAGGGGAAGGAGGTTTAAGGCCACAAAAAGGAGAATTTCTGCTGTACCACATGCAAATATCACAGCCATTCAAAGAAACCGTGAGACTATTTCCTCCCTTACAACTGGACCATTTGCTTCCCTTCATAGCAAAAACCAAAATACACATTTTCCAATTCAAAATATCTTATTTTAGACCAAGAAAAATAATGACAATGAAGTAGACATAAAGTCTCCAGAGAGATCCCAGTAGCACTTTGTAGGAGAGTAACCATATACGTTTCTCTTTTACAAGAGCATACGGTAAGTTATAGAAATGAATCAGTTATCCACAAGTACAGCATTCAGCTGTGATATAGAGAAAACAAAAGGCACACCGTGTCTACTGCCATATACAAACAGCTCTTGACTGAGATCCTTCTGAGCACTGATAAACGAAAAGAACAGAAATTATCCAGGTGAATGCTGATGGCACCTTTATAAGCAGCCTGTGTTTGACAGTGAGGTGATGGACAAATAATGCACATTTCAAACACGTGATCTGCCTGACTCCTTCCTCCTGTGCTACTTTCAGGATATGGGACAAAATTCAGAAGCCACTGATCTGCTTTCTCTGTGCAGAATACTATCCTGCCCAGAGCTAGTAGGTCACACTTCAAGGCTTATCCAGTGTGATGCCAGTTCTAAACTCCCATTTTCATACTGTCTTCCTGTCCATTACCACGGCAATTGCCAGCTCCTGCACTCACCCTGAAACGCTTCTCTGCTTCTCCCCCTGCTTCCTCTGTTGCCCACTTTGGACTTAACTAAGAGTAAGTCTGCTTATGCAAAAATGCCTGCTCTGAGTAGTTACTTATATGACAAATAACAAACATCGAGTGTTCCTTTGTCTTTCCCCTCTTTCATTTCTCAATTTCGTATTTCAGTTTTGATTCGCTCTTATATTTTGAACAGATTCCTATATTCTACTCTTGGATAACACTTCTGAAAAAGCGTCTCGTTTGTGTAACTGCTCCCTGCTCTAGCACAACTTGCAGCCTGTAGCTGCCTTACTGATACTTTGCTGACGGGGGGTAAGATTTTGCTCCTGATAATAGAGGCAAGAGCTCTTTACATCCTGTAATTCATGAGGTAAGTGTTTAGGTTTTCAGCTCTGAAGCTCAAGAGCTCAATCCCATTTATGACCCAAGGGAGGAGCTGTTATACAGGATCCCATCGCTGATTTCCATCATGCCAGCATTGCCTTCTCATCATCATCTATTTGAAATGTTACCCTATATATCATGTTTTTCTTTACTAGAGAACTCACAGTTCCTCACACCAGAGAAATAAATGTCTACTGTTTAAACATTTGTTTGAAATGGGTAGGAAAAATGTATTACAGCGAGTGATTTCAATCTTTGTACGGTCTGCTCGAAGTTTCATGCTGCCAGAAACACACAAACAAAGAATTATTCCTGTTTACAAATGATACCCATCATTTCCTCCCTCAAGAACTATTGTATCTGTCATAGTGGAATTTCTGAGAAATGGAAAGAAATTTAGTTAATAATAAAAAATTAGTAGTATTGGAATATTATTTGATTACATTTGTTTTGAGAAAATAAAGGCTGAATCAATAATATACATACTTGCTGCTTTAAAGTGGACAATTTCACTACAACAAAACCGATTATAAGACAAAAAAGCTTAGAGGGAATAACTTAAAAGAAAAATGTGAATAATATTTGCAAACTATAGAAGAGCATTTACCTATTGGGAAAAAAATGCAATCTCACCAACAGTAAAGAATTTTAAGTTAGTTAAAACAGATAAAACCATTTATAAAACACTAGGGATGCAAAAGTCTAAGACAGCTAATTCCACAAAAAGCAGAGATGAAATAAGAGAAACTGAAAGCAACAACTATAGACTTAGAAAGTGTAGAAAATTTATAACAGAAACAAAAGGAAACAAGGAGAACAATGAACAGTACTTATCACCTATAACAAAAAATATGAGTAGCTCTGTAAGGTTTTGTCAGAAAAAAATATTTTTTTACTGTATTCAAGTCTAGGCTTATATATTTGTAAACAATGAGAAACGGCAAAAAATGAGCCCTTAATGCAATAGAACATTCCGCTTCCAGCACCACTACTGAATCCGAGACAGGAATGAATAGAGAGAAATTACACAACAGATCATATTAGAGAATGACAACAGTCTTTTCTGGTCTTAAAATTCATATATCTATTAATTACTAGGTAGCTAGCCCGACTGTGCTGCTGCTAGCAAAAGTGCAGCTGCATCATTACTGGAAAATGGGACGAGCTATGTACACAAATAGCGCTAGCGCTCAAGCACGCCTGCCCAGATCCTCTCTGCCAGTCCATTTAGTGCATTCTTCTGCCTTTATCATTCAAATGCCTGCACTAAAATCTGCTGAGCTTCACTATGTTCTGGATCAGGGTTAATGCAATACCTCAGTTCCAATGGCAATTAAGCAGAGCACTCTTTTTTTTTTTTATACCATGTCACGCATCTGAAACGTAGCGTGCTGTAGTAAACCCACTCACAAGAAAACCTCTCTCGTGGTTATACTGTGGTTGATAGGAGCACCATAAGAGCCCTTGAAAACCAGCTTGACTGTAAGACAGTAATTAACTTTACATTTCATTCCTTTGGCTACAGTTCATCCTACAGAACTAGTCCACAACAGTAATCTATCTTTGCTCTTCTTAAGCGTTGGGGAGCATGAGGCAGATGAGAAGGCGGTTACTTGGTTTGTAAGTGAGGAAGAATTGGCGAGCAATAAGGTTCAATAAAGAGGCCACATTGGGGTCTCAAATATCCTTCTGACAAACGTGACTTTCAGTTGGTGTAAAAAAATCTGCAGTCTCACTGATGTCAATTGTTCTCATTTATTGATCTCCTGAAATTATTCAGGCTGTGGTCACTAGATGCAGATTTGGCTTCCAGACTTGCAAAGTGTGAGGCTGGGCTAGGATTTGGGCAGTGGGATGTTACTGAGAGGGGAAGCCAGAGAGACCCAAACATTTCTCCAGGAATTGCAATAAAAAGGCAGAAGGCAGAAGTGAAAGCAAAATTCTTTCAATCCCGTATAACAGAAACAAATCTCTTTATTTCAAGAAAATTGTTTCATACCGTTTCCTTATAGCTGAGAAAAAAAAATTTCTTAGACAACTTAAGCTTTTTTTTTTTCCAAAACTGCAAACTTCACAAATTGCAATAAGTCCTACGTTTTTTTAGCTAATTCACAGAGAAAAATTGGCCTTCCCAAGACCACGACCATATGCCTTGCTTGCCCTTTGCTCCTTTGGGCTTGATTACTAGCCCAGTTAAACAAGACATCGGTCAGGTTTTAACACACCATCTTACCTTTTTTTTATTTTGCTTTCAGCTTTTTGAAAGGTTTCCAAGAGTACCAGGCAAGGAAATGAAATCTTCATCCCAAGGAAAAGACCCCTTTCCAAAACTATTAATCTTTCCTTATGACATGTTTTGGAATACAAACGTACCCAGAGGGGGTTTATTCAGCAACGTGCTGTGTTCACGTAAGTGATCAAATTGGGGGTTTATTACAGCGGTACATATGTTAACAATAATTCAAACTTCTATTCCCCCCGTTTCACCACTGCAGCTGCTCTTGGTTTTCCTTATGGCCCCACCCAGGGATACTTGGAAGACAAGCAGATACGGGGATGTATTACAGGGAGTGATGCTTTACATTGTTATTAGAGAACCAGGCTTCCTTTAGCATGCAATGTTATCATAACTAACTCGTAACTACACACTTTCTAACTGTTGCTATATTACATTCCATATATGCTGGAATCAGCAGAACCAGAAAGCAGATCTGGTTTGTACACATCACTTCTGATTAATTTTTTTGCATTACAGAGACTGGAGACAACTACAGAACCTCTGGATGATCCAGATTCCAGCCCTTTGCAGGTCTGTCCCACTGAGCAGCTTCAGTGAAGCCTCTTACTAAGTTAATATTAAGTGGCTTTTAAGTGATGAATATTTTCTGCAAAAAGTCTTAAATAAAATTTAACATTTCATTTTTTCAAAATGTGTTGATAAAGATTAAATGGAAAATAGTTGTTGCACTTCCCTTTTCAGTCCTTTCTTGTGTCTTTCTTTTTTTACTCTAACAAAACATTAGCAAACACAGCTAATGGGATTATTGCATGTATAAATACAGAAATAGGCATTAGAAGGATGAATTTAACTTTGCATGGAGCACTGGTAATACTAGCATATCTTATAAAACTTTCTAATAACCGTATTTGAAAAAATAGAAACAACACGATGAATTAACAGGACAAAATTATTTGAGGTCTAGAGAAAACAGCTTGGACTAAGATAATTATTAGACCAAGAAAGCTATTTAATATATGGAAAAGAAGATTGACAGGTTACCTAAATACAGCACGCAAGATGAAAAGCTTAGGCATCAGATGACTCTTGAGCCTAGGAAGAAGCAATGGCTTTAAGCTGAAGCCAGAAAAATTCAAAATTTGAAATACGTTCTTTGGTTTAAGCCCATATGAGCTTACCTCTTACCCATAGCGGCGCACATTTCTCCCGAGCTGTACGCTGAAATATAGGTTGTTACTTTCTCTAGTCTTTTACCTGCTCTTTGAGCCTGACAGACTTTCCCACTGGGTAAGACCTTGATTATAGTAAATAGTTTAGGATTCAGCACTTGGCTGATGGCTCACGCTTGCTGTGTATCCAGGCTTACATTCAAACTTCCTCCCACCACCATTTCCTCAGATGAAATCCCCAAAGAAACATCAAAGGAGGAGAATCTTTTTTTATTCATTCAGAAAGAGAAAGCCTTACATGGCACTTGTTTTCTGCTCAGAAAACTGAAAAACTGAAACTCATTACGTGGCCAAGCATCTCCTGATGGCTCCCACATTTCCATAGTCTCATCACCAAACCTCTGCTCGCTCTCCCTGCTCCTTCCTCATGGGGCACCCATCTTCAAACACCTGGAATGCACTTGCTTTGCATCCTGTGACATTGCCCCATCCAGAATGTTAATGGCTCAGAAATGGAATCCAAGAACTAGGCAACATGCCAGCGCCTGAGTCATCTTCGCTGTTCATCAGCTAATGGGGCTGCACTGTACTGGAGGACGGCGGGCGCATTAATAGAGACTGAACTATGACATACGTGTCAAGGAGGGCACGTTTTACTCATGTCTTGATTCTACAAATGCTTGAGCAGTGCACAGGAGCAAGCACACAGCTGAATGGAAGTTGTGCTAGGAGTCCTTTCCATTTAATCTCAGCTTCTCTTTTCTCCCTATGACCATGTGTCCACTGTCTTACAAAAGTGTTAAATGAAACAGGAACAGAAGATGGACAGAAAAGAGATGTCCTTGTAGGAACTGGTTCATATGTAATTCTGAAGAAATCAAGTACTTCTGAATTCATGCTACGTTTTGCCCTCACTGTCCATGAGGCAAAACAGGATCAGGACACTCATATAAGACACCCAGTTCCTTGGCTTTGAGTTGGGAGAGTCTGGCAAGACCCCATACTTTCCCTACACATATGAGCAAAGCAGGTTTCATTTTTTCAGGGTCACTTCTCATTGTCTCCAGAATTAAGGGAAAATTAGGACTATTTCTGGTGGTTACGGGTTCAATGTCTGGTAAGAGCAGGAAATCATCAGCAACATCAGAAACAGAATGCCATTCCCTTACATCCTCCAGTTCATTTTGGCAACACTGCTCTCAATATCTAGATCCCATCCATTTTTTCCTGTATATTTTGAAATGTAAAATAAAAGCTATGTTCCTGCACCATTTAAAAAAAACAAAGAACAACCAACCAACCAAATGAAAAAAGGGACACACACACACTGTATAAAACAAATGCTTGGAAGCAATATAAAACATTGCTTTCGTCTTCTGGATTGGAAGAAAGATGCTGCACTCCAGGATACTCATGGAATTCAGGTTCTAGATCACTGTCTCTACAGTTGCAATGCTGATGAAACAAAAAAAAAAATAAAAATCAAAGCCTATATTACTTGCTACTGTACGAGTACGTAAGATGACACAAGATACACGATAAAAATGTTGATTTTTCTTCTAAAAATTTGATGCTAATTTAATCTTCTCAAACATTAAAAGATTCCTTTTATTATCTTCATAACCAACAACAGGTTGCTTTCATCTGTATTTGTCGTAAAGAGGATGCAGGTCCAACTTTTTAATGCTTTTTACATCTTAATATTAATTGAAGTATCTATGAAGTAGATATCTCAATTATTATAAAAGTATGGGGCTTAGCAACATGAACAAAATGCTACACTCACTATCTGGCTGACATCGCTCCTGATTACTAATAGAAAATATAGAATGCGTTACAAGTCCCAGATGAGCAGAAACTCCCACAGCTTTCAAGACTCCCTTGCTGGATGAAGGAAAACCACAGGAGGAGTCAATACTAACCATAAAAATCTGTGACTCTGCATCGGCAACTTGATGTACACAGTGCCTGGCAAACCACTATTTGTTGTGTGTGCAATTTATTACAATAATCTCATTGGTTTTGTTGAAAAAGAAATTTGGCGATGGATACGAATGTGTCAAGCCCCTTTGGGTCTTTTCATCTGACACGTGTATGATATTATATAGATAACAGAATAAGATGATACTACCTCATGAAGAGAGGGGAGTGTCCATTGGTTCGCACGCTAGCTTGTGGTTCAGAAAACACGCTTCTGTCACTATCCTGACTTTTTGGAAGCCACTTGATGAGTCTTGACAGGGACATAACAATGAAAAAAGCCATCTCAGACAGGAGAGTGTTCTGACACAAGAGCAGCTGGACTCTATGTACAGATAGCTGTGGTAGACAGTAGTCACTTGGAGAAAGAGCCCGACAAGCTTGGAAGTTCTTCCACAAATATCAGGTATTGACAGTAAAGGAAAAGGAAAATGGGAAGACTGTCAGGCTAAGTAAGCAGCCTTTTACTTAAATACTCTCTTGTTTGTCATGCCATCAGGGCCCCTCACCAAAATCCACTCACGTAACTGAGGCTCATTGCATATGTTTTGGCAGGATAAATTAAAAGCAAAAATACAGATTAACATTTCTTGTTGGAGTCCACTCTGTTAGTCAAAATTTAGCCTTGATTTCGCTTCTGGTGAAACCTCTTCTGGTCTGAGATTTAAATCACATACATATAAAAAAAAGAAGGGGGGCCTGGGGGAACACATTGAATAAAGGGATGAATTTAGTCACAGATTTATTTAGCTTTGAACAGCTCCTCTCTCTGTCAGTGGGGCTGCCTTGTAACTAATTAAGATGTTGTTTGGCCTCAGTGTAATTGCCGCTGTCTGCTGACAGGGCACTTCTGCCAACCAGATGTTTTTTATTTTAAGGAATTGCTATTTGACAAAACTGTTCTTAAATCATAAATAAAGGAAGAAACTTTTGCATGGGTTCTATTTTTCCCTGTAGCAATTTAAATTATTGGTAATAAAAAAGGTCATGGATTGAATTTGACATTTATGTAAAAGAATCAACACAACATCCTATGCATCAGTTAGAAGTTTTCTGTACTTTGGTGGATCTTGCAGATTTCCTTAATGAGCACTTCTTTCTTGTTAGATGGCAAAATGGACATATCTCATGGATCAAGCGCTTGGTGAAAAAACATTTGTTACTGGCAGAAACTGTTTTTGTAAGCATGCAGTATAATTACAGCTATATGAACTTCAAAAGCCGTACAGGTTTAATAAACAGTGAAAATCCTGAGATCTTGACATTTATCTCATTTTCCTGAACATCTGTCTTCAGTGCTATTTTCTGTATTTCTTGGGGTTGTCTTATACTGGAAACACATAATTATACTCTCCCGTAAGACATTAATTTTTCACTTTTAGGGCCACATAATTTCCATATGTGCAAAAGTCATACAGAATATCAACTAAATATTTTCAAAACTAAAGTGGCCAGTATTGATTTGACATTTTGTCAGTATTCAAATTTGAATGAAATAAATATTCTAGTTTGGCACCAGGTGATGAAACTGGAGTTTATTATTTTACATTTGTATTTGCCTATTAAGTGTCTTTATCACCCTGTTGCTATGTGAAAGACTCACACAGAGAACACCGAAAAGCAACAAGACAGAAGAAATGCTAGGTGGCTGTTCCTAAAATGTCGCTACAAGCAGACGGTAATTTTTTTTCTACCTACACACAACTTTCTTCTTGCTTTAAGCCTTTTCAAAATGCTATTTGACAAACTAATAGCTAAAAAGAATCTTTGACACTGGATGAGTGTACATTCCAGAACCAAACAAGGAACGTTACAAATTCACCAGCAGCTAGCTTTGGCAGTATGAATTCTGAGAGTACCACTAATTTTTCTTTTATTCCCTCAACCCAGAAGCAAAAGACATTTTAAACCAGAACCATAACTGTTTGCTGATGACTGGGTCCCAGACAGTTCAAAAAGGCTCTTTAAAAACTTTAATTTTCCAATAAAGCTAATATTCTAAACAGAAAGGAAACATGCCATGAAAGACAAAAAACCTTCTTCAAACACAAACCTTAAAAACCAGGCTTTTGAATGCGCATGAAATCTGAACTCCCAAACGAAACTGCTTGCTTTTCTTTTGCAATAAAGAATAGCATTAAGCTGAACAATATTTGCAGGCCTTAATAATAAACATCAATCTAGGCCATTTCAAAACCTTAGAAACAATAGTTGGTAAGTGAATATGTTGCTAATGAAAACCAGAGGATGTATCATCGTAGCTATGTATGGGGATAACACGGGGATATTTTAAAGACGACAGAGACTGTCCGTCTTCCTGAGAATGAAAGGTTAAAGTTATCAGGGAAGCACTGAGCAAGGAAGCTTCCCCCTTCCTCCGAACCTGGAGACGTACAGCACAAGGACAACGCTGAGGACACAGCAGATACAGTCTCAGTTTTTCTAAGTGCTTAGAAAACACTTAAAGAAGTTGGGATTGTGTTGCGTGCAAATAACAGCAAGAGTCACGTACTGTGCATGGTTTATACACCCACATATAAACAAAAATTTTACACCATGACAGTTTAAGGAGCGTATGCAATGCCTTCAATCTAAAAGAGCAAGAAAAATTCTTCCAAGATATCCTGAAGGAGCCAGGATACCTACCGGGTGCCTAGAAAGGTGCATTACTCCTGTTTTTTCTGCAAATATTTACTCATTATTCTTAGGGAATATTACTCCACTGAAACATTATTTCACAACATACAGGATCTAGTTTGTTCTTTTCATTATATTCATAGAGAAACCAAGTAAACTGTTTCTTATTATGCAATTTTCCAGTGTCTAAGAGATGGGGTCCTGATCTCACTCAGGGTCCTGGGCTATTACAAGTAAACACTGTAATGAAACCAACTACACCAGTTCTCGTGCAGCTATTTTGCTTTTTAATTCTTAGGATCAATAACCTGAATTACTGAAAAAAAGTCAGACACAAGCTTATTTGTTTACTACCCACCATAACTGTCCACAAATTTACTATAGTCTGTCCCAGGGCAACTCAGACATGCAGTCAGACCTTTGCTGTTAGAGAAGGCAGCAATGCCTGTGGAGTCAAGAAGGACACTTAATTTTATTTGGTTTATTCCAACTTTGGTATTCTCCAAATAAAAATTAATTATGCACTTGACTGGTCGACTGTGCATTTCCTTAAACCATCTCACAGACAATAATTTCAAGAAGAGACAAAATGAAAGCTAATTAGACTCATGAATCCTAATTGCTTTGGCAAAGGCAGGCAGCTTACTGCCACAGCCAGTAAGTCGGCAGAGACTGCTGAGCACCAGCAGGGCAGTATTACTGCAGACACCTTCCTTAAGCAGTGGAGGGGAAATTCCTGCTTTTCTACCTTATCCAATCAGGCCAACCTGTGCTATCATGAAGCCCAAACTCATAAACGCAAACTCATTTAAGTAGCCTTTATTCACATGGGTAATTGCATATGAGCAGGACTAGTTCTAATGAAACACTATTTCTAGCCTACTTCTCCTCCAGCTCTTCACAATACGCCAGACCTCATTCACAGACCATTTCAGAGCCTGGTTTCCATTTCTGTGTACACAACTTCAATTTACTCATGTATTAGCACAGCACCACTGACCTGTTGTGATGGTAAAAGTCACATACGTTATATTACAAAAATATGACAGCAAAGATGTAGAAACATACAATATTTTCAAACAGAACTGCAGAGAATAAAGGAAGATTTACGAAGTCTCTAAAAAGAGGATTTGGAAAGAAATGTAAAGTATCAGGTTTCAAAGTGCAATCTGCAGTGACTAAAGACACCCTGGAGGCTGCCCGCTATACGCGTGCTTCACAAAATACAGGACTTTCCTAGGAGACAACCAGCAGTGGCATTCCAACTAGCATCTTACTGATAGCATAGCGCAGGCTTTCATTATAATTAGATATTTGGGATTCTAAAAAGTATTATTTCACAAATTAAATAATTTAAATTAAACTGAAGTTCAAAATAATACCCTAAAAATGTTTGCAAGTATTTGCCACCTTGAAAAAAAAAAAAGCACCCCAGAAGTTTCAAAAAACTCTGAATGTTCCTGAAACGGTGTAATTATTCTAATAAATTTGCCTATAGAATAAACAGCTACTCAGTAGGAACTAGTGAAGCATATTATCGTGAAAAAGGTGGTTTGCAAGTATGATTGTAACTTCGTGATGCCAGCTATAAAAGGTCCACAGAAGGACTATGCCATTGCATTGCCAATTGCTGTCCAGGGGAATTCCACACGCAGGTGTGCTGCTGGTGGTCAGAGATGGTCCCCGCCGCAGGAGGTACCACACTGGCAGATGCAGAGGCTGAGCAAATTCCCAGTTGCACAAACCCATGTATAATGCAAGAAAAAGTAACAAACAGCAACAGGACCTTCTTCCGTAAGTGCAAGACCACGCATGCGAACACAGTAAGAAAGCTTTTCACAAAGAGCTATAAAATGAAATGGGACAATCACAGGAATATTCAGGTACAGGATAAGAATGACCAGTTCCCGACTCAGTAGTCAAATCTTTTAGCCTATAGAAGAAACATGCAGAAAGTATCATGTGCATCAGTAGGCTCACAATCATAGAATCTTCATGGCTGGAAAGGACCTTTTAGATTATCGAGTCCAACCATACACACACCCAAAAAAAACCCCAAACCCACAAAAAACCCACAAACAACCTACAATCTCTGCCACTAGAGCATGCCCTGAAGTGCCACATCTAGACGTTTCTTAAACACCTCTAGGGACGGTGACTCAACCCCCTCCCTGGGCAGGCTGTTCCAGTGCCTGACAACTCTTTCAGTAAAGTAATTCTTCCTGATATCTAACCTAAACCTCCCCTGCCGCAGCTTCAGACCATTTCCTCTGGTCCTGTCATTCTTCACCTGGGAGAAGAGGCCAACCCCCACCTCTCTACAACCAGTAGTCTATATTCACCGAGCATACTGATGAATATGCTTTGAGGAAAGTCTTATCATTCACAAAGACGACCCAAAAATCTATCATCCCAACATTGGTATTTTCCACCTATAAATCAATACTATTAAAAAATGACAAGGGACAAATGACCAAGTTTTTCATGAAATCTGATGAAAGGATCTACCCCTCTTGCCCAGATTCCTATTCATCAAATATCTGCCTAATTGTTTCTGTACCTCCGTATAAATCTCTGGCCCTGTGCTTTGCAAAAAGTCAGACCACATGATGATACGCGGGTCCTGTAGAAATGGATCTATAAATCTGAGTTTCAGAGCCCCATTTACTACAGCAAAAAGCAAAATACTAATTAAGGTACAGTGGGTATACTATGTCTGTCCGCAACGCAGGAGTTCCGCGGCAGTACAGTAAAAGGAGTAGAAAGCACTCCTTCCAGTGAAGGAATTCTGAATATCAGGCTGAAGTTAGGAGCAGAGTTTTGCTGACTGAGATACCACACAAGCTCGTTTGAAGGATCTCCAGGAAGATCTACAGAAAGCATGTAACCTGTCTGGCAGCATCTGATGAGCTCCAAAACCAGCCAATAGCTGCAACAGCTCTGAGACAGGAGTCCCACCAAGTCTGGAAGAAATCATTACAAGTGAGGAGAGCAATGTTTGCGCTAGAGGAAACGATGGAATTCATTAGAAAGGCAACGACCGTTCATATTCCTGACAATGAGTAACCAGTAAAATGGGGGGTTTGTTTGTTCATTCATTTGCTAGAATGATCTTATAGCAAAATAAACACCAAAAATTGAGAAATAGCTTACAGTGATGAACTCTGGTAAATCCAACCTCTTTTACAAGGGAATACCAAAGCAGATTTTAAACATTTGGCAGCTTATCAGAAGCCAGAAGAAGATTAACTATGTGAGTGAAAAAATCAGGCCAAGAAACCAAAAACAGCCTTTCACAATGAAGGCAAGCCAAGGAGGAACAGTCTAAAAAGCACTTGGAAAGAAATTTTAAGATCATTTCACTCTTAGGAAATAGATCATTGAAGCAAGAGGAGTTTGAACTCCTGGAAGCGTGCAGGTATTTATTAAGTTACTTGTAAGATTTAGAGAGAGTATGGAAGTACTAACAGTATCACGACTCTGGCGAACAGGATAGCATCACTCAGGAACAAGAAGTGTGTGAGTGCTCCCACGGGTACTACGGCTGGTGGTATTCACAGACAGCACACAGACACGAGATGGTTTCTATAAAAGTCACCAAAATGGAATGCCTGACTGACGCTCCACCCCTCTATGTAGGATTTGGCAAATCTATGCTGAAGTTCCTACATTTGAAACCATCTCTGAACTCCGGCACCAGCTCTGCTACTGACTCCCCTCTGCGGCCCCAGACATCCCATGCTGCGTCTCCTGTGCTGCTTCCACGTTTATAAAAGCTACATAACATTCCTTTATACAGACTCAAATAGCTCATGGTATTGACAGCACACTGATTGTAAGTGCAACTTCAAGGTTGAGGATTATTTTGTTTGGAGTGGTCCATTCTCTCTTTCCAGGAATACAAGATGGCTGAGAATCCCCAAACATAATTTTCGTAAATATTCAGAGTTCTGTGCCATCTACATTCAAACAAATTTATATGCCAACCACAGAGAAGGCAAAACTGCAACACAGTTGAGTCTGGAGCAGCAAAAATTCTCTGTGTGGAAAGAATATAAACCTGAGGATTGCACCAAAAGGTAACATGAAAAAAGTTATCAAGAATGAGTACAGTATGCTGCACTCTGAAAATAACATGTGAGTAACCACGAGGAATGGAACACTGGCTTCTGTCTAGCAGAGAAGGCACCAAAAATTGTGTTTAGACTGACCGAGACATGGTATTATTAAATGGAGGCCACTCTTTCTTGCTGTGGTACGTCATACTCACAGGCACTTAGGTTAGGAAAGGCTTCCTTCTGGGTGCAACAAAGAACAAAACATTCATTACCACTTGATGTTGTTACAGAAGTGACAGCATGAAAAGTTTGGGTTTCCAGCTCAGTATTCAATTCCAAACGTAACAAACATATTCCATTTCCTACATTCCCATGGAAATGCCAAAGCCCACAGACTCTTCACTCTGTTTTAAACATTTGTGTTTGAAGTTAAGAAGTGTTTGCCTTCCCCTTCAGTGGTGGATGATCCCTGCATACCTCTCACAGGCTTCCCTGGAGGAGTTGTGGGGTTCACAACAGGCTTTATGTTTTCAGATCTGAATCGCTACAGACTCTAAACTATATCACTGTGTCCCTAAGACTGTATGGTGCATTAGCTTTTAAAGTCCCAAAGATAAATATAGGTTCCTAGTAAAACCTTGAACTTGCCGTATTCCTTTTAAGGAATTTTAATTTTTTCAGTGGAGTAAGACTAAGCATTACGCAGATTTCAGACACACTTCTTCACGTACTAGAATAAAAGAGAGAGAATGGAAGCGAAGCCAGAACTTCTCTGACTTTTTTCTGGCTGATCTCAAACCGTAGGAATTCCCCAATCATGAAAATGTTCTGCTCTAGTGAAGGAAATGATGTTGATTAGAAAAAAAAGTTCCAGATGTTAACCCAAAGCAATTTCAAGATGAAGTGAAAAGTGGAAGAGAGGGAAGGCATCCCTCTGAGGTGACCCCAGCCTGGGCAGGAAACCTGGGGAGAGCCCTACACCCTCTCTGCTTGGGATGCAGCCCAGGGCTGGAAACGCTGGATAGCTCTCACACTCCTCTATTCTTCCCCCTCCAGGCAGTAACTAGAGCATTTCCAGTTTAACCTCATCAATTCTTTAAATCCTTTCTGATTTACATTATTAGGTAAACATATAAATAGATCAGAATTAAAGTTATAATAGGAAGAAGGGTTTTTTTGTTTGTTTGTTCTTTTTATTTTTTTCTTCCAGAAGAAGCAGAACAACTTATTTTTCTTCACAATTCCCACGCAATTTCTTCCTTACATCTTTATTAGGGTAGTGTCCCTGACTGAGATCCAGAAGTATCTCAAAATGCATAATAGGGTTAAAATAGTAAGTTCTTCAAGAGAAGACACTGCAGTCATAACGAAAACAAACGTCTTCGTTCTTTGTAAAGCTAATGTGATTTAACTCTTTGTGGGGTTTGGAAAACGGCCAAAGTAAACCAGCTGCTCATTTCTCTGGGGGTGGACTACCACTGCCCATTGAGAGTTCTTCTATTCATCATGTTTGTTCTTTACTACCTGTCAGAATAATGCTACTTTAATTAGATATGTAGGGAAAAGAAAGGAAAAAAATTAAAGTACTCTGGCCATAAAAATCTACATGCGTTCCTAAGATTGAGATTTGTCTTATTTTCTTCCTACTGGAAAAACGTTCATTATAGGAAAAACCTGTTTCCTCTTGCAGAGACTACTGCACTGATATTAAGCCCAACCAGAAGCTAAGCTCCTGAGGGAAGCTCTCACCTACTTATTCACCATTTCACAATGCCCTAACAGGAGCACCTTTTTTTTTCTTTAAAAAAACTATGACATTCTCATCTTTCCAACAGACCGTGAAGACTGTATGACATTATTATTATTATATAAATGCCCCTGAAAACTTTCTAAATCTGATAATTTACTCCTTGAAAATGAGGACATAAGGGATTTTTAATGAAATAAATATTTTATTTTATATATTGCCTTGCATTCTGCAAGATGCTCAAGTATGCTATAATGGAGGCACAAGCTTTATGACAAGGCAGTTGCTGCTGAGCAGCAGCATGGGTTTGGATTGATCAGAGACTTTCTTCCTCCCTCGCTTTCTTACTACGTACTCATGGTTTCACAGAAAGGCAGGCAATGCTGCTGGCGGTCTCCCTCGACTGGCAGGAGCGCAGAGAGGAGAGCAGCTCCCGCAGGTTACCAATTACTCAGCAATCCCAAGGGCCTTCTGGAGAAATGCCTGGCTGATACGGGGACAGCTGAGGTTCACCGCAGCACTGTGGGGGCAGCACCTATTTCTTTTGTCTAGAAATTTAAAGGAAACTTATAAAATTAAGGTCATAAGTGGCAATGAATAGTTTTCATGATGAGACGCAAGAGTAAAAACAATGTAATGAGGGTGTCATTCTATTTGAAACACATATTTTAATCTAGGATCTGGCCAGAATGTTTTTCAGAAAGACAGATATAGAATATCCAAAAGTTGAAGTTAGCTGTCTTAAATCTGGATACTCCTGACCCTTTCCAAGAGAAAAATCCCTATTTTTCCAAGTTGGGGCCTTTCTGATAATGACAAAAATCATAGGAACATTGTGGTTGGAAAAGACCTTTGGAGTTCTAGTCCAACCTCCCTGCTCAAAGCAGCATCAAACAGGGGAGGTGTCTCAGGGCCTTGTCATGGTATTTTCAGTATCTTCAAGGACAGAGACTTCACAAGCAAGCTCTCTGGGCAAACTATTCCACTGTTCAATGACCCTCACCATAACAATACACAATATTCTACTTACACTTAAGAAAAAGGTATTTCAGTTTGTGTCCATTGTCCCTCAAAAGCATAAGCTTTTTTTTTTTCCCTGTCTGAAAAACTCTGACAGATGAACCCTACATTCACAGAAGTGATACGCAAAGATCCCTAGGAAGGAAATTAGCATACCCTATGAAGAAAGTGTTTCTGCCCTACTCACAGAATATGTGAAAATTAACATATGGCTGCAGATTGAAACAAGGGAATTCATAGGCCTGTGTTCTCCAAGTCCCAAAACCCAGCTCCTCCATGTCTTATGGAAATCTGCTACATTTGAGTCTTCTCACATAGTCTGCTTGTTTCTAACATGCAATTGCTACACTGGAATCAAGCTCTACAGAATTTTATCAGTTCTTGTTTGAGCGCAGTGCCGTATATATTTGTATGGAGAGTTGTCAAGTATTGCAAAGTCTGATTTACCAGCATTGCAGTCCTTTGCTGGCCTCCTCCCACAGCCTGGCTTTCCCTTCCAGTGGATGGGAGGGACTGTGCAATTCCACGCTCCGTGCTCTGACCTCGACGTGGTCAACACAATACAATAATGCAAACGCATTACTTAACGTGAAGGCAAAGAGAGGCGGTTCAATGCAAGGGAATGTTTGAATAATGGGCAACCATCACTTGTCAGTCTGGGGAGCAGCAGTACTCACACAATCAATTAGAAAAATCTTTCCTCTGGCACTTAAGCAGCGGAGTGGAATGTGGAGATGAAATTTTCATACCCAAATGAGTTTAAGTTATTAAACAATCCTTACAGACAATGGTGATGAACACTGTTCTTCTTTAGCACCATCTATCCAGGAATTTCAGTCTCCTAGACCTTCACAAAGGCTTACTGAGAGAGGCAACCTCACTGCCATTTCATCTGACAGTATTTACACATTGCAAGCTGCGGCACAGAGATGGAATTACTTATGATTCAATAGTGTGGCCAGGGTTAAAAATGAGACTTGCCTCCTGCATTCATTGCCAGACACATTCTTTCCCTGCTGCCATGTTTGTCACTTAAACTGGGTTAATTTTAACCTATCGGGGCATATAGAGTGTCACACGCTCAGTACTTAACCAAACCAGTTGTCACTACAGTTCTGGGTCACTCGAAGCTGCTTGTGAAAGAACCATAGACCAAGAACTATTCCTAGAAACAATTCAGCAAATTGCCAGTAAATACGCAGAAATAATGAACTATTTGTAGAAGACAGGACAGGTGAAATTTACCACAGAAATTCTTAGCTGCTGTTTACTTCCTCAGTCAGTTACCAAAATCAGAAGATGCAGGTTTGGTCCTAAACCCAAATAATTTATTCAACAAAAATGTCAACTGCTCTTACAGTTATTAATATTTGCATTACAGGAGTAATACAGATACAATCTGGCCCTGTCATGTTAGACTAAAACCAGACAAGTGAACGGTACTTACTGAGAACCACAGGAAAGGCTTTGCAGGCCTTTCAGAAGAACTCTCCAGAACTAAGCTGAACAACTCACTGGAGAACACGCTGCAGGGAATCGTTATGAACTGGCAGAAGAGACGGACAAGATGACCTAATAGGGTTTTTCCATCTCTGACTTCTGTGACTACACAATTCCATCTTGATATGGGACCAGAGGAGTTGACAGTTACATCTGCAGTCTCTCTTAAAATTTATTGACTCTACCCATGGAACAGATCAAAAATTTAAGGGGAAAGCATCACACATGTATTAGGAATTAAGGGTGTGTATCAAACTCTTCTTAAAAGCCAAAAGTGGAAATGAAGATGCAATGAAAGCAAAGATTGGTCTTGGTTTAAAAGCACAGCAAAGATGCGACCAGGTGATATTAAGCAGAAAAATGGCTTATTAAGTGAAGTTTAGCACTGCTACAAAGCCATAATAAAGGTTTTGAAATCTTATTTTTTCTTTAGCATATAGAAGAAAATGTCTCTTCCCAAAGCAGAATTAGTTTCCAAAATTTCAGAACTTTTCTGCTCCTGCAGGTGTCCTTGTGTAATATATTTTCGAAAGCATTTTAAAATTAAAAATAATAAAAACTCTAATGGTGCTTTCTTGGCTATGGAAATCAGAATAGTTATGAAAGAGCAATAAAGCAGCCTTTCTCTTTTAGCTGCCAACAACTCCAAAAACATGTTTGCTGGAACTCTGACCCCTTACATAGAAAACATTAAAACAACTGCAACTTGATACAATTAACTGGTATTAGATTCAAAGTTCGTGAGGCCAACTGGCTTTTATGATATATTTCTTGGTACTTACATACTAATGGAAACACTCCAAACTTTTGACAAATATATTCCAGATAGGCTGACTTAACTCATTTTTTTAAAGCAACTGCTTTAGCAACTGCTCGTCCTGTCTGCAAAGAATGAAAACCAGACGGACACAACGTTTCTACTGCTGTACACCCAAGAAACTTTTCCTATCTGCATTCAGCTCTCCCTCAGAATATATTAACAATGGCAATATTTGAAGTGTTACAGATAAAGCTTTCATTGCACTTCTCAAAATACTAGTATCACAGTTGTAACATTTCCCATTCCTTCTCTTCAGTCACTTGCTTAATATTAAAAGAGGTACCTAAATCTCATTTTAAACCAGAAAGCCTTCAGCTACAGCCTGCTCTACATGATACACTCTTTCTGTATGGGCCAGAGTAATAACTGTGGCAGAAGGATGACGGCTGGAGATTACAAAGCTCCTAGAACTGTAATTCTTGTGCATTCCTTCCACCTGTGTTAGAGAGGGGCCTGCTATCGATAGCCACAGGATTAGAGGCAGAAGGCTGAATTGGATCCTACTAGCTGAAGGACCACAACAATTGTATAATTGGTATTGCTGCGAATTAACCAAAGCGATTCAGCAACAAATGAAATTGGTTGGCTTTTGCTGGATATTCAGTAGATTGTTTACAATGATTTGGAAAACTCAACCCAGCTGCTAATTAAGAGGTGTTTATACCATACTGGCACTGGTAAGCAGTCTGGCTGGCAATCTCAACAGCAAAAGCAAAAGGAACTTTCCAAGGTGGAAGCGACAAGTTTATTCTGCTTCTGCTCTTGAAATCTCTCTTGAAACCGTGTATAGAGCTGTCGCTCCAGCATTACCCGAGAGCACGCATCATGTAACGCCGCTGAGCACTCCTCCAATTACAAATCCATAAACAATTAAGACAGTTTCTATGGACAGATGTGTACGTTCACATTGCAATTGTCTCCTGTGCTTTCAACTTTTTTAGGCTAAGTCTATAAAGTTAAAAAAAACCAACAACTTTGATTCATTCTCTGTATTACCATAAACATCAAAACTTTCATTTGATGTTGGTTTATTTTTAAATAAATTGAAAGAAAGCTAAGGAAATCAGTAAAGCAATAATTTGAACATTGTGTGGGAAACAACACCAAGTACTTTGAGAAATGAGCAAAAGTCATTTACCTCATTGATATACACAGCACCAAAGAGAAAAATGAGAAAGACTACGCTTTAGGATCACTCTCTTAGGTACACTACTGCCACAGCACACGATCGCTAAGCTATAACAAGGTCAGCTCTATGCCCCTATTATCCATAAGGAATTAATCTGTCCATCCATCTTACTTTCTCAGTTAGTAAACTATCCACTGTTGTAATGAAGTGCAAAAACTCCTCTCACTACAGGCAAACTTTCAGCATGGCCTGTCAGAATGAGAAACATCACTAAAAATTTCCCTAGGCTAGAAAGTGAATGCTGCTGAATGCTTCAGAACCTTTGTAAATCCGTGCTGCTCTGGCCCCAGCAAGGTTTTTCTGATTTAGCTGTTAATTATCTCACCTTTTTCCTTCAGCAAGGTCCCCAGGAATCACACACAGCTCCATTTTCCATTTTCCTTAACTTTGTATGTATATTCTATTTTGCAATAGTAAGGCAGCCGAGACACTACGCAGTTCCTGCTCCTATAGGAATGCAAAGATCTCTTCAGCCTTAGCCCATCACTCAAGCTCTACTTTGAGCACCCAGCAACTGACAGCTTGCTTTTATTTTTTTGAATGCTGGATCACAGGGAATTGTTTTATATCCAACTTTCCTTTACAGTAATGGAAAGAGATTTCTCTGGACTCTGCTCTCTGATACTAAATGACAGCCCGACAGACAATGGAGTTACCTTGGAATTAAAGGTGGCGCAACTGAGAAAAGACTGCGCGCTTAGGAAATTTCTTCCCCCCAGGTTTTCCAAACTACCTGATAAATCATCACAAAGGGTTAATTTTACATCAAGTTCACTAGGAGTCAAAGAGGACATAATCTTTCCATGCGTGTTTTCTAGTACACATGTGTTTTGCAACAGAAATTCAGTCACTGAGAACAGGATCTCTCTGGTGTGCCTGTCTGTGTTGCCATGCCATGCATTAATGGCAGGCTGCTCTCTTAGCTTTTCAAAAAATTTACAGGGATGATTAGGCAAATGTTTCCATAACAAACATTTACAGAATTTCCTACAGATGTTGTAGCACTGACATAACAGACAGAAAAATCCAGGTCTGCCATGTTTACAAGTGCCATAGGAAGATTTAGACAGTAAATGCTCTAACTGGAGAGCAGAGGGCTGGGGCAGGAGTGGGATTTTTTAAAATTTTATCATCATCATCCTTTTTTAAGTCCTGAAAAATTCCTCCCACCAGGTTGAGATGATGCCAAATTTTTTGAAAATTGATTGAATTACACAGGAAAACTGATATAATTCTTTATAATCATCAAAGGAGTGTGCCTATAGCATAAGGCAATGTAGCAGTGTTGTGAAAGGCTCGCTCTGCAATTCTGCCATTGCTTACAGCAATTAAACTGCAGCGTTATGTGCTATTTGTTAACGTGAGTGGATTTGGAGTTACTCTGACAACAGCTCCTCTTAAAGTGCAGTTCAACTTTCATACAACTTTGAAAAAATCCTGGTTTAATGCTTATATCCACACTACTACAAAACCTGACTTGTACACAATGACAAGGACAGTCCAAACGCACAATGTCAAGATGTGCCATAGTAACATTTCGCATTCTTTACCCAAGATCTCAAAGTGCTCAGAAACGTTGAAGACTTAAGCCTTTCCATCTCAATACAGGAGATATTTTACCCTTTTCTACTGCTTTTGCTTCTCAAATATAGATTATTACTCAACAGCAGCAGATCTGCAGCAGATGTAGGTACAAAGGTCATATATTCTAAGTTTCAGTTCTGGTCTGTGTACCCCTACCCAGCAGTCTCTCTCTTCTCCATAGGTCAGGGATACAGCCTGTGAGACAACGTTGGAAAGACAATACCAAAATCTCATTCACGGTCACTTAAAATAAGCTCAGGAGTGCTTATGATTTAAGAGAGAATGACTACGTGTGTGGCAGATACTTCCAAACACACCAAGATGGTTGTCTTTATGTCCATGTAATTTACCATGTAAATCGTCACATAAGCCTTTGTGACTATGATCAAAACTCACAATAAACACAACCAGAGCACGATCTTCACTTATGCTTTTGGCCAATGATGCGACTATTTATAGCACTCATAACAAAACACGTACCTTACCATGGCAACCACAGCACCCGTGTGCTATCACCGAGACAAAATGCATTGCCCGATAGAAACGCAACAACTAGTGTCAAATCATGCTTCCGGAACAATTTGTTTCCCAGTTTCCAAGCACATATTCCTCATCATTGATCATTATGGAACATTATTTATTGCTTTTCTCTATTATACATTTGTCTCTTATTTTTATTTTCTTCATAGAAGCAGAAAAGGATCAGAAAAGAAAGGATGGGGGTTTCTATTTGGCAAGCCAAGTATTCCAATCTTATGTATAATTTTCAAGTATGAATTAACAAGGTTATCTGTACCAGGAAGCGTAATAAATAGGAGAGGTTTGTATTCTGAAACTTTGTGCTATACCCGCATCTCTACCAAAGTCAGCTGAACTATGCCAATATAATCAGATGCAGTGTTGGACATTCATCTTCAGCTATTTTTCTATTTTCTTCTATTAGGTTGTTTTAACCTTAGACTTCTTTTAGAATTCTGCTTTTCTAATCCGGGATGTCCCTAAATATTTGACATTCAGGTTCATAGTATTACGTAGTTCTGGATATCATAATTTGGCAAACAAGATGCAACTTTGGTGGTTTTTTTCCTCACCTAGAATAAAACAGATCAAGAGTCATCAAGTTCACTGTATTTCCTTACCTTCTTCAAGACTTCTGAATAACTTAATAATAGGTAAGTACTTGAAATTCACGAAATGTTCACAAAACCCTACAGATAAAAAATTCTGTTCAACCAGTCAGAAGACAGTACTTAGTTGTACATAAGAGTTGTATATTGATGCTGAGACACATTGACCGTTTACATTACCATGCTCTAAAGGACACTTTAAAATGCGATGTAGCTGCGTCTCCTATGATTGTGCACTAGCAATATTCAGTTTGAGTTCCTTCTCCCATTTCATACTGAGTCTCAAAGTATACTGTGTGATAATGATCCACTCTGCACATCTACCACACTAAGAAGAGACTTGCTACTTGTAAATATTGTCAATCTCGAGAAAGATGGTAGTCAGCAGGAGATTCAGAAATTTCAATTCAAAAATGTGTCTCGATATTGGACTAAGAGCTAGCAATTGCTTCTTACCAGGGACTCTCTTGGGACATTACTCTAAGCAAAGTGCCTAAGCTTTACATGAAAACAAAATCCAAAACTTGTTGCTAAAACTGTCTGTATATTAGTAATTGTCAAAAAAGGGTTTTATAATAGTAAATTAGTACATGAAAGGTCAAGCCACTAAATATTCTTGTCTTGCAGAACTTGTTACTTCCCCTACACCCTCAAACTAAGCGTTCAAACTTAACAGATAGCAGCATGCAGTTTCCACAAGAAGGAAACCCACATGGAAATACTACAAAATATCAAAACAGCTCATTTATTGTTATTTTTTGACATTTTGAGATCTTGGCTCATATATATTCTCCATAATCGTAACACACAATCCAACAAATGCCACTGGGGAAAGAATCATCAGGAATTTCTGTTTCTTTTGTTTTACTGAGCTGGTGTCTGCATGGTAGCAGGGAAAGGGATAGTCATCTAGCTGGCTGAAACAACACATTTGAAAATTAAGACTTCTAAACAGATAGCCTGAGAAAGAGCGGATCCTGCTTTTCTAAGAGACTCAGTTTGTCCCAAGAGATACGATGTCAGAGCATGTAGTTGTTCAAAATCAGCTAGCTAGCAAAGGCCTACTGTTAAAACTTGATTAAGTGAACTGAAAGCACAAGACTGATTCTTCATAGTGAAAGCTGCCATTACATCAATAGGAAATGTAGCTCATTAATCTGGAGTCTCAAAAGAATTCACAAACTGCTGATTATCAAGGTCCACTGGTACAAAGACTTCATACTCCAGGCCTTCTGTTCATTAAAAAAGCATATTTCAGAGCATAAATGAAGAGATAAAATCTGGAAAGAAATGTGAAATAACTCTAGCCCTCCCCTTTACAGATATTGTCAACCTCTGATCCATGCGCGAAGGCACTGGACTTAAGTTAGGAGGCTTTTAGAGGATTCCTGCCTTATTCTTAAAGTGAAAATTTTTTCATACAGTCAATAATATGGACATTAATGCATAGGAGCAGAAAAACAGAACTGATAAATTTTAATCTGTATCTCAAATCTCGACAGAGAAGATATCTTTTCTCTTCTAAGATGTTAATAGTAAGACAATGACCGTGATGTGGATCTTTAAGTCAATTATTTTCTTGGCTATTAGAAGACTGTAATTTTCAAAACTGAAGTCCCATTCCTGCATGACAAAACCTTACAAGGGTGACTGGGATGCAAAGACCGAATCCAATTTCCACTGCATTCTATGGGAAAAATTCCATTGACTTCAGTGTCCCCTGGATAAGAGCCCTGGCTGTGGGGTTTGATCCTTTTTACTTGCTGGTGACTTTGAAAGAATCTTTGTTCTTGGTTTTGGTTTCTCTGGAAAATTCAAGAGTTTGAAGGCAGGTGTGGGAGTCTGGCCCAAGAGTTGGGGCATGGTCACTTCATGGACCATAAGCACATACTGGCCTGAAAAAGATAAGGGAAAGTTGGGAATTAAACATTTCAAATGGGGAAAGAATAAAGCAAAACCACCCCTAAACAAAAGAGTTTCAGTACACAAACAGGGAGAAATGACAGGAAAAGGTTTATCATAATAACAAGTATTAAAACAAAGTACGAAAAAAATATACAGTCCTAATGCCAAATTCAGTTATATCTACTAAATCACAAATTGAAGCCAACTGCAATTATTGATTAAACAGCATGGCAATTTGTGCTACCAATTAGGACTACCATTTATTAGCATATACAATAAACTCCCAAGACAATATACAGACAAAGCAGCAAAGACACTGCAATGGTAATTTAAACAGCGACTGATGATAATATAGGATTTTCATAATTGCTGGTGTATCTGTAGCATACTTTCTCTCAAAAGCTCTCAGGTAACAAAATAAACAATCGGCCAAGTCCTGTAAGCACGTATACATGGACTCCCCTTCATGCATATGAACAACGGTAACAGCTCCTATGGGACTATTCATACATGTAACATCGGATAAGTACCAACATACACACAACACCCATGAAAAGCTGCCATGACCATGCAAGACTAACACAAACAGGCCGTCAATCCACTACAAGAGTTGTAATTATAAGAAAAGCAGTGAACAGAGAAAGTTCAACTGAGGACATTTATGAAAATGGCCCTAGAATCTGTAGTGTCCATACACACCAGACGCATGAGTTCAAAATCTAGAAAATAATGACAGCCTTCAAAACACTGACAAACAGACGAGAAGACAATCATTGTTCTGCCTTAGCAGATGGAAGGCTAAACTCCAATAATAGAAACGCATGGTGGTGTGTAGTGTAAAGAGCCATAGCTGGAAAGTCTAAAAAAATCAAAGCAGATATTACAAAATGGAAATAATTTTAAAGGAATACTGCTTTCCCCCCACAGAATAAGACTGAAAAACAAGAAAGTGCAACACCTCTGAAAGGAATATTTTTAAGACACTACATACATTGCATTGACACTAGAAAGAAAATCCTAACTTATAGATCGATCAATCTCTGACCCTGAAGTCTCTTCACATGCAAACCTTTAATGGGACTTCAGGCTGCAGCTTTGGGTGCTAGTTATGAATTACGAACAGAAAAGGCATTTCTTATGGGAACCTATGAATCTGTAGGATGCCAAGTAAAACTACCTAACATCTCCTAAAACTCAACTTCTCCTGCCTGTATTATGTGTTTCTTTGCTTTACTCTGTGCACGTAATAAGGATCAAAACACAGGGTATTTACACTACACCTTATGGAAATTATCCACTAGCTGCTCTATTTCTGGTGTAGTACATTATCCGAACAATAGTCTTTTTAAATATCTGTGCACCATGTACAGTATAGATCTTAAACTACCATATATTCCGCATATTCCAGAGAGATAAACAGAAGCACAGATTGTTTATTCTCCAGTATTTTTAAAGATAACATAGTAATTTAACTTTTTAATCTGAACTGTTTTTATTTATAGGGTTGAGGTTTTTTTGTTTGCGTGTGTGTGTGTTTGTGTGGTTTTTTAAGAGTGTAAAAGCTCCTATAACTGTTAAGCAGATGGACAAAATGAAATTAGGATCCCTCAGATTAGATAGAAACGTTTTAAACCCTTAAAGAAGTAAAACTGAATGGAATTAATGAATGAATTACTATAGCTCTTTGAGTAATCAATTCCAATCACTATTAATAATATAACTTTCCCTTCAAAGAATTACTTTCACCTTATAAAGTCAAAGCTTGTAACCTCCTTAATCTTTAATAGAGCCTGCAACAATTACGGTAAGGCATAGAGGATCTACAAATTGTAAGCCCTGTGCGATTATCTCTTTTTCCAACAGACTCTTTTGACGATCATAAATAACAGTAAAATTACCATAAAAATTAATAGTACTACAGTTAAAGAAAATCATTATGTAAAGGTTTATGAATTTTGCAGCCATTAATAGACATAAGTTAATGAGCCATAGGCTTTCCAGAATACGATATCAGATATTTTTCCACCAATGAAACTTTCAGAGTTCCAAATCCTTCAGAGGTCACCAACTTCAAAAATAGAATAGAAAGTTACTGTTTAATACTAACGTGAGTAAAAATGAAACAGAAGTATTATAGCAAGTATCATGCATGGCAATTTGAACTGCCTAATAAAAAGAGACAAGGAAAAAAAGCTTTGTCATCAACCTGAAATGAAGAAATACAAAAGGAGATTATGGAAGATGAGTAAGATGCATTTTGAACATTTTCTGCATATTTAAAGTCCTCATCTACGCAGATTCATAGCTTTAAGTTCAAAGGGAAAGTTAGGATCAGGGCTCATCAAGTGATGGAGAAATTTATCATGCCCCTTGGAAATATGTTCCAAAAAAGGTTATTGTAAAGGATGCGCATTTTGACAGCAGCAAATACAGCTGATACTCCCTTCCATTACTCTTATGGTGTATGCACGGGATGCTTCAAGCTCACAGTAACAAAAATATCAAGGAAGCATGACCTTTGTTTTTGTCAGTCATGTTTTTAAAGAAACAGCATATATCTGAGTTCTTAAAACAACTAATAAAGCTACAGCTCAAGAACCAAGTATACATCATCCACTTTAAGAAAATAAAACGCTATTTGATTTTTTTAAAATCTTTTCCCTCGAGTCAGGAGATAATACTATTTCCCCTTAGACAGTAACTGCCAGTTTCGTGAGTTAAACAAGCAGATACAACCTCACTAGCATCAGTCAGTGATATTATTTGACGTGAACTGGTGATCTGGACCCAGTGGGTAGCGTGTTGTGCTGCTGCTCCTATTCCTCCGTAGCCTTAAGAACAAGCATTTATTCACACTTTCTCATGCTATTGCCGCGTATTTATTTTCAAAGTAAACTTCAGTGAAAGCTTCCTGCCGTATGTGACTTCGCTTTTTAGGTGTTCTAAGAGCAAGAGACTGAAAGCTCCCACAATCTTGTTTATAAACGTGTACAAGATAAATACAATCATTTTGAGAATATCAGAAACATCAGAACCCTAATTAAAAGTAGCACCCAAAGTTGTCAGACACACAACATATTAGACACTTAATCAAGACATTAAAGATAAATGTTTTGAAGGAAAAATTTCTAGGAAAATTTGACTGGTTTTCTTTACTGATCCTGGAAATAATTTAAGAATTGACATAATCTTCAAAATCAATATGTTCATTCCTGAAATTATACTAGAAACCAGCTTCTACAGCTTTTCAGTTGATGAATATGGTAATACAAACAGGGGGAAAAAAAAGATCTTTACCTTGTAATGTCTTAGAATTCTTTATGAGGTGCTAATCCTTTTGTAGCTTGTATTCTTTGGATGTCATGCGAGATCTAAAGATTAGAATAAATACATTATTACTAACAATAACAATGCTTACTTACACGTTGATGAGAGCTTGCTGTTATTAGGTCATAAGACAGTTCAAAAGTCTTCCTCAAAATGTTTTGTACTGTTCACTTTAATGTGAAATACTCAGCCTCTTTTAAAACAACATAGTAACAAGCTTCAGATCACTTAGGCTGGGTTTTCAAAAGCATTCAGTATCCTGAAGCCATGTTGCCTTCTTTGTCAAAATATGCCAAATATTACCAATTGATGTAACAAATTAAGAAGGTGTAAACATAGATTAAAAAATTACACTTCAAAAATTATAAATAAGGAAGTGTCTAACAAGTACTCCCCAAGTCACAGTCACAAGCATGTTATGCTGTAGACTACAAAGCCACCTATATTAAAATATGTACATTTTTCATGTTTCATAGTATACATGTTGATACTTTAGTATTTGAAACTCCTTGTACATAAGAAAGTTTAAAACATACTGAAAAAAGCTTGTATTTAAATAGTTATCCTTGTATTCTGTAAAAATAAACACTCCTCACTACTGATGAGCAATGAAAAAGGTTCTCTCTCCTTCTACCTTCTTTCCTACTTGAAAGTTACCAGGACATACATAACAAAGCACAAAACATGATTATTAGGAAGGTACCTAATTGTGTCCCATCAAACCCAGTCTGATATAGCAACAATACACTGTACTTCGTGGGATACTGGATTTAAAGGAGATTATGTGCCTAACTTTTTATTTAACCAGCATTTCAACATCATCCTTGAAAAACTCTTGGCAATTAAAGGATTTTGATCCTCGAGGAGAAAGCCTCAAGACTGTTCTATGACCCGTGATATGAGATAGTACAGGAATGGTATTTTTTTAAAATGTAAATAAATTTGAGATCCACTATTGAATGCAGGTAATGAGTAAGAATCATATACAAGGAAACATAAAATGGTTTATGTGACCTAGTTACTTTGTTACACTTAGAATTACAATTACAAAAAATTAGATACTACATATTAAACACACACATTCAAACTTTACATATATTTTTTTTATAGTAAAACATTAAGGACAAAAGATAAAAATGGCTTCACTTTAAACGGAAAAAAAAAAAAAAAAGCTGTGTCCCAAGAGTCACGTTAAAGATTCAGAAGTCAAGGCTAGGAGGGAAAAGGAAGATAAATAATTTAGCACTAAGCATAACTAAAGCCTGTCAGTCTGCCAACTTTAAGAGAAATAAAAAGGTTTACAAGGATCCTGAGAGTTTTTACAGAACCTCTAGGGTTTTGAAAAAATAAATCCAGAACAAGAAAAGAGTTCTGAAGTATTCCGCATAAATAGATTTTAAAGTCACTGATTAGACCATGAGAATAATGCTATGGAAAGATTCCTTTAGTTCAAAATTAGCCTGTTCTCTGGCGTGACGTTTGCCATCCCGTATCATCACCGACTGCACCATCAGTAGGGCTGTCTTTTCCCAGACGCATCACCTTGTCAGAAGCCAGGGAATTTGTGCTTATGGGAGACCAAAACATACCAGTATAATTTTAAATAATATGGAAAAGTCTATGTTTGGCATTAAACATACAGGCACTGCACAACATATACAAAGTTATTCTTTTAAGGTGAACCACATGGTTCATGCTTAAATACCTATTCTGATTGCCTTTGAGTTGAGTTAATCGATGTGTTTTGGAGTATCAATATTCAT